>NC_050494.2:14792513-15092513 GCF_012460135.2 Molothrus ater
TGCTGCCCCTGTGGTGCTCCTGAGGACAAAGTCACCTGCTGGGGGAATTTCCTATTGCTCCCACCTCTCTCTGCTCATCCCCAGCCTAAGCAGGCCAGTAGAATTCCAAGGACCTGCATTACCTTGCCATGTAAAATACACTGAGGAATCCCTGGGTTTTGCTGGATTTTGCAGTTTGGGAATGTTTGTGCTCAGGCTGGAGGTGGGTCTGTGCCACAGACAGCAGCTGGCGAAGCTGAGGGCAGAGGGCTGGTCCCTCTCACCCTGAATTTGATGCTTCAGGCCCAGCTTCTCTTCTCACCAGTTACTGCTGGTTATGGGAGGTCATACTTGCCATGGGTTCATGTGCTAGGGAGAGTTTTGCTTTCTCTGGGACAGATTTAGACTCTCATTTAATAAGCACAATTATAGCTGCTGTTTTGGTGTGTTGATGAAGCTTCCAGATGGCTAATTGTGCATCTTGAAGGAAAAAAGAAACTCAGCATCTGATGTATCCAAATCCAACAGAGAACAATACCTCTGGCTCTGGGACCGCCAGATTCCTCATTTTAAAAAATAGATGTCTTTGATGTGGTATAATGGCTTAAGAATTTATCCAAGCAGCAACTGAGACAGGAGTGTAAGAGGCATGTGAGGATTTCACACGTGGAGGATGCTTTGGTTAGTGCAGGGACCCCAGGACTGTCCAGCAGGCAGGCAGCTGCATTCCTGGTGCAGGTGCTGCCAGGCTGTGTGCCAGGGCCCTGCCAGGCTGTGTGTGTGCCAGAGCCCTGCCAGGCTGTGTGTGTGCCCAGGGCCCTGCCAGGCTGTGTGCCCAGAGCCCTGCCAGGCTGTGTGTGTGTGTGCCAGGGCCCTGCCAGGCTGTGTGTGTGCCCAGAGCCCTGCCAGGCTGTGTGTGTGTGCCCAGAGCCCTGCCAGGCTGTGTGTGTGCCCAGAGCCCTGCCAGGCTGTGTGTGTGCCCAGGGCCCTGCCAGGCTGTGTGCCCAGGGCCCTGCCAGGCTGTGTGTGTGTGCCCAGGGCCCTGCCAGGTTGTGTGTGTGTGCCCAGAGCTCTGCCAGGCTGTGTGTGTGCCCAGGGCCCTGCCAGGCTGTGTGCCCAGGGCTCTGCCAGGCTGTGTGTGTGTGCCCAGAGCCCTGCCAGGCTCTGTGCCAGGGCCCTGCCAGGCTGTGTGTGTGCCCAGAGCCCTGCCAGGCTGTGTGTGTGTGTGCCCAGGGCCCTGCCAGGCTGTGTGTGTGCCCAGGGCCCTGCCAGGCTGTGTGTGTGTGCTCAGGGCCCTGCCAGGCTGTGTGTGTGTGCCCAGAGCCCTGCCAGGCTGTGTGTGTGTGCCAGACCCCTGCCAGGCTGTGTGTGTGTGCCCAGGGCCCTGCCAGGCTGTGTGTGCCCAGGGCCCTGCCAGGCTGTGTGTGTGTGCCCAGGGCCCTGCCAGGCTGTGTGTGCCCAGGGCTCTGCCAGGCTGTGTGTGTGCCCAGGGCCCTGCCAGGCTGTGTGCCCAGTGCCCTGCCAGGCTGTGTGTGTGTGCCAGTGCCCTGCCAGCCTGTGTGTGTGCCCAGAGCCCTGCCAGGCTGTGTGTGTGCCCAGGGCTCTGCCAGCCTGACTGCACTCAGAGTCCCCTCTGAGCCCTCCCTCTGCTCCAAGCAGGTCCTGTGGGGTGCTCCCACCCACTGACCACTGCCCAGCCCACAGGAACCTGTGCTGCCTCTTCATGAGGCTGCAGCTTCCATAATTACTAAGCTGGGAACTTAATTAATTCCTTAATTATATTGCAACAGTGATCAGAGTTTTTATAACGTAACCATAACCCAAGGGTCCTTCCATCCTGTGTTCTTCCAGAAACTCTCTCTGGAGTGGGGAGTACAGAGGAGCAGTGGCTGTGCTGGGCTGTGCTGGGCTGTGCTGCCAGCCAAGGCTTTTGCTGGGAGCTGGCACGGGCTGTCCCCTCACCCCAGACTGCCCACAGGGCATTTGCCAGCTTGGCTCTGTGCTTGCCACGGGCCCAGCCTGGTCCCAAGGAGCCAGCCAGCCTTTGCCCAGCTATTCCACTGCTGGTGTCAGCGTGAATAAACCATGTTCCTTTTAAGCCACCACAACTCCTGACAGCTACAGTGCTGTAAATAAAGCAGCTAACGCAGATGCTAATATTAATTCTCATGACCCAGTTGTGCTGCACTAATAGTATCTGGGTTACCAGCCAGCCAAGACAAGAGCACAAATATTTAGCCTGTCTCAGTCTGTTACACCAAAAAAGCAAGCATTTGAAGATATTAATTTCTAGAGCTACACATCAGATGTGCCCTCCATTAGGAAAAGGCACAAGGAAGCTCTGAAAAAGTCGCAGAAATCCATGTTTAGTGGTGGTTAGCAGTTAAGCCATGCTGGCCATGCACAGGGTGATGCCAGCACCTCATGCTGTGCTGCAAATATGCTGTGACATCCTCGGGTCAGGGCTGGTCCTGTCCAGGCCTGGGCCTGCATCACACAGAGTGACACTGCAGGGAGACATGTGCTGTGCGCAGGGTTGAGAGCTGTGTTGGGGTTTTTAAAGCAGTGTTTAAGACATTAGTTAGCAATGTTAGGATTTCAGGATAATCATCCATTTAGCCCTCTCCAGCTGCAGCTGCTCTCTCCTTGATTTCCAGAAATCATCCCTTTGGTTTCTGCCCAGGGAAGCTCCGTGATATTCAGCTTTTTCTGGAGGCATTCAAAGACTGTCAGGTGTGAAAAGCTTTTGGGAGAAACATGGCAGTTGTCATCCAGCCTCATGCAGCTGGAATGAAGCAGCTATGCCATTCCAGGCTGTCTTGACACCGTGGCACAGCCTGGGGCAGCTGTTCAGGCTCCAGGGCTGCTGCACCCCAGCTGTCAGTACTGGCTGTAGGTGTAATGCTGCTGCTTTACACAGCCTCTCCAGAAGGGCCGGGCTCACAGCCCCTCTGATCAGCACCAGGTTTCTTTATCCTCACAGCCATGCAACAAAAGTGCAGGAGTGTGAGAGCAGCCTTGGGCCTGGGCACAGCCAATTGCAGGGCAGAGTTGCTGCCACAGGTATGTGGGCATGGGCTTGGGCTCTGTCATAAAGAATTAGCAGGACAGCTCTTCCTGCAAAGAACTCGGTGCCTTTACTCGAGCCAGCTGACTGAAGCCAGGGGACAGCCAGGGTGTGTGGGACAGGTGTTTGTGTTTTCTATCATAACTGACCCTGCGGCTGCACAGAGGCAGAACTGAGCTGCTCACAGCGGGCTTGGAGGCTTAATTAGGCTCCTAGTGTTCTGTAAAGTTCACTCCACTGCTCGGTGGAGGACAGTTTAGGATAAGCATAATAGGATTACTGCTGCTATATACAGCTGCCTAAGCCAGGAAGTCCTGGTAATGGGCCTTTACCCAGTAGGAAAATCGTTTCAGAGGATGCTTTTTATAACCTGCAGTTACGCAGGCTGTGAGTGCTGGGAAGGGTGTCCTGAGCCCCAGCCAGCCCAGGTGAGCCCTGAGGGACAGCACATGTTCTGTCACACTGGGGCTTGCCACTGACAGCCACAGCCAGCACCTGCAGCACCGAGTCCTGAGCCCTGCTCAGCCTGTCCCAGGGGCTCCATAGGGAATTTCTGCCTCAAAGGCCATGCTGGGATCCCCTCCCGCTCTGAGCTGGCCCCAGCCACTGCGGCATTTGGATGCTGGGTTTTATCAATGCTGTATTTTTAACATGTTAGTGGTCAGGGATTTTTGGAGGCAGCTGTTCCAGATGTCGGGAGCACCTTGGTTAGCAGGGACACCAGTGGCTGGGCAGGGAGCCAGGCTCGGGCAGCCCAGCCCCGCACTCGGCTCCTCTCGGGCTCCTGGCACTGCTCAGGGGTTGTTTCATGTCTCCCCAGGAGCAGGGGCAGAGCTCAGCTCTGAGCTGAGCTCATGCTCCTGACGAGGTTGCCTTCCTTATCCCTTCCTTTTCTGCAGCAGCAGGTAATTCACAGATAAAACAATCGGTGCTTATACACACACAGACGGGTAGGAGCTAGTCTTAATCTTTCCAAATCCCTTAATATACCTTATGTATACAGTTTGGAACTTGTAGATTTAGCATGATAGATTGATTTCATGCACTATCTCAATGGAAAATGACATTAGTAACTACGTTCTTTTTTTATATTATTTTTTCCCCTGTCTGAGCTGCTGCAGAGCACTGAGCTGGGGCCTGTCTGCCCAGGGCACCACAGCACTGAGGGCAGACCAGGTCCCCTGATTGTGTCTGGTGCTCTTGTCTGGATTATATAAAGCCTAAGATGTGGTACAGCCTTAGGAGAATTTGGCCAAATCACTGCATATGCACTTGAGCATATGTTATAACCAATCACTTGGAATGGTTGTAGTTATTTTTCACAACTCCCCCAAAATGGAGAAAATGGATGAGAATTGAGTGGGTCATGTGGATTGACAGGGGAAGCTGCTATGACAGTTTGAGACAGATGACTCAGGGTTTTTGCTTTATGGTTTTCTGCATTTCACCACCAGGAATTTCCAAGGGGTTCTCCAGTAAAAGCAGGCAGGCAAAAATACAGACTCGCCTCATCAGCCATCCCAAAGTGAGCCGTGCTCCCGTCCCTGAGCTCTCCTCTCCTCCCCAGCCCTGCCGGCACCCGCGCCACACCGAGCTGGTCCTGAGCTGTTCCTCTGAGCTGTCCCCGAGCTGTCCCCAAGCTGTCCCCAAGCTGTCCCCAAGCTGTCCCCGAGCTGTTCCTCTGAGTGGTCCCCAAGCTGTCCCTCTGAGCTGTCTCAGGGTGTCCGGCTCCCCTTTCCCGTGGGGACAGTGATGCTGGTTTCTCTGGCTGAGCCCAGGAAATCTTCAGCTCTGGCAGAGCTCCCAGCTGTGTTTGGATACAGGCATTGCATCTCCACTCACAATGCTCTGACTCCACTACCAAGCAAAGCCTTCTACGTCTCTTGCCTTTGCCTTCGGAAGAAAAAATGTTTCCACTGCGTAAATCAAGCTATGGCCAACCCGGACTATTGTTTGGTCTATGTTTTTATGTCCTTTTTAATAATATACATGTCAACTCTGCCATTTCCCATCTGTTAGAAAATGCCTGGATTTACACATTACCTCATTAGTCTTACTGTCTATCTGGCATTTTTTCCATCCTACAGGCTCATCACTCCTTTTACATCACTGATTAAATCGTTTGCTTAGGCCATTAGCAATGAGGCTTAGTGTTTTTATACTCCTGGCTCCATAGGGGATGATGGTAGAGGGCTGAGAAAGGGGGAATAAGTAAACTTTTAAGCCTCAAGCTGGGGCTATCAGAATGGAGAGCACAAGGAACATATATTTTATGGTGGCACTGTCACAAGCAACAGCAGAGCTGTGGCTTTGTGTCAAGAAACATTGTGCAGAGTTTCTGTGTTTATTTTTCGGAGCAGCCCAGAAACCTCCCGCAGCAAGCAGCCACAGCTGGCTCCTGTGAGGCTGTTCCCTGGGAAAACGAGTCCGGGGTCGTGGCCCGTGCCACGGGGGCAGGGCGGGCGCACTCAGAGCTCCACAGCTGCCTCTGCACGCCGGGAGTTTTGTGCAGGTGTCATTTAACCCAGAGCTCTTGCTTGGCATCACAGTGTTTTACAGGATTACTTTAAAATATGTTTACAGGATTACTTTAAAATATGTTTAAACTGCTTCAAATTACAGATTGGCCCCCAAAAATGCTTCCCAAACTGGGGTCACCCTTTTAAATATAGGCATTGAAGCCTTGGCTGGCCTTTGCCTGGGTACCTCGTGGATGGGAGGTTTTCTGGGGACAGTTAAGGACAGCAAGGGACTGTCACAGCTCCAACCTCTACTGGAGCAGCAGGGGACCAATAACCCCTCGAAGGCAGGGCAGGAGATGGGCCTGGCTCCCTGCCAGGCTGCCACCAGGTGGATTCAGCACAGGTTGGTGAAGCCAGGTGGGTTCATGGCCTTGCTCAGGACAGCCAGGTGTGCTGGCACCAGCCCTGTGCAGCAGTGCCCAGGATGGGCTCGCAGCAGCCCTGGGGCAGGAGTTCAGCTTTGGGTGTGTAACAGGGACTGGGCTTTTCTGTGAACTCCAGATCTTGTGCCACAGACCCTGCTGAAGGTGGGGACAGGCTAGGGCACGGCCAGCTGGGCTGTGCACACTCAGTGCAGCCCTTTCACCTGCCCCAGCATCACGCCCAGCATCATGCCAGCATCACTCCCCAGCCCTTTGACCTGCCCCAGCCTCACTCCCCAGCCCCTTCACCTGCCCCAGCCTCACTCCCCAGCTGCTTCACCTGCCCCAGCCTCACTCCCCAGCCGCTTCACCTGCCCCAGCATCACTCCCCAGCCCTTTCACCCGCCCCAGCCTCACTCCCCAGCCCCTTCACCCGCCCCAGCCTCACTCCCCAGCCCTTTCACCTGCCCCAGCCTCACTCCCCAGCCCCTTCACCTGCCCCAGCATCACACCCCAGCCCCTTCACCTGCCCCAGCATCACACCCCAGCCCCTTCACCTGCCCCAGCCTCACTCCCCAGCCCTTTCACCTGCCCCAGCATCACTGCCCAGCCCCTTCACCCGCCCCAGCATCACTCCCCAGCCCTTTCACCTGCCCCAGCCTCACTCCCCAGCCCTTTCATCATGCCCCAGCCTCACTCCCCAGCCCCTTCACCTGCCCCAGCCTCACTCCCCAGCCCTTTCACTTGCCCCAGCATCACTCCCCAGCCCCTTCACCTGCCCCAGCATCACTCCCCAGCCCTTTCACCTGCCCCAGCCTCACGCCCAGGCAGGGCAGCCCTTGGGGCAGGGCTCAGCCCCAGGACTGCAGCTCAGCTCAGGAGGTCCCTGAGGCAGCAGCAGAGGCACAAACCCCAGTGGCAGGCCAGGGAAGTCCCGGTGACACCACCTGCCTGGGCAGGAGGCAGGGACTCAGCACCGAGCCGCCACCACCTGGAGTCCGTCCACCTGGGGCTGGCACGGCCCTTCCCTGCCAGAAAAAGAACACAAACAGAGTTATTTTCTTCAGAATAATAACACAGAGAAACAGTAACAAAGCCAAGAACATTGAGATGGTGACAGCAAGAGCCTGGCTTAAATACCCCAAAATAACATCTGCCAGAGCCTGATTTCAAAGCAGCAGCTGTTGCCTGGAATAAAAACACAAAACTTTCCAAATAGTATTAAGAGTGATAATACAAAAAGCAGCTCTTTAATGAAAGCTTTCAGGTGCACAAATATGGCTCTGTGCACACGTGAGAAAGGATTTCTACAATTTTTATAAGGTTAACTATTAGTTTATCTAGCAGGTACATCCAATAGCAGATAAGCTGACCCACTGACCCACCCTTGGGTCAGCCCCTTGGAATTGTTCCAGGGGTTTCTTTGCCCCGGTGCTTTTTATGTCTTTTAAGTTCTGGTGAAAAACAAGATTGTTAGAAACTATCTTCTTAAGAATAAGAATAAACAGTTTTAAAGAATGTGTTAGTCAGGGTTAGTTTATTGTGAGAAAAGTCAGGAAAATTACTAGAAACCAGACAACTATAGATTAAAAATCTACAAGGCTACAAATATGTGAAAAATATATAAAAAGCTAAAAAATCTTTAGGCATCACAGCCACTGCGCTGCAAACACAGAGACTTGGTGATTGTTCCTTTTTTCTTCAAAGTAATTTTTTTTAGCAAAAACACTTATATTTTTGTGTGAGAAACTGTCCAATCCCCTCAAAATTTCCCACTTCTTTTACATCTCCCACCATATTCACATAAAAGGAAATTGGTTGAAATTGTTTTCTGCAAACAGCAAGTTTGGAAGGGGATACAAGATCCAAGTGGGATTCTGCTGAGCATCCAAACCTGCAGGGAGAAGTCTTGGAAGAGAAAGGTGAGTCCTGCAAGGTGCACTCCAGGGCCCTTCTCCCAGGCTCCCTTTCACAGGGACTGAGCATGGTGCCACACTAGGTTTGAGCTCATTTCTTTGGGAATTAATGTTGTTGCAGAGAGGGGAGGTTTCGCAGAAGCTGGCACTGAGAGGACACCCATTACACCCTGTACTGCAGGCTTTGAAAATGCTGTTTGAGTGAGTTCTGCTCAGGCTGCAGCAGCAGCACACCCCGGGTGTGAGGGGGACTGATGGGCTCCCACTCCTGGGGGTGCAGAGGCACAGGGAGGGTCCCACATTGTGCCCCCTGCACATGGAGCCAAACCCACCCAGCGTGGCCTCAGCGGCTCTTGGCAGCTGGGGAGAGCAGCCTCAGCTGTCACCTGACAAAGCCACCCTGCTGTTTGTTGCTCTGTGTGTTAATAGTGTTTTGGCAATTTTCAGGAGTTGTTTTATTTGAGAGATTTGAAAGGTAAATTGTCAGGAACTCAGTGCTCTCCTATGGAGAACTGAAACAATCCAGGAGCACAGCTTTGCCACTAATTTTCTTCCTTTGTATCTTCATTACTCGTCTCTTTGGTAACTGGGATCCTTAGTAGGTTTGTGGTTTAACTGGATTTTGGAGCAAAACCTAGAGGTGTAGAAGGGGATGGATTGGATTAAGACATCTCTAAACAGGACCCATCGCTCCCCCTCCTGCCCTGCTGACAAAGTGTGTGTGGGTTTTTCTTTGTTATCCAACAGTATCACCTCTCACACGTGGCAGCTCTAGCACAGCCAAGTACCTCTTCACACCTCCAGAAGCAGGATGCCAGCCAGAATGCCCCAGTGTGTCTGGTTTGACATCCAGCTTGCCCAGAGCCAGTCCAGCTTAGCTGCTGGAGCAGCAGCTCCATATCTGGCTTATTCACCCCGGCCTGTGCCCAGCCTGCTGCTGCAGGAGCAGGGTCTGCTCCTGGGAATGCTGATCTAAGAGCCCCTTCCTGCACAAAGCCAGCCCTACTCAATAGTCTGATAGAGCTGCTTTTGCCCAGAGCATAGAAGAAACCTCACGTCAAAGATTTGAATCTCGTGAGACTTTGCAAAGCAAGCTAATTCTCTAGGGTACTGCAGGGAACAGTATATAAGCAGCTTAGTTAAGAAAAATGTTTTCTGTAAGGCATTATTACCACTGCATTTTTGCCACCATCTTTTCTGTGGTTCTCCAGCCAGGCCAGATGAGGTTGGCCAGCATGGCACAGAAGTTCAGGATTCACTACTCCCATCTTTTTTTGCCTTGTGCTTTCAGTGGCCACTGCTGAAAGTTACAGTTTAGGAATTTCTGGGTGGAAATACTCAGGAACAGGCTGTAATTTTCATGTAATTTGCACAACTGCATCTTGCAACCCTTGAATGTAAGCACAGGAAAAGCTGGGACGGAGCACAGTGGCTGCTCAGTTACGGAACTGAAGCAAGTTTTTGGTGTGTGCCACAGGCCCCAGCACCCCAGAGCAGGGGTGCCCCAGGCAGTGCTGTTCTGTAGCCCTGGCTGGGGGTGGTTTGGTTCCAGCTTATTTCCACCCACAACTGATATCATTAAATAATCTCTGCCCACTGGATTTTGTTTTTTTAAGTACATGCCTACAATGATCAAAGGATTGTTTCATGTGGTGGGGTGAGCAAAAGAAGCTCTCAAGGTCAAATCCAAAACAGCCTAAAGACTCTGGGTCTTGGATCTGACCTCCAGCAACAGCAATGAGCCAGGAGAAGATGAGCAGCTCAGGAAGTAGAAAATGAAGCTTTTGAAGCCAATAATGCCCTCTGGCAGTGAGCAATCAATTGACAGAGAAATGGGAAAGAGAGAGAGAGTGGAAAGAAGTCAGACCCTTCTGCCTGGCTGCAGGAAAGGCAGGACATTCATAAATAGAAATAGAAATAAATAGAAAGCAGCACATTTTCTCCTTCCTCTTTCTTTCCCAGGGGAGAGTGGCCATGGGAACAGCCACGCTCTGAGCCCCGAGGGGCAGGGGCATGCAGCAGAGAGCAGACTGACACCACCTGCAGCAGGTTAATTGGGACACATGGCCCCACTGCCACTGCCCTCAGGACTCCTGTTTCTTTCCAGGAAATAAAGGAAAACAATTGGCCAATATGAGCTGCTCTGAGCAGTCTGGCCGCTCAGGACGCCGTGGGAATTGCCAGCTCATTCCTCATTCCATGTAACACATGGAGAGAGAGCCCTCAGCTGCCAGGGATGCTCATTCATGTCCCTGCCAGACTGCAGCCCTGCAAAGCTTATTCCTAGATCCCTTGATAATTCTTATAAACTTCTTTCCCTGGCATGCTGAGTGGTTTTTCCCTTATTATTTTGCCTTCTTTAAACAGCTCCCAGTTTGGCCTGGACTTGTTTTCCCCCCAGCAGTGGGTTTCTGCCTGTGCTGGGCTCACCCTGTGCCTCATTTCCAGCCCAGTCCCTCAGCAGGTGACTGTCACAAGTGCTGCCAGTGAGAGACGCTGGGTCCTGCCTGCAAGTTCAAGTGAGGTTCAGCTTTGCTGTTCCAATATCTGCTGCTATGATAATGAGCCAGTCCAATCAGCTCAAATTGAGGGCTCAGGAGGGCTCAGCCCTTCAGAGAGGTACATTCATAACAATATTAATTTCTGCCACCCAGTGTACAGTGTGGCACCGTCCTCTATTAACACAGAAACCCTGAATTAAAAAAAAAAAAAAAAAGTAACTGAAAAATGCACTAAAATCCAGTGAGGTGTACAATTTCCCTAACTCTTCAATGCTGCTCTTTGCTATTCTCCACTTGCATTAAAATCAGATATACCACCTGCACTGTTCAGCTGCCACTCAGAGGAAACCTTTCTCCTCCCCTCCCCTCTCTGCAATAACCCTTCACCAGAAGGCAGCACACCTGCATTTTCCAAACAGTTTCAGGTGACTTTTATTAGGGGAAAGTGCAAAATATCAGTAAGCCAACCACTAAAAATCAAACAGCCCAACCCCTTCAAGAAACCAAACAAACCCCACCTCTGCTCCCTCTCACAATGGCCAGTGGGGCTTTATGGTTCTTTTCCTTCTGTAAATGCATTTTTCAGGGGGATGAGAGCAGCAGGGGCTGCTCTGGGAGAGGCAGGTGCTGTGTGCCTGGGCTGTGGGGGCTGTTGGGATGCAGGGATGCAGGAAAGGCTGGCAAAGCTTTTGGTGGGAGAGCCAAGGGCTGCCCAAGCTGGTGTTTGTTTATCCCCTGGGCTTTGTTGTCCATGTCCAGAAGTCGGCAAGCATGGAGTGAATATTCCCAGACTTCCAGAGAACACTTCAAAGAATTTGAACATTTTCTGAGCTCAAATTGAATTAAAAAAAACCTCAAAAGCAACACAACAATAAACAAACAGAAAAAAAAAAAAAAAAAGAAGGAAGAAGAAAAGGCACCCCGACAAAGAACCAAGTATACATCTCCACAGTTCTGTTTCATCTTCTGTATTTATAGCAAGAATGCATCAAAACTCTCATAGTGAGGCAAGATCAAACTCTCTTATTGAACTGCTGATGTAGAGCTGCCTTTTATGTTCACACAGATTTGCTGTCCACTGGCTCTACTTACCACTTGCTATGGCCCCATGCTAATATGAGTGATTTGTTGCCAAGGATTAGTTTTTAGCAGCTTTTGTAAACAGTTTGTATACAGTTGTTGCTATTTATTAAATATGTGACATCTAATCCAGTGTTTGGTGCTTGTAAAGGGAAGAACCATCTGTGCTTGAGATTAAAACACTTCAATCACTTTGTGCCAAAGCTGTCAGCAAGGGTTCCATGCTCTGCTCGAGAGAAAAGCCTTGGGAACCCTGGCTTGGGAAGGTGGACTCTGCATCAAAGCCCTTTGTCTGACGCAAGGTCTGCCTGCCAGACAGGAGGAGGGCTGTGGGCATGGTGGAGAGCTGAGAAGCTGACAAGAAAGCAAAAGGTTTTAGCAGAATAAAGAACTGAGAGCTGGGAAGGTGCTGAGAGCTTGGAGTGATCCTGCCAGTCTGTTTCCCACCACCTGCAGAAGCTTCATAAGTCTCTTTTGAAAAAAAAGAAGGATGTCAATATTCAGTTTGTTTGCAGGGCACTGCAAGGGTAGCAGCTGTAATCCCTTGTGTGAGCCCGAGGTTTTCCCAGCAGTGCAAGTGGTGCCACCAAAGCTCCTCTTGGATCAGGCTGAGTGTCCAGGCAAGCCCTGCTCGGAGGCTGCACCCCAAGGACAGCCTGTGAGGCAGCAGAAATGCCTCAGCCTGAATTTTATGCCCTTATTCCAGGCATCAGTTTAAAAAAACTAATAATGCTCTCTGAAACGCAGTGGAGGAGCCCCCAGGAGCTGCAGCAGGAGCCATGGGGGAGCAGCAGCTGAGGGAGCTGAAGGCACCCCTTGGGAACAGCCTGGGCACACCTGGATACCTGGATACCTGGACACATGGACACATGGACACCTGGACACATGGACACATGGATACATGGACACATGGACACATGGACACCTGACACCTGGACACCTGGACACATGGACACCTGGATACCTGGACACATGGACACATGGATACATGGATACCTGGACACATGGACACCTGACACCTGGATACATGGACACATGGACACCTGGACACCTGGACACATGGACACCTGACACCTGGATACCTGGACACATGGATACCTGGACACATGGACACATGGACACCTGGACACATGGACACATGGATACATGGATACCTGGATACCTGGACAAATGGACACATGGACACCTGGACACATGGACACATGGATACATGGATACCTGGATACCTGGACACATGGACACATGGACACCTGGACACATGGACACATGGATACATGGATACCTGGACACATGGACACCTGACACCTGGATACCTGGACACATGGGTACATGGACACCTGGACACCTGGGTACATGGACACCTGGACACATGGACATTGGACACATGGATACCTGACACCTGGATACCTGGACACATGGACACATGGATACCTGGACACCTGGACACATGGACACCTGACACCTGGATACCTGGACACATGGACACATGGATACCTGGACACATGGGTACATGGACACCTGGACACCTGGACACATGGACACCTGACACCTGGACACATGGACACCTGGACACATGGACACCTGACACCTGGATACCTGGACACATGGACACATGGACACCTGGACACATGGGTACATGGACACCTGGACACCTGGACACATGGACACCTGACACCTGGATACCTGGACACCTGACACCTGGACACCTGGACACATGGACACCTGACACCTGACACCTGGGCACCTGGACACCTGGACACCTGGACACATGGATACCTGACACATGGACACATGGACACATGGACACCTGACACCTGGATACCTGGACACATGGATACATGGACACATGGACACCTGGACACATGGACACCTGACACCTGGACACATGGACACCTGGACACATGGACACCTGGACACATGGATACCTGGGCACCTGGACACATGGACACCTGGGCACATGGGCACCTGACACCTGGACACATGGACACATGGAAACCTGGACACCTGGGCACCTGACACCTGACACCTGGACACATGGACACATGGAAACCTGGACACCTGGACACCTGGACACATGGATACCTGACACCTGACACCTGGGCACCTGACACCTGGGCACATGTACACATGGAAACCTGGACACCTGGACACATGGACACCTGGACACCTGGACACCTGGACACCTGACACCTGGACACTGGACACATGGACACCTGGACACGCAGCTGACAGGGCCTTGCTGGTATCAGGCTCATTCAACAGGAGAGGGTTTTGCCCCTGCCCTTCTCTCCGCAGGGATTTACTGCTCCTGCAGGCTTTCCTGTCTCTTCACAGTGCCATTAGTGTGGCTGATGCTGGTAAATGGATTTGCCACTTTTCCTAACACATTTCTGGAAGAAATGTTAAACAGGTCATTGTTTTTTGCAGGCAAAACATCACTTGAGCTCTGTTCTAATTTCCTCTCTATGTGGCAACTCAGGATGGTATCAATGACTCGGTAAATCTCCCTGCAGCAAGACTAATTATGCCTTTTGGTGAGAAAGCAGCAGTGGAACTGGTTCAGTCTTAAAAAAACCTCTACACTATAATATGCAGGACTAATGTGCTTCAGATTTGAAAAGAATTAATATCAATTATTCTCATGCATATTCACGAGAGGAAGACTGGTTTAGCAATCAAGCTAATAGTTTTTTGCTTAATTACATTTAGTTGATTTCATGCTATCTTGGCACATTCCTGATTGAATTTAACCATTAAAAAAAAAACCCTCCCACAACTACTCCTGCAAACACCAACACTTGGAGCTCAGCATCCCCTGTAAATAGTGTCTGAGGCTGAGCAGACTGCTCTCATGGTGGGAGTGCATCACGAGCATTGTCTCTCCTGTGGTGCAGGGTAGAATCCCAAAGAATCTTCAAGAGCTGCTCTCAAGCACTCACCAGTGCTGAGGTGGAAGGCAGGCTTTTTGTTACTTTATATTTTTGCTTTATTTTTTTGCTTTTTCTGAGTCCAAACCTCTGTCTGCTTGAATGCAAGGCAGGTGGTGGGAAAGGGAGATGCACCTGAGAGGGGAGCCCACGGCAGGGGGAGGTTTTGTCTGTGCAGGGGTGGGGAGCCTGGCCCCAGTGGCAGCTGCAGGAGCACAGGGGTGCAGGGGCTGCAGGGGCTGCAGGAGCTGCAGGAGCACAGGGGTGCAGGGGCTGCAGGGGCTGCAGGGGCTGCAGGAGCACAGGGGTGCAGGAGCACAGCGGTGCAGGAGCTGCAGGGGCTGCAGGGGCTGCAGGATCACAGGGGTGCAGGGGCTGCAGGGGCTGCAGGGGCTGCAGGGGCTGCAGGAGCACAGGGGTGCAGGGGCTGCAGGAGCACAGGGGTGCAGGAGCACAGCGCTGCAGGGGCTGCAGGGGCTGCAGGGGCTGCAGGGGCTGCAGGAGCACAGGGGTGCAGGAGCACAGCGCTGCAGGAGCTGCAGGAGCACAGGGGTGCAGGGGCTGCAGGGGCTGCAGGGGCTGCAGGGGCTGCAGGAGCACAGGGGTGCAGGAGCACAGCGCTGCAGGAGCTGCAGGAGCACAGGGGTGCAGGGGCTGCAGGGGTGCAGGGGCTGCAGGAGCTGCAGGAGCACAGGGGTGCAGGAGCACAGCGCTGCAGGAGCTGCAGGAGCTGCAGGAGCACAGGGCTGCAGGAGCACAGGGGTGCAGGAGCACAGCGCTGCAGGAGCTGCAGGGGCTGCAGGAGCACAGCGGTGCAGGAGCACAGCGGTGCAGAGCAGGCGGGATGCCCTGGGCCTGGGGGCATTCTCCACCCGGCTCCGTGTGTGCCGCTCTCCTCCAGGGGAAGGGCCAGGCTGTGCAGCGCCACGCTGCCATCCCAGCGTCTCCAAGAGCAGCCTTGCGCACGGCAGAGGGTGGGAGGCTGTGAGCAGGGTGCGGCAGGAGAGTCAGCAGAGGCTGGAAGGGGCTGATCTGGAGTTGGCCCCGGCTCTGCCGGAGGGTGCAGCAGGGCTGGGCTGGGCTGGGCTGGGCTGGGCTGGGCTGGGCTGGGCTGGGCTGGCCTGGCCTGGCCTGGCCTGGCCTGGGCTGGGCTGGGCTGGGCTGGGCTGGGCTGGGCTGGCCTGGGCTGGGCTGGGCTGGCCTGGGCTGGGCTGGGCTGGCCTGGCCTGGGCTGGGCTGGGCTGGGCTGGGCTGGCCTGGGCTGGGCTGCCTGGACTGCAGGGGGGGCTCGCCTTGGGTCTGACCAGGGCTGGGGGGACTGGGGTGTCTCCCAGGGGTGCTGCTGGCTGGGGTTGCATCATTCTGGGCACAAGGCAAGGCCAGGAGGAAAACGGGAAACTTCAGCTTCCGTGTGCCATTCGTTTGTTTTCTTTTTTGACTTCCCCCATGCTTGCAGCAGCAGAAATAGGACAGATGCTTCGCTCTCATCCTCTCCTGAGAACTGTCACTGCGCTGATGTCTAAAGGCAGTGTGTGTTTTTCAAGTTTGCCTTTTCAGTATATTCATTCATCTATAATTTTGTTCTCCAGCACACCATTTACATCTGGGCTTTGCTCTGAAAGAAGACTGACACCATTTATCATTTGATGGGGTTTGATAGCTCTCTGACAACTAAACATGTTCTTAAGAGTATTAAAGAGTTTACAGCCAGCTCTGCCTGAGGGTGACTCTCTGCCCACCACCCCTGAGTCAGCAGCTGTAGCTGCAGCTCCCTGGCATTGACATAGGATCAGCAGAAATATCCTCTTTTAACTAAAGAGACTTGCTCTCTCAACAGATAAACTTATTACAGCTGTAATTGAAATCAAATAATTAAACATTATTCAATCTTGGCTTTTCCAGGCAAATGTCAAAATTAAGATCTCATATATTTCCAAAGCAAAACACAAGTGGCTTTATCTTGATTCTGGTTTTATGGAGGTTATGCTGTGCAGGAGTACCTGCAGGGGAGTGCAGGGGTTTGCCTTCCTACAGGTGGTGTGTCCTCAGGAAGCTGGGCTGGGTGTGCAGGAGCACTCAGGGAGCTGGGCTGGGTGTGCAGGGACACTCAGGAGCTCAGTGTGTGTGCAGGGGCACTCAGGAGCTGGGCTGGGTGTGCAGGGACACTCAGGAGCTGGGCTGGGTGTGCAGGGACACTCAGGAGTTCAGTGGGTGTGCAGGGGCACTCAGGAGCTCAGTGTGTGTGCAGGGGCACTCAGGAGCTCAGTGGGTGTGCAGGGGCACTCAGGAGCTGGGCTGGGTGTGCAGGGGCACTCAGGAGCTCAGTGGGTGTGCAGGGACACTCAGGGAGCTGGGCTGGGTGTCCTGGGGCACTCAGGGAGCTCAGTGGGTGTGCAGGGACACTCAGGAGCTGGGCTGGGTGTGCAGGGACACTCAGGAGCTCAGTGGGTGTGCAGGGGACACTCAGGAGCTGGGCTGGGTGTGCAGGGGAACTCAGGAGCTCAGTGGGTGTCCTGGGGCACTCAGGAGCTGGGCTGGGTGTGCAGGGACACTCAGGAGCTGGGCTGGGTGTGCAGGGGAACTCAGGAGCTCAGTGGGTGTCCTGGGGCACTCAGGAGCTGGGCTGGGTGTGCAGGGACACTCAGGAGCTCAGTGGGTGTGCAGGGACACTCAGGAGCTGGGCTGGGTGTGCAGGGACACTCAGGAGTTCAGTGGGTGTGCAGGGGCACTCAGGGAGCTCAGTGGGTGTGCAGGGACACTCAGGAGCTGGGCTGGGTGTGCAGGGACACTCAGGAGTTCAGTGGGTGTGCAGGGACACTCAGGAGCTCAGTGGGTGTGCAGGGGCACTCAGGGAGCTGGGCTGGGTGTGCAGGGGCACTCAGGAGCTGGGCTGGGTGTCCTGGGGCACTCAGGAGCTGGGCTGGGTGTCCTGGGGCACTCAGGAGCTGGGCTGGGTGTCCTGGGGCACTCAGGAGCTCTGTGTGTGCAGGGTCCCTCCAGAGCTCAGAGCTCCTGGAGCAGAGGGCTCCCAGGGACCCTTGTGGGGGCAGCTCCTCAAAGGGACATGGAAAGTGCCAGGTCAGGGAAAACTCCTGAGCAGGAACCAGCAGGACTTAAGGGGTTTGGCGATTCAAGGTCTTACATCTTAACATCCTTCCACGTGAAAAAATCGGATTAATGGTTCTCTGTACTTCCCTTGCAGCCATAGCCCCCAGTTTGGCCTCAACTTGCCATGATGCAAGAAGCAAATGTGACCTTTCATTATGGCTTCAGCATTTTCTAGAAAAGACATCCTGCAAGCCCAGTGGTCAGAATCTTGACATCAGAAGATCAGAAGTGACTGTGTTCTGCAAACTCTTTCAGTTTATGAATAGTTAGGCATTTTCTAGTGAAGACATGTTTCCTAAAACAAGGCCCTGTCAATAAATACCACAGACATGTATAGCTGCTGTGAGCAGGAGATGTTATTCCTGTGCAGAATCAAGTAGGGAGGAGACTAAGGAACTCTCCATCTGTTTCTGCACTGTGCAGCACGTGGGATATTGCTGAAAATACACCGTGCTCTGTTTCTCAGAGCTGGGGAGACAGAGGCTGGCATGGGCGTGGCAGGATGGAGCTGGACAGTCTGACTCAGTGTATTGCAGCTTGGGAAAGCTGAGGGGCTGCAGGAAAAATCCCTTGGTAAATGGAGCATATGAATGAAACCTGGTCCTGATGCCAGGTTAATTCTGCAGGCCTTGGTGGAGCTAAAAAAGCACATTAGACAAAACCATTATTGAACTTCTTCATTACATAACAATTTCCTCACCGTATTTCCAAGAATATTGAATCTATATTCAAACACCCTCCTACTCTCTCCCACACACCACCCCTTCTCCTTGCTATATCAGCTTCATTACCGAGTATGAAGACAGAAAAGGTATAGGGCATGTTGCCACGAGCAGAGAGATCTCAGATCTGCTTACCCTGAGATTTTAGAGCCATCTATGGGATTGGGACAGCCAGTTCTCATAAATTTTAATGGCCTTGAAAGTCTCCAGTCTTATGCCTTTATCTCTGCTAGGGTTTTTAGCGGTGCAAAGAAAACAACCAAGCCATAAATGTCAGCAAACCTCGATGCTGGGTCAGTCCCTGCTGCCCCTCTCTGCAGGGTGGGCACACCCACTGCTCCTGCACAGACAGAGATGGAAACTCCTGAGCACCCAGGGAGGAGCACAGGCCCTGCCACACACAGGAGCAGTCTCTCACCCTGCAAGCAGGCCCAGCCCCAGGGCAGGTGGTTATTTCCTGAAAGGTGTCGGGTGCAGGTGGCCTGCCCAGCTTTGGGGGGGATTTTGAGGAGGTGGGGATTAAAGGCTTGCCAGCATGGCCCGTCCAGCTTGCCTCAGGAAACAGCAGTTGCACAAACTGGCTACACTTGCTCCCAAAATGAGCCTGCTTGTCTCATTTGCATGTGTAATAACCAGCGTGTGTGTACAATCATGCTAATCACTTTGAGGCAACTGCTTTAAATTCATCCAAAACCCTGCCCTGCCTGTTCTTGGGTTATTCAGCTTCCACAAGGGAACTATAGCAGCAATCCAGAGATTCGCTCCACCAAAACCTTTGTGAAACAGCCAATTTAGTGGAGGAGAAGTTTTTTCCTGAAATCCTGCCCATCCTTGCACCACAAGCCAGGGCCATCATTAGGACTCCTTCCAATACCTTCCGCAAGCAACCTGGTAAAGTACCTGAGGGGATTTTCACAGTTTATGGTGTATTGCTACAGGTGAAATGAAGAGTAAATACAGAGAAGCAAAGAGGAAGGGGACTGCAGAGCTTCTGTCATGCAAGCTGTTGGTGGGAATGGTCTGAAAGCGGTGTGGGCAAAGCCCAGCCTCGCCCTGTCAGCTTCAGGAGCAGCTGCAGGAGGGTTTGTGCTGCTCTGCTGAGGGTGCCTGCCCAGCCTGGGCTGTGGGGGCTCTGTCCTCAGCTCGTGGGCCAGCGTGAGCACACTGGAGAGCACCCATCACAGCTGTGGCTCCACGGTGCAGGGACTGCCTGTGTCACAAACGTGTCCTCGTGTCACTCATTTTGGCTATTGGTGACTCCTGATTTTTTCCTCTGTTCTGAATTTTAGGCTGCAAGCTTTTCCAATTTTAGTTCTGCATTTTATAGGACATCCAAGTCAGCAGCTCTGGATGCTCTGCAGGGATGCTGGAGGTGCCTTCCCTGATACCAATAAACAGCCCACATGTGCCAGCTAGGCCAGAGCCAGAGCTGGGACAGGGACAGCTTGCTCCATGAGTGGGAACATGGACCTTTCAGCAGCACTCACAAAATCCAACAGGCTCTGATGCTGCACTTTCCCATCCCTGTCCCTTCTGCCAGTCCAAGCCTGAGCTCTAGGGACCTTGCTGTGCCTAAGCCTGTTCAGCCTCAGCTCTTTGATTGCCCATCCAAAGTTCTCAGGAGCCCAAGGCTGTGTTTAATGCCCTGTAAGGAACCATGGAGGTCAGTGCCACAGGAGGAGGCCCTGTCCCACACCTCCTTCCATTTCATGCAGCCGTGAGCAGCTGGAGAAGCAGCGAGATTTGGGTCAGTGCTCTGGAACAGGGACCACCGGTGCTTTTTTACATGACTGGAAACAAGATTTCCAGTTTTGTAAGAGCTGGAGCCTCATGCACTGCAGAGGGATTGTTTCTGCACAAGTCAAAATCGGTCCCACTGGCTTTTCTTGTTAAAGAGAAGTGAACCTGGAAGAGTAAAGGGAGGAGGAAAGGCCAGCAATGGAATGAAAAGGCTGCCTGTGATGCAGAACATCCCTAGAGGCCTCCCTGGGAGTGTAATTGTCTTCCCTCCAGCTTTCTGTCTCTCATTACTGACAGTGGAAAATACAAGAGCTGCCAAGCTAGAGGTTCAGTACAGCCAAGATGGGAAACCTTATTAGAGAGACAGATGGTGATTTCTATAATCTGAAATCCCAGACTGTAAATACTTTGGGACAGAGCCCTGTGCAACTGAACAGTGCTAAAGCCTGACAGCAGCAGCTGGATCCAGTTTTCTGTGCACAACTGCTCCGTGGGTGGCTTTTAGTGGATGGTAGATGCTACCAGGACAAGGTATCTCTTACAGAAGGAGAAGGATCTTCTAAACCCTGCTGGAGATACTCCATCTCAATTTTATGTGCTTTCCAATTGAAAAGTGCCTTGAATAACTGAGGACAATGAACTCGCATTTAGAAGTTTTTCTTAGCCTGAGAAGATTCCCAAAGATGTGGTTGCAGCAGATGAGTAAGGGGGAAAATCTGTGTCTTGGGAGCACAAGTGACATCTTGCTGCAGCTTGTGGGAGAAATTATAAATGTTTGTCTCTTTTTATTGCCTAGCTTTGTGGCTAAATCTCCTAAACCAAAATCAAATTTTACCCTTAGATCTCCCAGTTAATTTATTTATATTCATCTGGCATTGCCTTGATCTTCAAAGCAGGAAGGTATATCAAAGGAAGCAGAAGGTTTGACACCAATTACTGCTGCTGGATGCCACTCACTGCATAAAGATGGAGTGTTAATATTTACACTGAAAGTGAAGGAGATAAAACCCAACAGGTACACACATCTAAGCTGACAAATAAGCCCTTCTGTGTATTGTGGGCAGAGATAAAGCCAAGCAAAACTAATTGAAATTACCATTGCAAATATCCCAAACACCTTCGGAAATGGTGGGTTGTAAACAAAGTGACAGCAAAACCACCAAAAGAGCCTTCTAGGAAAGCAAATCAGGCTCTCTGCTTCTCAGGGGCAGTGCCTGGTCTCCAGGAGATGGTTTTTGAAACAAGCCACCACGAAGAAGTAATTAACGTCTAAATATCCCCACACTTCACCATGAGACACTTGATTTACATTTTATTCTCTTGAGTTTGAGATGGGTGAGGCCCCCAGTGACTGGACCTGCCCTGCCTTGGCTGTCTCAGTGTTGTCCAATTTGGTTTGCTCAGATGCTTGCTCTCTCCTCCAGAAAATTCAAAATGGCTTAGAAAGCTTGGTGAAGTTTTCATGTTTTTCACAACCATTAAGAAGTGAATTAGAGATGAGTCATTAAACAAGAGTGTATTATTTGTATGCTTATGTAGTAGAATTGCACACACATCTCTGTAATTAGCCATCAGCACCCCAAATTACAGCAGTAACCGTTCATTAAATGGAGGACATCGCTCTGATCAAATCATGTATTCACAATTGCATTCCTTCTTGCTTAAATTTCAGAGCTTGTTGTCCAGATGGGCCTTGTTGGGCACCTAATTAGTAGTTAATCAAAAGCTTCTGCTGCTTCACAGCCCTCCTGGCATCCTAGCTGCTCCTTACGTGTTCCTTGACTGCACAGAGATGAAAGCACAGGAGTCGGAGTAGAGGCTTTATCTCCTTTATGCAACTGCCGTAACTGAAACAGCTTCCAAAATAAACTCAGCTCAGGATGCATTGGTTATCGGACTTCTGTGTGCTGAGCAAAATGGGTCTTGCAACGTGTGAGTGAAAATGCAGCCATGTGTTAACAGCAGCAAGAGACAGCCTCGTGTGTTCTGAGATTAACTCACTGTTTTCTCTTTCCTTTCCAGATTTTGGCAATCATTTCCATCATGTTTATTGTACTATCTACAATTGCCTTGTCCCTTAACACACTTCCTGAGCTACAAGGCGTGGATGAATTTGGGCAGACCACAGATAACCCCCAGCTAGCCCACGTGGAAGCGGTGTGCATTGCGTGGTTTACCATGGAATACCTCCTGCGCTTCCTCTCCTCCCCTAAGAAATGGAAGTTCTTCAAAGGCCCGCTGAACGCTATAGATTTGCTGGCTATCTTACCCTACTATGTTACTATCTTCCTCACAGAATCCAATAAAAGTGTACTTCAGTTCCAAAATGTACGAAGAGTGGTCCAAATATTTCGGATCATGAGGATACTCCGGATTCTAAAACTGGCCCGGCACTCCACGGGTTTGCAGTCCTTGGGGTTTACACTGAGGAGGAGTTACAATGAACTTGGATTACTCATCTTGTTTCTGGCTATGGGCATTATGATCTTCTCCAGTTTAGTGTTTTTTGCAGAAAAGGATGAGGATGATACAAAATTCAAGAGCATCCCAGCTTCTTTCTGGTGGGCAACAATCACCATGACAACAGTAGGCTATGGAGACATTTACCCCAAAACTCTTTTGGGTAAAATAGTAGGAGGACTGTGCTGCATTGCTGGTGTGCTGGTGATAGCTCTTCCCATCCCAATTATTGTCAATAACTTCTCAGAGTTTTACAAGGAGCAGAAGAGGCAGGAGAAAGCCATTAAGCGCAGGGAAGCTCTTGAAAGAGCAAAAAGAAATGGCAGTATTGTTTCCATGAACATGAAGGATGCATTTGCCCGTAGCATAGAACTCATGGACATTGTGGTTGAAAAGAATGGAGAAAGCATAGCCAAAAAGGATAAAGTTCAGGACAATCATTTATCTCCAAGCAAATGGAAATGGACCAAGAGAACACTCTCTGAAACTAGTTCTAGTAAATCTTTTGAAACTAAGGAACAAGGATCCCCAGAAAAAGCCAGGTCATCTTCAAGTCCCCAACACCTGAACGTCCAACAGCTCGAGGACATGTACAACAAAATGGCAAAGACTCAGTCCCAGCCAAACCTTATCACTAAAGAGTCAAGCCAAGCTGGAAAGCAAAAGGAAGAGCTGGAAATGGAAACCCTTCCAGGCCCCATGGTGCCGCTGCTGGCGACGCGCACGGACGGCATCGTGGACATGAGGAGCATGTCCAGCATCGACAGCTTCATCAGCTGCGCCGCCGAGTTCCCCGACCCCGCGCGCTTCCCGCACAGCCCGCTCACCGCCCTGCCCTGCAAGGGGGGCATCAGCATCCCCCAGGAGCAGGGCAGGCCCGAGGGCAGCACTGCCAGGTACGTGGACATGAACCCCAGCTCCGAAAGCAGCCACCGCTCTGCTTTCTTCATTGAAAGTCCCAAAAGCTCCATTAAGGCCAGTAACCCTTTAAAACTAAGATCTCTCAAAGTCAACTTCATGGAAGAGGACACCAGCACATTCGTACCAGCATCAAATGTACTGAGAACGTACCCAGACCCTCTCAAGAGCCGGGGAGCTGCTGCTGCTGCCACAGACACTTCCTTACTCTCTGACAGGTCTCTCATGAGCCCAGAAACCTCGATCTACACAACTGCGAGCGCGAGAACCCCCCCAAAGTCACCAGAGTCCCAGGCAGCCATAGCTTTCAACTTCCACGATGCTGGTATACACAAATACATCGACGCTGACACTGATGATGAAGGTCAGCTGATGTATGACTCAAGTCCGCCTGGAAATGTGAGTCCCAAGTACAGTGTTGCAAGCAGTGGCTATCTAAAGCAAAAGGACCATGTTTATAGAACAGAGAAGAACCATCTAGAAGCTGCTGCTTTACCCACCTCCCCTAAGCTGATAGGGCAGAACTGCATTTACTCTATGGAAGGTATCACTGGAAGAACCCAGGGCAATCAGGAGACTGTCAGACTAGAAAATCACATTTCCCCAGAAGTCCATGTATTACCAGGCAGCGGAGGACATGCTAACACACATGATCAAAGCATCTGAGGTGGGGTCTGAAAGAACTTACTGAGAATTTAGAGGAATATCTTCACAGTCAACACAAACAAAAGAGCTTCTGCATGGCATGAACTTGGCTGAAACAAGCCACCTGTTTCTAAAAGTCTGGGGGAGGTCCAGTGTGGGTTTGTGAAAATGTCCTTCTCTGAAACAACTCTAAAGACATTGCCCACATCAGTCAAAAAAATGATTGCAAATCATGATCACACATTGATCTCCTTTCATGTTGTCCAGTGAAGCCAATGTGACCAAATATCCATCCATTCCCCTTGAACGCTAGAGCTCCTTTTGGAAATATTAACATCTGATTTGCATTAGTTCCATAAAGGATGCCAAGGCAGCCAGATTTGAACTCTGGAATAAATTGCTGGGGTTGGTATAAAGCTTTCAAAAACACAATGCTCACTGCTTCAGGGCAGCGGTTCCCCATCTACAGCTTTCTCTGATGGATATTATGTTTAAAGGTAACAGGGAACACTTGCATTATTGGAAAATCCAAGTGAAAAGCATTTGAAACAATTAACGGTCTAGAGAAACCAATTCTTAAAATGCTCTTTGTGTGTTTAACAATCTGATATCCTGTAGGACCTGATGTTTTCTTTTGAAATATTAGCAGGGTGAGTTGCACCACTTGTATCTAATTCCAAAATGCCCTAGGACATAGTGAGACTTGCACTTGCCCTCGGCTAGGAGCCGGTGCCTGCCCCGGGGCCAGCGTGGCCCGGGAGGGCCGGAGGAGCCATGCAGAAGCAGGAGCCCTGCCCGGGAGGAGCCGTGCCCGCCCTGCCCGTGCCAGGCAGAGGGGCCGGGAGAGGAGCAGGCTGGTCCGGAGCTTTCTGCGCCCGAGCAGCGCAGGGAAAGATATGCAAGTGTTACATAAATATGCAAAAAGAGGGATTCGGTAGTGACCCGTCCCAGGCCTGGCTGTGCTCCCTCTCGCCACGAGGTCGGGCAGCAGAGGCTCCTGCAGGGCCGTGGCACGAAGCAGCCGCGAGAGGCAGGAGAATCAGGCCTGAGGTTTTAATGACATCCAGTAATTTTTAAATGAAACAAGAAAATAAAGAGGAAAGGAAAAAAAAAAAAAGAGATCTGACCATTTTAAGTGAACAGAACTAGCAGCCACCAGCCTAGGTTTTTAAAATATTTTTGTTTCAATAAAGTTATGTCAAATTGTGTAGGAAATAATTTGTCTTTGGTTTTTAATCTCGGGGTGGGGGGGAAAAAGCACTTTATGTTGACTTTTTGTTGTCGTTGTTGCAATGCTGGAGTAGGATAGCAGAGTGTAACAATCAAGCACTTTAACCAAGCACTACTTTAATTTGTGCCTCTTGTTGTGACTGTGATTTGTTACAAGCCTGTAGCAAGTCACAACTTGTCCTGTGATAACTGTGATGGTAACCTTTTATGTTGTTCTCTGTTTCTACTGTAAAACTCAGTTGTAAATGACTCCGTCGCTGAGCGTTTCGTGACCTGGCCTGAGGTCCTGCCGGGGTGTAGCAATCTGCAGGCAGCGGGATGAGCTGAGACACGGGCCGTGGGAGCAGAGGGGCACACGTGGGAGGAGGACCCCCCGAAGCCACTCGAGTCCCCTGCATTTTGTTCCTTCCTATTGTAAAAAACAAGTGTTGGTTAGTCCTGAATGTAGCCGTGTGTCCGTCCCGGCCGTGCAGCACTGTCTGTAACCCGTAATAGTGAATGCAGCATGTACGGACAAAAGCAATAAGCACATTTCTGCTTCAGGAGCTAGGGCGGGTTGTGAGGATGGCTTTGCCCGGCGTCTCCTTGGCCTGGAGCTGTGCCCAGAATTGTGCCCGGAGCTGTGCCCGGAGCTGTGCCCAGGGCTGTGCCCGGAGCCATGCGCGGAGCTGTGCCCCTTGGCAGGAGCTGTGCCCGGAGCTGTGCCCCTTGGCACGGGGCTGTGCCCAGAGCCGTGCCCGGAGCTGTGCCCCTTGGCAGGAGCTGTGCCCGGAGCTGTGCCCAGAGCTGTGCCCGGAGCCATGCGCGGAGCCATGCGCGGAGCTGTGCCCCTTGGCAGGAGCTGTGCCCGGAGCTGTGCCCGGAGCTGTGCCCGGAGCTGTGTCCCTTGGCAGGAGCTGTGCCCGGAGCTGTGCCCGGAGCTGTGCCCCTTGGCAGGAGCTGTGCCCAGAGCTGTGCCTGGAGCTGTGCCCGGAGCTGTGCCCCTTGGCACGGGGCTGTGCCCGGAGCTGTGCCCCTTGGCAGGAGCTGTGCCCCTTGGCACGGAGCTGACTCTGCTCCGCTCTGCTCCGCTCAGCCGGCCCGTCCCGGCCGAGGGACCCTCCCGGAGCCGCCCGGGTGTTCCAGCGGGGCCGGGCCGGGCCGGGCGGTGCCGAGCGGAGCCCCCGCGTTCCCAGCGCCGCTCTCCGCGGGGCAGGCACGGCAGGATTTGGCCATAGCAAATACAAGTGTACTTAGAGGAATCGACGTATTGCTGAGATACTGGCTGAGATTGAGTCGAAAAAGTGAAAAGTAACCTTCCAGCAGATAAGCTTTAAATACTGATTTATTCTGAGGCTTTCTGAGGCTGCAGAGCGGCAACAAGAAATCTTGAAGAGAACAGTTATAATATAATCTCTGTGTTTCAGTGATCAGTCATGTCTGCCATCAGCACAAATATAAAGTGAAGAAAAATCAGGGAATTTTTTTTTATAAAGTAATAGTGATTTCCAAGTTAAATATTTTTAGAGCTGATGCTTTCATGTGGAAAAAAAGTCATATTTTACATATCACGAAAGTGAACGTATTTAAATATAGCCATATAGTGTAGTATTTACCACACTCTCATCCAAATTGATGTATTTGGTTTATAGATGGCACTGACAAAAATGTATAAGTCAACAATTCTATCATTTATCTGATAGTCAACTGGTGCAACTCTCCTTGTAACCAAAGGCCCTCTGTCTGCCTTGCGTGATCGCTCATGGCACACACCTTATGTCATCTATTTAGTCCTACCTTTAAAGTAGCATTTTACTGAGTCACTTTTGAAAGTCAAATTCAAAAGTATAATTAAAAAAAAAATCTTCCTTTTAAGTCTGAATAGCCAAAGTCCTATAGATTTCTTATAGAAAGCAAATAATTTAAAATTAAGCATATAATATGCTTGAAGAGCATTTCTTTCTTATTTGTGTACAAAGATGTAGCTCTCATTTTGTGCCCAATTAAAAAGGAAGTATGTTTAATTTATTTTAATGAAATAAAGTCTGAATATGAAGTATGTATCTATATATGTGTGTGTGTGCATAATACACATATATATAATGTAACCACTGCGAAATCTACTCTAACCTGAAGCTATGATAGACTAAATCTGTACTCATTGCAAAGGAAAGGCAGTGCTTGGAAAACATAATGCTCACCAAATCCTATAGATCCTAGAAAGACAATTTAATTTTCGTTTGTTTGATACATGTTTCCCAAAGTTCATAGTGGTTGGGGAAAACAGGCAACATCTCTTGCACTGAGCTAGAGGGGGTGGTTTAATCACTGATATTTGGAATTCAGGTCTGCAAATTTACTGTGCACCAAGTATCAAGCAAGCTGACAGAGCCTCACCTGCTGCTGCAGAAGACATCATACCTGCAAGGACTCTCTCTGGACGTGTGATGTCTGCACTTGCTTGTATCTTACGGCATCAACATCACTTTTAACACAAACCTACAAATATATATAGAACACACACACACACATACACACATACACACATATATATATATATATATATATATATATATATGTATATATATATATATGTGGAAGGAGAGAGTGCAGTTTTCTTAACCGGGAGGCTAAAGATTATTTGAGTTTTAGCCTTGAACAGAGGAAAAAAGCAGTGACTTTGCAGTAGATTTCTCAGTGCCTTTTCTTAAAAACTTCACCTAAGCACACTTACAGAAAAAAAACCCAACCCAAAACAAAAGAGTCTCCTGTGAAATCCACAATTTTCTGAAAGGTTTGAGAGTCAAAAAAAAGGTAGAAGAAAGGAAAAAAAAAAAAAAAAGGCAAGAGAGAGGAAAAGAAATCCATGGAACGCACATTCCCTTCCAGAACATGCCGGGAGTTTCTGCCTGGGCGAGTCATGAGAAACGCTTCTGAGGCGGTCAGGTTATTTGGCAACTATGGCTGTGATAAACTGTAGCCTTTTCTTCCCTTGCAGCTAATAAGAAACACATTTCTAAGGAAAACAGTATTCTCTTCTGTAAAATTGTAATGTATTGTTAATATTTGTACCTACTGTATATTTATGTCTTGACAGAATTATGACCGGTACAGTTTATAGTAAATAACAAGGTTATGTAAAACTCATCACAAAGACAAGGTTTGTAAAGCCACGTTCTCTGTGCTGTAAGCTCCACAGAACACCTCATCCTAGCGCAAAGCTGAGTGAAGCAGCCAGGGCTCCCTCCTGCCCAGCACCGCCAGGCATCCCTGAATTTCCATCATCAGGGCTTCCCTGGGCTCCCAGGCAGCCCCTCCCTGTGGGCCAGGCACCTCTGCACAGAGCAAGTGCTGCCTTGGGTTCATTTGGGTCACCCGTCTGGGGAGAATATGGCTTTAAATAGCTCTTAATAAAGTACAGATGTTCCAGTTACCTCTGTACCTCCTGCTTGCCATTGTGTTGGCTTTATAAGTATCTGATGTATGGAAAAGTCATGTGACTTTCATGCATTCCAGAGTAGTCTATTTTTCTGTTCAGATTTAAAAAAATTATATATATATCTATATATATATAAATATAAATATATAACTGTATTTTTAGCAAATTTATAATAGGGCAATCAAGTCAGATTTCTTCTTTTTGTATTACAGAATAATATATTAGATGCTCTCTCAGTGTTCATTTACACAGCTGATCCCCCCAACCTTTTTGCTGTTATTTTCTTTTTTCTCTGATGAACACCTGCAACATTTCTCCTGGAAGTGCATCTGTGAAAGGTCATGGGGTTTGTCTGATGTTGTCATGTTTTCGTATTTTCCTGTTTGTGGTACTTTAACCAGGGACTGGCTGTGGGAACTGAGATGTTCCTGCTGAGAAAAGTGGAGCAGGCCAGGCTCTGCCCGTGGTGACAGAGGGGAAGGGTCACCCAACACCCCTGGCTGCAGTTTCTCCAGATTTACATCGATTAAGAACAGAAAGAAGAGACAGGTTTTGAATCTAATTGTCCTAATGGTGACATGATGGAGTTGGGATAAGCATAAAAATCTAGGCTCTTATTCAAGGCGGTGACCTGACAATGCTCAGGCACCTTCAGGGAAGTTTTTCCTGGATTAAAACAGAAGTGTCCAGACTTTCATTTCCCACTGGGTTTTGGAATTTTTATTTTTGGTCCCAGAGAAAATTGTGGAGGAATGAGAAACATAAACATTCAGAAAGGGACCAGATTTTGATTAATTATGGTAAAATCTGTCCATGTACCTGCTTATGTAATAATCTTCTTTGCTCCTTCGTAGCTGAACTCACAGCTATATTCTGAGACATTTGGTAAAAAGTCCATGAGATGAATGTTCATCCCAAAGCCATCTCATGGCCTGTTGAAGGTCAGCTCGATGAAGAGCTCCAGAACCACTCTGGCTCTGCACAGACATTTCCTTCTGGTTCAGCTCAGCAGTTGGGTCAGTGACCATGCTTTTGCCAAAGATGGAGTTTGGTTCCATTTCCTTTGGTTTCTTTGTGAGATTTTCTTACATGTCCACTATAATAGCCAATAAACCTGAATGTAATTTGGAAAGGTGTGTGTTTCAGACAGTATCCCTCAAATGAAAGAGCCAGTTTAGCATGTGATTATCAGCAAGGCCTGTTCACAAATGAATGTATTAAAGCTGAGTGAGACTTTTCTTTCTTAGGAAACAATTAATGCAATAGGCTGCCATGTCTATCATCAGTCATCACATAAATCCCTTCAAAAGGCACCTTCCATGTCAGCAAGTTTGTTAGAGCACAGTCAACAAAACCATAGAAAGCTTCCAGTCAGACCAGTCCTAAGTGTGCCCTCCCACACTGGGACAGGAACGGCCCAAACAGCACCCAGCCCCTGGAAGAAGAGATGTTTATTTTCCAGCATGCCTCTCACACCCCATGCTGGTCGCATTTAGGCTCCTGCACTGAAATTTGGTCTCAGCCAGGCAGAGGAAACCTTAGGAAAAGGAGTCTGCATCCAGGATGTGAATCCCGTTCCTTGCTGGTGTTACCTAAGCCACAGTAAGTGTCCTTTGACACCAATGGTTGGGTGCCACAAGTGTTCATATCTGTAAATACTACTCCAAATTTTGCTTTGCTTGATTCTGGCTTCATTGCACAAGAAGTTTTCAGTCTTAGAGGCTTAGAAGAGAAAGCAAAACCTTCCTTCTTCCTTTTAACTAGAAGTAATACTGTTGAAGCTCTGTAGGACTGAACAGGATTAACCTTTATTTTTAAAGGGGTCTTTCCAAGACTGCAGTGACACTACCTTCAAAAATTAATAATAAGGCTGAACTCCAGGCAAAGATCCCTCAAAATCAGAGCCTCATGAAAGCCGGGGAGCCAAATTTATATGAAATGCCAAATTCTTTGGTGCTGTAAATTAAAGCCCATTGAGGCCAATGGAGCTGTGCCTCCTTTAGATCAGTAAAGAATTTGGATCCATATCTCTAAAAGCTAATGGAAAATTAATAGCTTTGTATGGCCTCAGGGCTGGAGGTATCTGCCCACAGCACCTCCTTAGAAACCAGCAGGGTGAGGGATGGGAAACAGAGGCAGTGAAATAAAAGGCAGTGAAAAAGGCTGGGAAAGGGGTGAATCCTTCAGGCAAAGGGGTGGCAGTCGTTCCAGACAGACTGAGCACCCCTCCAGGGCCCTGGGGATCCACAAGTGATGTCCCAGCTGGCAGGGGCCGTCCCTGCAGCAGGACCCCAGCCCCAGGCAGCCCTGCCTGCCCTCAGCCCCTGCTGCAGCTGGGGGACGCTGCGGGCAGGGGGCCATGGGTCACTGGAGTTGTGCACAGCCTCTGGTCCTGTTGGTAATCTGCATTTAGGAACATTCATCTGTTCTTCTCTAGTCTGTATTTTTCATTTAGGAGCTCTGCCATTTATGACTCTTCTTCCTGTTATGTTTTACTGCCTCCACAGACTATCTGCCACACGTTGGCTCCCACAAGCCCTGGGATTTATTTTGTTTATGTCAGTTTTGTTGGCTTGTGAAGAACATTTTTTTTCCCCATTCTCTGGCTTTTTGGTGGTCACTGTAGAAAATCACTTTTGCATTGAACCATTCCCCACTGGAGTGTTTGGGGGGAGGGTGGGGGAGCAGCATCTGCATTTTACTTCGCATTTTGAAGCCATGATACTGTACTCAGAAAGTCCAGCCACAGCCACCAGCCAAACTGCATTCCAACTAGATCAGCATTGAAGAAACACACCCGCACCTCCTGCAGCAGAACCCTGCTCTCCCGTCAGGCCAGTGAAGCAGTTTGGGAGCAGGAGGAAGTCTCGGCTCATCAGCCGGGCAGGAGCTGCTCCGCTCAGCCCCGTGCCCAGGGCTGCGCTGGCACCACGGCCGGGGCTGGCACAGCCCGGTCCCTCCAGGGACAGCCCCGGTCCCTCCAGGGACAGCCCCGGCCCCTCCAGGGACAGCCCCGGTCCCTCCAGGGACAGCCCCAGGTCCCTCCAGGGACAGCCCCGGTCCCTCCAGGGACAGCCCCAGGTCCCTCCAGGGACAGCCCCGGTCCCTCCAGGGACAGCCCCGGTCCCTCCAGGGACAGCCCCAGGTCCCTCCAGGGACAGCCCCGGGTCCCTCCAGGGAGAGCCCGGGCCCCTCCAGGGACAGCCCCGGGTCCCTCCAGGGACAGCCCCGGGTCCCTCCAGGGACAGCCCCGGTCCCTCCAGGGACAGCCCGGGCCCCTCCAGGGACACCCCCAGGTCCCTCCAGGGACAGCCCCGGGTCCCTCCAGGGACAGCCCCGGCCCCTCCAGGGACAGCCCCGGGCCCTCCATGGACAGCCCCGGTCCCTCCAGGGACAGCCCCATGGACAGCCCCGGGTCCCTCCAGGGACAGCCCGGGTCCCTCCAGGGACAGCCCCGGGTCCCTCCAGGGACAGCCCCGGGTCCCTCCAGGGACACCCCCCGGTCCCTCCAGGGACAGCCCGGGCCCCTCCAGGGACACCCCCGGTCCCTCCAGGGACAGCCCCGGTCCCTCCAGGGACAGCCCCGAGCGCAGCCGCGGGACGGGAGAGCTGGGGAGTCCTTTTGAAAAAGAAGGCGATGCTTAATGACAAATAAAAACTGGAAACCGTGTTTCCTGTGGCTCGGCTGGTACGTTTGGATCAAATTGCTTTTATAGCCGGAAAGCGAACCTGACTGTGCCCCAGAGAGGGCAGCCGGGGCCCGGGGTCTCCGTTGCCGTGCCCGGAGTTGTTTTTTAACCTGTGCAGTGGGGAATCGCTGGGGAGCCCAGCTCAGCTGTAAGGGAGGGCAGTGCTCGTGCCCAGCAGATCCTGCATGTCTTGCACAATCTCTTCATTGGGTTATATTGGAATTCGCTCCATTATATTGGTCCAATGCACCAGCAGATGTTTTCTTCCCTTTTAAGAAATGTTTAAATGCCCTGGCACTTTGGGGTGATTACAGCAACATTAGCCATATACTAGTGTACTTAGAGTCTTACATTTTTTGTAACTTTGATTTAGTCATTCTTTGTTGGAGTTTATTGACCTCTCCAGTTGTTTCTGTAAAACAAATTATTAAAAAAATCTGTGTCTTTATATGCATGTAATAGTATGAAACTGTGATCAATGTGTGACATTCAGAAACTGTTCTGTCTTGTAAAATATGTCCAAATGTCTAAGGGTTTTAAAGCAATGGTCCCTTACTACAGCCTACAGAAATAAATAAAAAGGAATGGAAAAACCTAAAGCCTTTATTGCTCTGTTTCATGGTCACATATACTGGCCAAAAATCTCACTCCTCTCCTCCTGCTGCAGCCCACATCCTCAGGCACCTGTTCTCTCTGGCTCTGTCAGAAATAACCTCACCAGCTCTTCCTTACCACCTGAATGTATTTTCCTTTGATTGTTCATATTTAGGCTGAACTAGGAAGCTTTTTGGGGTTTTTGTTGCGCACCATCTCTAAACCACCTACAAACCCACAATATCTGTAATTTGAGCCCCCAGAGCAAGGTGATGTCTGTCTCACACGGGCCAGGAGCCAGCAATCCCAAAGGGCAATGAACCAAACCCTCGGGGAGGGGGTGCACACCTGGCTCAGGGAGCTCCCCCAGCCCTGCTGGGCCCCTCCCATCACCCGCAGGGAGAGGGGTCCCAGAAACGGGCACTGAACTGGGATTCTGCTGATTCTTGCTCCAACAAACCCCACAGAGCTTTTCCAGAGTTTCACTTGGCAAGCAGGGCTGGAAGTGCAGCACAGCCCTCTCTGGGAGGTTCCACTCCCAGCTAACACCATCCCCAGGAGCCAAACCCAGAGAGGCTCTTTAGGCATTTCAGCACAGATAAACATGAAGAAAGGGTCAGCTTTTCAGTACATTTTGATAATTTCAGAAGAGAAAGTAATAATATAAATAATTTACAAGGTATTTATAAAATATTAATTAGATTCTTCCATACAGCCTCTTTCTACTTACTTACCTTCCCTCCTACTTTCTGTAAGGAAATTGGGCTACTAAGAGATGCAGCATCATTATTATTCAGCAAGCAAGAGCATTTAGAGGTAACTTTGCCCCAGAGTATCATTTTCAACCATCCAGGCACAAGCTGAGACTAATGGGTCACAGCAATGAAAGTTTGTGGTTTCTGGCTGGAAACACAAGCACTGAGCATTAACCTGAGCCCTGAAAAATAAAAGCAAATATGTGCAACACTGCATCATTGAGTTCAATCCTTATATAATTAAACAATTAATCCACATTGCTAACAGAATTTTTTAGAATTTTATTCTTTTATTTGTATCTATAGATCTGCATACATTTATTTATATATCTATTTGTTTTATAGGTATCTATCTATAGATATATAAAAGATATATCCAAATCACTAGAAAATAGATTTAAATTTAAAAAAAACATAATGTTTTACACTTTGCTACACCCAGTACCATTTTTCTAATCAAGCAGACATGGTCAGTAACAATTGAAGCTAAAATGAATAGGTCTATGTGCAAGCCCAAAATTACATAATGTAAAGTACTGTTTTCATGCCTTAATGATGATTAGTCTTAACATGAACCACACAGTGATGCAGCTTTTAGCACTGTCCTGAGCAGTGGAGAGGCAAGTGCTTGGGGACAGTGAGATGAAGATTGATCCAGGCATGAGAAAATGTAAATTAAGAGCCACGAGGCTTGAATACAGCTATTGAATAAATATACAAAGTATTTCTCCACTTTCCAAAGGTCTAATTGACCAGAACAATCCATGGCTTTCTCTGTTTGTTTTTCACATCAGCTGTTTTGGTTTCCAGTAACATTTTCAGACAAACAAATGCTTCTGAGGCATTTCAGTATGGAGGAGAATGGCTGCATGGAAAAAGGAGACCACCAGCTGCTCCCCTGGGAATCCAGCAAAAAGGAACAGCTGATTTCTTATTAATGTAAATGAGCTTGTTATCTGGGTTGCTTTCAGACTGAGTTCAGCAGTTCAGAGCCTCTATTCCAGGAAATACAGAATTTACGTAACAGAAATGAGGAGAAACTGAAGGAAGGATCTGGTAAGTGCCTGTTTCCCAAGGAAATACTTTTGCTCTTCTGGTGTCAGGGTGGATGGCTGGAAGCTGGGATGGGATGTGCTGGGCCATACCCCGAGCTGCAGGAAGATCTTACAGACACTGAGGTATTTATTTAAAGAGGATGTCCAGGGCAGCAAGACCCCATCGTGTTGCAGTTTTATTAATATGTGCCTACATCAGGAAAAGTTTGCGCAGCTGATACTCTCATAGGTTCCAGAACAAACTCACCCAAGTGCATTTCTAGGGCTTCTTTGTAGAGCACAAAAAGCTGTAAGGATGGGCAGTCCTTTCCACCAGGGTTGCTTTGTGAGTTTCCAGGCTGCCTTGGAGGCCTGGGAGTGCCTGGGCTCTGCTGGTGAACTTAGCCCTGAGCACCCCTCAGAAAACACACACCTGTTTCATAAGAAAAATTTATCAACATTAGTCAGTGATCTGAGACCCAAATGGTGTATCCAGCAAGGTAATTAAGAGTGTAACACCAGGAAGAAATATAATTTAATGGAAAAAAACAAGAGTGAGAAAGAATGAGCGAAAATACATTAATCCTCCCAGATCTCGTGTTATTCAGGAATTCTTATTTTTATTTCATTCTGTAGCCCTTCTTTTAGGGAATAAAACCAGCAATCTCTCACTCTTTCTTGCCCAGTCCCTCTCCCTCCAAGACTGATGCCAAGGTGCTTGTGCTAGGAGGGGCTGGGGATATTTCCAGGGGTATTCCCTGGGGAATATCTGGGATATTCCCAGACTTCCAAATCTCAGGCTGCTGTTTTAACTATTAAACATTCTTCCAGGAGGGGAAGCTAAAAACCCTCTGTTGGAATACTGAGCCCACACACTGGGCATGTTAAGCCCATCTTGCCTATTGTATATCTCCCTCACTCACTCTCCCTTCAGAGAAGAATCTCCCAGAAGCTTTATCAAAGTTTTTTTCATATCATTTTCTGCCTGCAACAAGAATTTTCTCCACCATGGGTGACAAAGCCTGGTATCTCTCCTTCCCTGGCTGTTACTGAAGGTATAAGATCCATATCCCCAACACAAACCATGCTGGGACTTCTAATTGGGTTTTCCTCCCACTGTAACTCCCTCTGCCATCTGTTCCTCTTTTTCTCTCAGATGACACATCCCTCAGTCACTGAGCAGTGCCATGCCAGCCACCCAGCCCTGGAGGCTCTGCCAGAGCAGCACCTTCCCTCTCCTGTGCCCCAGGCTCAGCTCAGGGTGGGAGGGGGACAGGAGGGGATCATGGGCTGTGGGTCTCTGCATTCCAGCCCCCATGCCTGGCTGGGGTTTGCCTCCAGATTTGCCAGAGGCCTTCTTTGAAAAGGAGGCAGAAACCCCAGTGCCTCTGAAGTCCAGAGCAAGGCTGGTTTTAAGCAGCAGCAGAGCTATTTAACCTCTGACACAACCAATTTTTCTGCTTAGTTGAAATTGCCCATCCCCAGCGCTAACGAAGGGCTCTGGAGCCTCTCTGCTGAGATAATTGGTAGCTCCAGGCTTCAATAGGATCCAGGAACTGTTTTCCACTGCTTCATCTGAGGAGACAATAATCTGTTGGAAACATGGCAACTTCTTCTGGCCTCTTTCCAGACCTCCAGTCATGTTAGAGTTGAGCTACAGCAAATGAAAATACATTAGAATTTTAAAATGGTACGTAAGTGGTTCTTGCTCATTGGGAAACTTGAAGCTAATGTTGCCTGCAGCTCATACTAGTGTTTTCAGAAATAATTCATTAGCTGCAAAAATCTTCTCTTATTTCTTGAGAAATGAAACAAAAAATTAGCTGTTTTACTTTCCTTGTGGATTGCTTCCTTTCCATCCCCTTCAGCACTCTCCAGGCTGCAGAGCTGAGACAGGAGGTCCTGGAGACCGTGGAGACACAGGTGAACCCTCAGCCACCATGAGCTGCTCCCTTCCACCAGTCCTCATTCTTTACTCGTGGTTTTCTGGGCAGGTTTCTCGGCCCGCCTGGCAGAGGAGCAGCAGGACGAGTCAGAGGGGGCTCTGCCTGCCGTGGGTCCCACAGGGACTGGTGGGATCAGGCTCTCCCTGCAGAGACACACGGGCAGCACTGAGCCAGGGGGACCGGGGAGAGCCACGGCTTCCACCCCAGCAATGCTCACAGCTCCATTTGCATGGGGGAAGGAAGACCCAGGAAGATTTTCTTTCTCTGCACTTCAGTCCTTTTCATTTTGGTCCCAGACGAAAAGCAATACATGCAACTCAATGGGAGAGCAAGAGAACAGAGTTTTGCAGATTTTCCTCAAAGGAAATACATGAAGTGTTGAAGTCAAGCTTCACGTGCCGAATATTTAGGTCAATCTCGTGATGTCTGAGAAATACAAAACTAAATTTATTGTAATCTCTGTAAGGCTCTGGAGAATTGGAGGCCTTTCTGAAATTTGTGAAGAGCACCAAAAGCTCAGAACTAACTGCACCTACCCTGGCTGCCCACAGCAGCCCTGGATGAACGCCCCCAGGGCATTTACACCAAGGGGCCCGGCTGCCCAGGCGCTCCTGTGCCTGGGAGAGGGAAGGGTCCCACTGGCTGCCCGGCTGTCCCCTTCACACACATCTCAGTTTTGCTGGCACATTTAAGGAATGCTCTTTTTCCCGGCATGAGGAATTGAAACTTCCACATCTGAGCAAAACCTGAAGAACGTGTGAGTGGTTTCCTTGTTGTCTGGGAGGGCATTGGCTGAGGTGCTCGAGCGCAGCCGTCAGAGCTCTCGGTGCCATCTGCAGACAGCCCCACTGGGGGCTGCTCCTGCAGAGCCCCTGGCACACACAGAGCCCTCAGGGGCTCCTGCCTGGGCTGCCTGTGCCCCCTCCCCACACAGCACCTCTGTCTGGTGGCATCTGGAAGGGAACTCATTTTTTCTCCTTAGTGGTTTGACACAGCAATTAGATTGGGTTCAATTGCTGGGACTTTACCACCTGTGCTAATAGCCAAAATTGCTTTCAAAGATAGACTGCAATGTTTGGAACTTGGAGAGAGATTGCTATCCCTTTTAATTACATTTTCTGTCTCTAATGAGACAATTATAAGCATTTCAATAGCTCCCAGCCATCAGCTTTCCACTGTATGAGAGCACAGGAGAAAAAAGGCATCCTCAGCACCCCTTTTCTTCCCTCTCTCACCCACTAAGTTCTTTGAACAATTCACAAGTGTCATGTATACTCACCTCCATCCTGGCAGAGATCCTCGCAGCACTTGGGCTGCCCAAAGCCGCTCCTGGAGCCACTGTACTGTCCCAGCTGTTGCACCTGAGGACCAAACTCCCAATTCAGTGACCTTCACAGGGCAGCACAGCCCCACCCGCTCCTCTTTCTCAGCTCAGGTCACCTGTGCTGAAATCAAAGCTGCTGTCCCTAGCGTGGAGAGGACATTGTCCCAGAAGCAGGAGCAGCACAGGAGGTGCCAGCACCAGTCTGTCACTCCAGTGATCCCCTCACAAAGGTCGGTGACTTCAGTGCTGGGAAATTTCCTGGAAAATGAACTGGGAGCTCAGGTTCCTGCTATGTGGTACCTAAGCACTGAAGGGCTGGTTCCTTCCAGCTAGAAATCCTTTCTGCCCTTGAAACCAGAGCCCTTTAATCTAAGCAGCATCAAATGTTATTGTAAGATTGCATAGCTCTGCAGATAAATACTGCATTTAACATTCCCATGTAATGAAGTAAAACACTCTGGTCAAGAATGGAAGTTTATTTAAGGCAATATAAAAATATTGCCATTAATCCAGGATGCTTGTACCCTACAGACCAGGATGCTGGAGAGCAGCCACTGTAATCAGGACTGATTCAAAGGCCTCCCCGTGTGCAGCTGTCATGGGGCCACGGGGCATTTACACAAACAGCAATGACACACAGATAGATGTGCATGTACTGGGTATCCACAGCCCTGGGGGCTGCAGCCAGCAGAGCACAGAGCAGAAAGAGCAGGAGGAAGGGTGAGAACTTGGCCAGGATTAAGGCTGGGAGTAGGAGCAAGCAGAGTCAGAAGCTCTCGGGATGCTCGCCCAGCCCTGTGCCCCTCCTGCCCCACACAGCACAGGGGAGATGCACATTCCAGTGGCTGCAAACATCACCCACACTTGACTTTTCTGCACTGAGATTCCTTCAGGATTGGCTTATCTGGTTTGTGATGCCAAGAGACCAGGGAACAAAGAGCTTGGACTTCTGGAAACAAGGAATTTCCAGCCAAATGGGAAATAGCAATTGATTTTCAAACCAAAATAATTTCCTTTACATTTCTTTTTTTGGTTTTTTTCCTTACAACTTCTAGAAGATCAGTCTGAAAAGCTTTGCTAAGGTTCAGAGCTGTCAGCTGCAGCCCTGACACAAGCACAAACCGTGTTAAACAGTTTCCACCGTAAGCCCCAGCAGTGGGGCCCAGGTGTGCAAGCTGCTGCCAACACCCTGTCCTTGGGGAGGCTCCTCCAGGCACCAGCAGGATCCAGGGTTTGCCTTCACCTAGTTAAACATGAATCACTGTTGTCTGATTAGAGATGATCTTCCCAGTACTTTTCTGACTAAATCATGCTGTTTTGACACACTAGTTCAAGAGCTGTCACTTTAATTATAAGAATGAGTGGTGATGCAGAAAACCAGCAGTAGCAGCAACAACAACAAAAAAAAATGTACAAATCCCCAGCTGCTAAAACCAGAGCTTTAATGAGATCGGGGAGAGGCTGGAGGAGCTGCTCGCTGCACGCAGATGCAGGACAGGATGAGCGTCCAGAGCATCTTCCTGAGGGGCCCTGCACCCGAGGAATGCTGAGGTTTGACAGCTGAGAAGGTGAAACAGAGAAGAGCTGCAGTTTGTAAGAGGCCAGGAGCCGAACAGGGCAGCAGAGTCCCAGCCTTGCCACCTGCTGCAGCTGGCACTGCTTGTGAGACATCAAAGTGCTGAGCCTGATACCAAATTATTGACATTTTCAGATAAGGCCAGGTAGCAATAATGAACATTTGCTACTCAAACCTTTTGGGGGACGAGTGTTCTTTAAAAAAAAAACAAAACCAAAAAAACCCCAAACAAACAAACACAAACAAACAAACAAACAAAAAACCAACCAAAAAAAAAAAAAAAAACAGAAAAAGAAAAAAAAGGAAAAAAAAGAAGAGAGAGTCATTGATCTTAATACTTAAAGACTCAAAATATTCAAAATTAAGAGTAAAGGACAAAAAATATTTGGAAAGCTAGAGATAACAGAATAGTCTCAGTTATGGAGAAGTATTGCTAACAGAATATGCTCAACTCACAGAAGGAACAGTTTGTCATTAGAACAACACAGCTCTTTAAGAAAATGAAATTTTTTGTTGTTCTTTTTCTTTACCTTTGGCTCCATTTCTGGGCATATTTTATCTTTTGTTTCTAAATGTGCCAGGGCTCTTTCCTGATGGAAGGAAGCAGATCCTCATTCTTCAGGTGAATGCAATCCCGCATACCAGGACACTCAGGGAGCTGATGGGCCTATGAAGATACCATGTAAAAAATGGTAAACACCACCTGTTTCAAATGCAGAAGAAAACTGCTTAGTCCCAGGCTGGACATTACAGGGTTAGGGTGAGGAAAAGCACAATTCCCCCATGGCCTCTCTCTTTCTCCATCCTATGTCAGTGAAAGATTTCTCTGCAAAAGAAAATCACATGGGTTCTTCAGCAGGCTGTAAAAGGATCTGGATTTTTTGCTTGACTTTCCATCATTAAAAATTGAGATCCTCAGCTGGAGAGCAGGAGGAGGTGCAGGAACATCAGCTGAGTTCAATTCTGCTTTTGCCTGAGTCCGACGGCGGTGCCGTGCGATTTTCGCTGTTTGTGCGGGGCCGGGCGGGTGCAGGGGGAGCAGCCCGGGCACCAGGGCAGTGCTGCACCCTGGCAGCCCCGGGGCTCTGGGGATGGCCCCAGCTCCTGCTGCTGCCCCGCGGGGGAGGCTCTCAGCGTCGTCATGGAGCGGCTCAGCCTCCCGAGCAGCCTCTCCCCGGCGGGGCTGCCCTGCTTGCTCACAGCGCACAGACTTTTCCCAGCAGCGCTTTGCTTTGGGTTCCCAAGTTTCACTTTTTCCAAAACCCAGGTAGTAGAAATTATGGAGATCATAATGATGAATGGTGATAAGACTCCTAAAGGGAAACAGGCAGGGACCCAGTATGTGTCAACACCATCGGCTGATTTTCATTTGCAGGGAAAGAGATCTGATAACTTCATTGCCTTCTACTCAAAAGGCTCGCTCCTGCTCTCTCTCACACACCTCCCCCAGGAATTTACCAACAGGATCTGTTTGTACAGCCACACAAGGTGTGGAGGTGAAGCCAGCACACTGCATAGCCCTTTTTAGGATGTGCTGATGCAGAGATTTGCAATGTTTTGTGTCATCAACTGACAGTCTGTGCAGAAACACGGCTGCTGGGAGGGTCCCTTGGGGCCTAAATCTTTCATACTCCTGCATCTTCAGGCCACGGTGAAAGGAGGAAAGGCCTGGCAGTCCTACCAAAGGCTTCAGGTGCTCCCTAGAGCTCTCCTGGCTCCCCACACACCTCAGCATCTGCAGCACAAATCCACAGTGCCCCTTGGTGTCTCCCTGCAAGATCTTCAGCATGGTCATTAGAGGGGTTTGTGGTCCAGTTCCAGACTAGAGTTGGAGCTGAGCATTAAAACTCTCCTGGAGCCAGCCCCAGCCACTCACCCGGGTGTGACAAACAGAATGACCTCAATCTCACACTGCAGAGAGCTCCTGTCTGGAACAAATTAGGTTAAGAAGCTAAAGAGATGGCACTACACAGATTAATCAAACAGACAGACATTGGGGGAATATCCCCAGTCTTCTTTATTTTCATTTATAGAAAAGTATTAATATTAGTAAGCAGAATATAAGGAAAATATTTCAAGTATTTCCCAGTCAAAAGCACAAGGCTATAGTCAGCCCTCCTGGCACAGCTGAGCTGACTTCCTATTTAGAGCCCCAGGAGACTGCATTGCATTTTGGGCCAACTCAGAGATGTTCCTTGAAGCTGAATCAAGGGCCAGTTTGTCCCTATTCTCACAGACTTGACAAGCACATTACTAAGTTCTGTCATTACCTCAGCAGCACAAAATCAACCCTCTCTAAGACTGAGGGCCAAATGAAATTATGAGACCAGGGAGGATGAAAATAGAAGGAACAGAATCACAAGCACGAGCAGGAAGTATCCACAAAGTTCTGTTGCCACAAAAAGAAGGCACTTGGATTAATTTATTTTGCATTGTTGATTCTTCATTAAGACTTTAAAAAAATAATAATTAAATCTGGCTTCTTATGGCCTTTTTTGTTTGATTTGATATTTGGTAAATTCTCATTCATTTCAAGAAAGGAGGAATTGCAAGAAGTCATCAAGGTCAGAGAAGATTCTCTCAGGGAAAAAAGAGATTGGCAATTCCCAGCCTGATTTCCTTGGAAGCTGAGGAGCACACACAGAGACAGAGAGGATTCCAGGTGGCCCTGGCCCTGTCCAGCCAGCACCTCTGGAAAGGCAGGGAGAGCAAAGGCTCTGACACGGAGCAGTCCCTGCTCTGGCTGGGGCTCTGCTGCTGCCGCGTACTGGGGCTTGCTGGGACTGCCAGGAGACGTCAGATGAACAAGAAACTGCAAACAGAAGGGCAGGAACAAGTGTCCAGTCGGCGAATTCTCCTCCAGGTTCCCTTGCATCGATGGTTCCCCACCGCCTGCCAGTGCAGCAGCTGATTCCTGAAACACAGTCATTACAGGTGAGAGAAAATGAGGGGCGCCTCCCCTGCAGGGCAGTCACCGCCAGGTACAATAGCGCTTAAATCACCCAGCAAATCCCATTTAGTCTGATAACATCCCCTTTTACTCCATGGGCCCGATTCTGCCTCTCTACACGGTAAAGCAGGAGCAGCCACAGAGAGGCTCACAGGTTGTAATAATGTGAAGTAAAACCTAACGGTGACAGGAACAGACATTTTTCTGTAGCACTGTGCCCCTTGCCAGATTTTATCATTTAAGGATTTGGATTTAAGGATTTTATAGTTTAAGGTTTAAGGAAGTTTCTCACATCAATATCTCCCATCCCTGACCCCTGGAGAAGCACAGCTACCACAACTGGATCAACTCTTGCCCTGTGCAGAGAGCTGCCCACAGAGAGCCCAAAGACCCCTGCTTTCTCCAGAGCTGCATGCAGTGCCCTGTGACCCTGAAACAAGAGGCTCAAGGGAGAAGAATCAGAAATTCCCCAGCAAACCAAGGGTAAAGCTCTCAGCGGGGGCTGCCGGCGCCGTCCCCGCGGCAGCGCAGGGCTGGGGGCTCGCACTCCACGCAGACCCGCAGCACAACAGCCACTCAAACTCAGCTCAAACTGCGGGCACAGGGCTGCCCGGGCAGCACGCGCCTGCCGCACCACAGACCTCTGATTAACAACCAAACCAAACCAAACAATACCCCCTCCAAGGTCATTAAGGCAGAACGTGTCACGTACCTGCATTTTGACAAGGTTAAACAGGGAATAAAACTACTCTGCTGAGGCTTTCAGCTAACATATAAAAAGTACCAGGTATGACTGGCATCTGTTTTTGCCAATAGGGACACAGACTGGTCAAGCATTTGACTAATCTAATTCCAAGTCTGGTATCCACTTGCTGAGCCACATTTCCTCTATTGCCTCCCCTCAGTTACTTAGAATGGATTTTGTAGAGCAGGTTGTGATGGGAGCTAATATTTGGTGTGTGAAGGTTTTCCTCGTGATGCTCTCCCACCTGCAACCAGCGAGGCTCTGCGGGTGGAGCACAGCGGAGTCCCTGAGCCAGAACCTCCAACTTACCCTGCCCTTTCACTGCCATCAGCTGCAGCTCTTTTCTTCCTCGCTTTTCCAAACCCCCCATAGTTATCAATGCTGGGACTGTGTATACCAAAGAGAAAGGGTACACAGTGTCAGTGGCAATGCTGCTCTAAGGCTCGTGATGTCTGTAAAACAGAAAATATGGGCTTTTAATCTCATAGGGTTTTAGCTTTAGAAATAAAAATATATATATGAAAAAAAAAGTGTGCAACACTCACTCACAGAAGTTTTAAACAGACATAAATCTGCCAATCTCACCAAAATTTCCAGAGATTTGCACTTGTATAAGTGAGAGCACAGCAGACACAAAAGTGGATCCCAGCAAATGGAAGGCACCACTTCCACCACTGTCCTAGGAAGGATGTGCTTAAGCTCCTGTGTGAAGAGCTCGGTTCTCAATTAGCCCAGGCAGGCCCACAGCAAACACACCACTGTCTAAAAGCAATCCTTCAAACAGAGGAAAAAACAGCTCTGCTGACCCAAACCAGAGTCCTCCCCAGGTCTATCCAGGCACTTTTCAGTGGACTTACTGAGGGACTGCTGGCACTCTGTGCCCTGCTGAGTCCAGTACTGCACACAGCCAGCCCTCTCCTCCAGAGCAGGACATGCTTCTCCCCCGTTCCTGGGCTCCTGGATGATGTACCTTGTCCAGACTTGACAGGCTGTCCTGCAAGGCTCTGCACAGCCACTCCAGGCACTCCACTGAGATACGACACAGGGGATCGCTGGAGGAAGAACGGGGATGTGGAAGGTTACAGGAGTGATGCCAGTGAAATGCCTGCTGCAGAAATAACACTTTTTGACATAGCTCAGCACATCCTTCCTTATTTCAGAGCTCTCCCATGGTTGTCTTGGGCAGTTCTCAGCAGTTCTTCTCCAGGCTCCCCCTCCTTGCCCACAGGTGCCGCTGAGCCCAGCGGTGCCGGCCGCAGCCGCTCACCTGGGCAGGTCCGTGCGTAGTCGTGGCAGCAGTCGAGGGTGCGGGCGCACGCCTGGTCGCAGTAGCAGCGCCCGGAGGAGCCGTCGGGCCGCCGGCCGGCGCTCAGGCAGCCACGGTCACGGCCGGGGCAGCAGAGCCCGCGGGCGGCGCAGCCCGAGGGGCGGCGGGGCAGCGCCGGCGGCAGCAGCGGCAGCGCCGGGAGCACCGGGAGCCAGCGGGCACGGCCGGCCACGGCCCCCGGCGGGCGGGAGCGGGAGCGGGCGGGGCCGGGCGGGCGGCAGGTGCTGCTCCCATCGCTCCGTGCCCTCATCTCCTGCCCCTCCGTGCCCTCATCTCCTGCCCCTCTGCCCCCTCATCTCCTGCCCCTCCGCGCCCTCATCTCCTGCCTGTTCCATGCCGCTCCCATCGCTCCGTGCCCTCATCTCCTGCCCCTCCGTGCCCTCATCTCCTGCCCCTCTGTGCCCTCATCTCCTGCCCCTCTGTGCCTTCATCTCCTGCCCCTCCGTGCCCTCATCTCCTGCCCCTCTGCGCCTTCATCTCCTGCCCCTCCGCGCCCTCATCTCCTGCCTGTTCCATGCCGCTCCCATCGCTCCGTGCCCTCATCTCCTGCCCCTCCGTGCCCTCAGCTCCTGCCCCTATGCGCCCTCATCTCCTGCCCCTCTGCATCCTCATCTCCTGCCTGTTCCGTGCCACTCCCATCGTTCCGTGCCCTCATCTCCTGCCCCTCCGTGCCCTCATCTCCTGCCTGTTCCATGCCGCTCCCATCGCTCCGTGCCCTCATCTCCTGCCCCTCCGTGCCCTCATCTCCTGCCCCTCTGTGCCCTCATCTCCTGCCCCTATGCGCCCTCATCTCCTGCCTGTTCCGTGCCACTCCCATCGTTCCGTGCCCTCATCTCCTGCCCCTCCGTGCCCTCATCTCCTGCCTGTTCCATGCCGCTCCCATCGCTCCGTGCCCTCATCTCCTGCCCCTCCGTGCCCTCATCTCCTGCCCCTCTGTGCCCTCATCTCCTGCCCCTATGCGCCCTCATCTCCTGCCTGTTCCGTGCCGCTCCCATCGCTCCGTGCCCTCATCTCCTGCCCCTCCGTGCCCTCATCTCCTGCCCCTCTGTGCCCTCATCTCCTGCCCCTCTGTGCCCTCATCTCCTGCCCCTCCGTGCCCTCATCTCCTGCCCCTCCGTGCCCTCATCTCCTGCCCCTCTGTGCCCTCATCTCCTGCCTGTTCCGTGCCGCTCCCATCGCTCCGTGCCCTCATCTCCTGCCCCTCTGCGCCCTCATCTCCTGCCCCTCTGCATCCTCATCTCCTGCCCCTCTGTGCCCTCATCTCCTGCCCCTCCATGCCCTCATCTCCTGCCCCTCTGTGCCCTCATCTCCTGCCCCTCTGCGCCCTCATCTCCTGCCTGTTCCGTGCCACTCCCATCGCTCCGTGCCCTCATCTCCTGCCCCTCTGCGCCCTCATCTCCTGCCCCTCCGTGCCCTCATCTCCTGCCCCTCTGTGCCCTCAGCTCCTGCCCCTCTGCATCCTCATCTCCTGCCCCTCCGTGCCCTCAGCTCCTGCCCCTCTGTGCCCTCATCTCCTGCCCCTCCGTGCTGCCCCACGCTGGCTGCGCACCCCGCAGTCCCTTTCTGTGGACTCCTCAAACCAAAAACTTTTCATCCCTGACTGCTGTCATTTACCCACCAGATTATTGACGTATTATGATCAAAAACAGATGAGAGAGGAGACCAATTTTTTTTGCTGGATTTGACTCCAGCATACCTCAGGAGCCATGAAAAACAGAAAGTACTTCACTGCCAGTACAGCAGCTCCTAAGGACAATGATCCAGCTGGCTATGCTACCTCTCTAAAGAATTACCCTGAATTTTCTTCTTGATTTGAAATGCAAGAAGCTTAGAGAGATTACAGCCACTCCTGTGAATTATTTAGCTATTCAGTACAAAGCAAAGGGCTTTACTGTAACTTTTTAATCCAAGAGGCTTGCTCTAAAATATTGATCACAACAGATGTTATACCTTGCTGAACATTGAATTGGGATTTATAAAACCCACCCACTGACTTTTTTTTTTTTTTTGCAAGTGATTATGCTATTGTACTAAGACTGGGTATGGACAGTGTTCCAACTTCAGGGAAACTGCAGCAAAGATGTTTCTAGAAAAACAGAAAATAACATAAGAGGCCAGGTTAACACATTCAGCATGTATAATTTTGGAGGCATGGGCACAGAGGAAACCTGGCAGTGCATCAGCTTGGGCATAACATGGTAAAATGTTCCAAAAAGATAAGAAATAGAACGTTAGCTTCTTTGTATATCACTAGATGTCTGCAGCAAAGAACAGGCATCTCATTTTCTTGGCAGTGGTCAGATATTGTCAGCTTGGAAATCACACGTGTGGCGAATCCTTCAGTGAGCAAGAGGCATAAAGGCTAAAGACTGGGAGAGGAAAGAGAAGAGCACTAGAAATCAGTAGCTATGGTGTCCAGAAAGCTGGAATTTAAAGATACCGTGTTAATTCCTGCCTCTGGCAATGAGTCACTCACTGTGTGACCTCGGGTAAGTCATTTAACCAAGGCATGTCTCCTTCTTGATCTAGAGCAGGAAGGACATTCCCAAGGAGATTGCATTACCCAGCTGATTCCTTCACACAATGCAGAGGTGGGCGCGGCTCTTGTGCAATTCCCTGAGGGGCACCAACAGAGCACAGCTCCCACTCCAGCACCCAGTGACAGAGCACACTCATGGGGCACTCACAGAGCACAGCTCCCACTCCAGCACCCAGTGACAGAGCACAGCTCCAGGGCCAGCACCCAGTGACAGAGCACAGCTCCAGGGCCAGCACCCAGTGACAGAGCACAGCTCCAGGGCCAGCACCCAGTGACAGAGCACAGCTCCCACTCCAGCACCCAGTGACAGAGCACACTCATGGGGCACTCACAGAGCACAGCTCCCAGGACCAGCATTCATGCTGCCCTGCTCCACATCCCCCTGCCAACAGCTGAGCTACAAGGAATGCCTTCACCTTATTCTGAGATACACAGACTGAATGAAAGTTAGCTTTAGAAAGCTATGGGTCTACATAAATACTGCAATTTTGACTGGCCTGTGTGGCTAGGAAAATTGGATCCCATCCAGGCATCTCAGAAGGAGATGCCCAGCAAGCTCCTGAGAGCAAACTTTGTTTCTTGTCTTACATTCCCAGAGTGAAAGCAGCTCTCCCTTGCTCTGGTTTGACATAGCCCTGGGGATTTTTTAGGGTTTGGGGTTTTTTCCCCTGACAGGCTCTAAAGATGCCAAGGAAACACGGCCCAAGACACGCTGGACCACCAACAGATTTCTTGCAAGACAAATTGCCAAGTCTGGGTGGGTCTGCTGGCCCTGTGGGGAGCCAAGCAAGTGTGCTTTTACAGAAAGGAAATGTGGCTAGTCTGTCATACAGGGAGAGGCTCAGGAGCAGAACAGCTTGCAGGGATGTCCTTGGGAACACCAGGGGTGTTCACTGTAGTATAAAAAGGGGCATTCTTCGTTGATGGAAAGAATAGTTGGTCACCATAGAAGTTTTAAGAGCAATACAAGCAGAGGATGGTAACCATTAGGGAAAACAGGTAACTGCACCTTCTCCTCCAGGTTCTTCGGAACTGTCTTTGCCCTGGGATCTCAAGTTTACACAGGCAGACAACCAAGTGCAGCTCTCTGGGAATTCTGGTAGGCTCACCATTTATTCTGCTGCCTGCAGGACTTGGCCCATGAGTCCCAACACACGTTCTACAGTGAGGGGATCACCAGAAATTCTTGACAAGTCAGATAACTTGTGCTATGGATAGTAAAGGAAGGCCTTTGCCTGAATGACCAGAGCTGCCTACAGAGCTCACAGCTATTGTTCAGTAGCTGGACATCATAGAGAAACAAGCTAAGAGCTTTCTTTGGTTGCTTTTCCCAAAACTGGATGACACCATTCCCATCAGAATGACAAAAGAAGTCACATCTAGACCACATCAGCAGAAATCCACAGGACTGACCTGAGTAACATCTCCACCACTGCAAGGGACCTGCCAAGAAGTGCGGAAGAGTCTAATAGTCTAAAAGCTATAGCTGCAGAACATCTGTTTAAAACAGTGGATGCTGTATGAGACAGAAATGCTCTGCTTCAAAACAAAGTCTTCTTACTGCCTGGAGCAGACTAAGGGTCCCAAAATCTGGATGTTCCCTGGGTGCTCACAAACTCATATTGTGCTTCACTGGCTGTCCATGGTAATGTCAAGCCTGTCAACACAGCTGATGTGTCATATAATCTTATCACTGAACAGAGAGGAAGTAACACAGCCATTAGAAGCAACAATTAGTAATGGGCTGTGCTTTGCTATAAACTAATGCAGCAGCTAACACACGGGTCTAAAAAGAATTTAATAATCACCATGCAGTCAAAATATGCCTGGGTCTTTGGGAATACAAATGTTAAAACTCTCCCTTATGTATGAAAATTTCTATTAAAAGCAACATCAGACAGAGAAATAATCTGTGCTATTTTTCTCTAAATGCTCATGGCACCAAGAAACAGATCTGTTTGAGAAAAGTAAACATTTGCTTAAACATACCAGCCCAGTGAGTGACTCCAGGCTTCAGTTTAGAAAGTTACACAAGTCCCAACAGCAAGGTCTGTTTCTGTACAGCTGATGGAGCGGAGAGCTGGGCCTGGCCCCAGCCCTGCAGAGCCCCCAGAGCAGGCCCAGTGTGGCTCTGCTGCAGGGAGCCCTCCTGGCACAGGAGCAGCTGCAGGCCAGCCTGGATCCAGAGACACCTGAGCTCCATCCCCGCATTCAAACCATCCAGCGCACAAACTCCGGAGCTGGCCAGGGCCAGTGAAAGTCAGGCTGCTTTAAACTCAGAGCTAAACCTCCTCATCCCCACCTCTTACCAAAGCACTCTCTGGATGTTCCCAGCGCCCCCCTCTGCATTGTGTGAAGGAATGTTAAGAGATTTTCTAAGGGGGTTGTCTGTCCCTCATGGCTGCTACAGAACAAGCAGTGTCTGTACCAGCTCCCCACACCCAAGAGGTTCTGTCACAGCTGCTCTGGGGACACCGCGGTGGGTCTGGGGGGCTCTGGGGACCCCGCAGTGGGTCTGGGGGGCTCTGGGGACACCGCGGCAGATTTGGGGTGCTCTGGGGACCCCGCGGCAGATTTGGGGGGCTCTGGGGACGCCGTGATGGGTCTGGGGGGCTCTGGGGACCCCGCGGCAGATTTGGGGGGCTCTGGGGACCCCGCGGCAGATTTGGGGGGCTCTGGGGACACCGTGATGGGTCTGGGGGGCTCTGGGGACACCGCGGCAGATTTGGGGGGCTCTGGGGACACCGCAGTGGGTCTGGGGGACGCTGGGGACCCCGCGGCAGATTTGGGGGGCTCCGGGTGCCCGCGGGCCGGGCCGGCGCCCTGAGGGTCAGCAGCGGCAGCACAGCGCCCCCTGCGGGCCGGGCACGGCGCCCCCGCGGCCGCAGCACCGCTGCAGGTGCCCAAACCCTGCCCCGGGTACCCAAACCCTGCCCCGGGTGCCCAAAGCCCGGCCCCCGGGTGCCCAAACGCTGGCCCCCGGGTGCCCAAACCCCGGGTACCCAAACCCCGGCCCCCGGTGCCCAAACCCCGGCCCCCGGGTGCCCAAACCATCCCTGCAGCATTCAGGGGTTGCCTAGGATTAGTAATTTACCAACCACGGTGGGTTAGTAACCTACCAAGTTTCAAATTTCATCCTGATGCATACCTGCAAGAGCAGCAGAGCTTGAAACCTGACCTGAGCAACTGCTCTTGCAGAGGCAATAGAACATGCCAAGAACATGTTTCAGCTGCACGTCCCTCCAGCTCCCACTGGACAAGCACTCTCTCCTCCTACAGAATGTCTGCTGGTAGGTCTGCTCATTACATTAATGAAAGTAATTGTATTAGCAGCAGTTCTGGTCCCTCACCAGTAAGCAGTTTTAAGAGATCAGGCTGCTTGCATTAATTGAGTAAGAAAAATCTCTTACTCAATTTAATTGAAGACTGCTTTGAATGTTGAATAGTAGCCGATTCTCCATCATTGCTGTTTCTCACTAAGCACACATGCCAAAGCCCACTCTCAGCTCAAGACACCTCAAGCCCCATCCCAGAACCACTGAAACTGAGTAATTACGCAGATGAGCAGGCTGCACCTCTCCCCAGACCTGCAGCACAGCGGCAGCCACAGCCTCAGCCAAGCACTCCTGCTCCAGGGTGTGTGGAGCTCTGTTGCCATGACATAGCTCTTGGCTTGAGGCAGCAGGCAGCCCCAGCACCACTCACAGCAGCACACTGGTGCTGTGCTCTCCAACTTCCCAAACCACCGGGAGATCCAGGAATGAGCTGCTAAATGTGGGTCAAGAGAATTTCAGTTACCAGCCAAACCAACCCATTACTCAAGATTTTATTAAAACCAGGCTTCCAACAGTACAGAAACACACTGTGCTGCAGCATCCCAGACACGCCTTGCCCACTTCACAGGCTGCCAGGGATACAACACTGCAGCTTTCTGGATGCCAGGGGAGAACCAAGCCCTGACTCCCCTCCTTACACACAAGGCCATCCATCCTCCCAACAGCTGACAGCTGCTCCCAGGAAAGGCTTCCTTGACTTGCATGCTATGGCAGGACATGATCTGTGCCAGGCAGGGAATGCAGCCCCTGCAGACAAAAGCATCCAACTGCATTTAACATGCAGCAAGTTCCAGAATCCACTCCAGTTACATGCTTTGTACCCAGGGGACAGAAAATGTAACTGGATGTAACCCTCTGTCTAAGCTGGCAGGACACAAATTCATCACTCCTGACGGCTTTGAGAGGTCAGAGCTATTGCAGGGTATGGGAATGCTGTGGCTTGAATGAGGATCCCAGGCAGCAGCATGGGAGCAGCAGAACCATCCATCTTCTTAAGCAGAACTCTCAAACTCCAGCAGGGCCCAGGACAACTTTTGTAAATCTCAACCTGTCAAGAGAACAGACAACATTCTGTCTATCCACTCTACCACAAACAGCAAATATACAGCTTTCAAATGCACTCCAGCCCCCATAAACACCACTAGACAACAGCTGCTCTCTAAAGAGGAGTTTCCTCCTTGCCAAGCACTCTAAACAGGATGAACTCAAACTGCACTGTGGGAGCTTTTAGGGCAGGACTTGACAGGAACCAACAGGGCAGAGAGGGCCAGAGAAACATTCAGTCAAGCTCAACCAGCTCCACCATCTGAACCGAGTACTCGCATCCTTTTGCTGAGAGAGGGCACAATCCTGCTCTTGGGAGACTTCAGCCTCCCTGGAGACAGAGCAGCTGCTCTCAACAGCAACATGAGGCTGGAACTGGGCAAGCCAGCGGCAACAGCTGATGATCTGATGAAGTTCTGTTACACACATTTTCTAAAAAAATTAGTGAAATGCTAACCAGACAGACAGATTTTCAGATGTCACATAGTTTATTTTCAAGTAACAAAAGAACACCAAAAGCAATCCTTCTCTTGCAAACAGACACATTGCTGAAAGCATGACTTCCATCCACTTTTTAAGACATTGAGAACCTCCCATTGGGGGGAGTGAACCCAAAAACTATAAAGAACAAAAGCTCCCAGACTCTGCAAGAAGTACCTTGTTTTAACATGCTTAAACAGGACAAGACAAAAACATTACACTTATGCCCTTGAAGTTGAATTGAAATCTTTCAGACCTCTCTGCCCTTAATTTGAGATCTTTGGAAAAAACTTTAACAGGAACTTCCCTGCAGGAAACTTTTTTTAACAGGGACACTTAGGTTTTAGCATTTACAAGGGCCCCTTCTGCAATACTAATCCCCACTCTGGCAAACCTCCAGGGACTTTAACTTGTCAAGGCACTGCAGAAGCAACTTCCTTGGAAAAAGGTATTATTTCTCTTTTTCTTTATTAAACCCAGTGAACACAGGTGAATTAAAGACTTACCATTCTCCCCTGACAAAGGGGCACACATGGTGGAGCAAACCAGACAATGTCTTCACCCACATCTCTTCATTGTCAGCTGCAGCCTGAACTTCAGGTCTCCCCAAGGTTTAACTCCCCACTTCTGCCCTCACAGTGCCCTGGGGGTAAAGCCAAAGGGAATTGTCAGCACCAGACCCTGTCAGGGTGTGGGACACAGCGGCAATTCCCTGCTGGTGCATCAGACACGATCTGGCTTGAACAGCAAGTAATCAACACTGTCGCTCTGATGGGGAAAAAATTCAGTCATCACTTACACCAGCAAGTCCCTAGGAGCTGCGGCTGCACACCCCCAGCAGCTGTGCCACACTCCCACATCCCTGGCAGAGCCGCAGGCACTGTGGGCTAACAGCAGAGGAAGCAGCAGAGCCATGCCCACACTGGCAATCCTCTGCACTCCTTTAACCCGGCCAGCAAGGGTCAGGCACAAGAGCCCTGCCAGCAGCACCTCCCACAGGGACAGCTTCAGCCAGAGTGGCTCCTCCTCCCTACTGGGGCAGCTGCTCAGGGCTGCCCATCACCCAGGGATGTCCATGCAGTGCCCTTAAATCGAGCCCTCTGAACACAATGCAGCAGGGAAGCACACAGGACAGAGCTGTAAGCCACCATGCTGTTCCAGCTCAGCTCTCACAGGGGCAGCTTGCAGCTTCCTGGCCTGCTGGTTGCTGTTCACTTTGGACATGATGGAACGGGAGGCCCAAAGGACCTCAAAGCAATGCTTCTGCAGGAGGAAAATCCCTGTACTCATTTCTACAATACCTAGGCTAACACTCATCAGTATGGTCTGGAGGGATAAACTGGAAGCAACTCCCTTGCAGAAAGGTATTTCTTCCCTTTCCCCCGTCCCCCTCTCCTTTGTAAATTTAATTTAATGTGATTCACACTTACTTTCAAGACTTACCATTATTTGCTAGAGATTCAGACATGGTAGAGCAAACCAGACAACTGCCCACATCACACACTTCTTCACTGTCAGCTGCAGCCTGAACTTCAGGTCTCCCCGAGGTTCAACTCCCCACTTTTGCCTTCAGTGCCCTGGGGGTAAAGCCAAAGGGAACCATCAGCATCAGGGCCCCGATTTCAATATTTTGGGCATTTGTTAACACCAGGGTGTGGGACACAGCAGCAATTCCCTGCTGGTGCATCAGACACGATCTGGCTTGAACAGCAAGTAATCAACACTGTCGCTCTGATGGGGAAAAAATTCAGTCATCACTTACACCAGCAAGTCCCTAGGAGCTGCGGCTGCACACCCCCAGCAGTTGTGTCACACACCCACCTTCCCTGTCAGAACTATAGGCAATGAGGGAGTTAATGTAAATTCTTCCCCCAAAATGTGGCTGGTTGCATGCTCTACAAGTACAGAAGACAGGGAAATAGTCCCACAAAATGGAGAACAGCAATGTATGGGTGTTCTAGAGCAGAGTTCAAGACAGCCAAGTCATTTAACAGAAAAAGAGGCGCCAGGAAGAGATTAACAGATTATTACTGCCTTTTGCAGCCCCAGGCCTGGTGTCCACGTGGGGCTCCCGTTCCCGCCGGCAGGCGCCGTTCTGCCCAGGCCATGAGCACCGAGACCGCGCGGTGCCGGCGCAGGGAGGGCCCGCACAGCCCCCGGGCCGGCAGAGCGCCAGGGCCGGCAGCCCGGAGCCGCCCCGCACCGCCCGTCCCGGGGCCCGGCAGCCCCTGCCGCGGGGCTCCTGCGGGAGGGACCCACACCTGCTACCTACAGCGACACCACCCTGGCAACGCGCGGCCCGTGTAACTCACTAACTCCTTTGAAAGAGCAAATATAAATACGTGCGGCTTTAATTCGGTTCGGAACAGCTATTTTGCAGACTTACCGCCTGGCCCTGGCAGAGGCTCGGGCCTGCCGGCGCACGCCGGGGAAGTGCCCTCATCGCCGGCCTAGCTCCGGGCACGGGGCTCCCGCAGGCGCCCTGGGCTCCGCCGTCCTACGGAGAAACAAAGCACAGTGAGCACCGGGAGCAGCGGACGGTCAGCACCGGCTCGCGGCCGCTTCGCTGGTACATCAGACACGACCTGGCTTGGACAGCAATAGTCAACACTGCCGCTCTGACGGGGAAAGAGTCATCACCTCCACCAGCGAGCGCCCAGGGAGCTCCGCGAGAGCTCGGCGGGGGAGCGCCCGGAGCCCGCTGAGGCGCCCTGGCGGACGGGCCCGGGGCCCGGCGGGAGCGAGGCGGTCACACGGCGCGGCGCTGCCCCGGCCGACGGGCGGGCACAGAGACGCCTCTGGCCGCCCGCAGAGGCCCGGCCCACCCCCAGGGAAGGGGCAGAGGGAACTCCCGAACGCTCCCTGCCCGCAGTACCTGCACCCACCTCGGCCGACGCGGAGCAAGAGGCCGCGGAGAGCCGCGTGAGGGAATTTATGGGCCCCGCAGGCCCCGCCCCGGGCCCGCCCCGCTGCCAGCGCTGAGGCGCCGCCATCGCCGCCATGCCGGGCGGGGCCCTGCGGAGCCGCCGCTGCTCCATCAGGAGCAGGGGCCGGCTCACAGCGAGGGGTTGGGCGCCCGTGTGCCCGCCCGGCGCTGTGGCGAGCTCGGAGCCGCGGGAGGGGGCGGGAGGCGCCGCCATTTCGCGGTGCCGCGCGGGGCGGGCGTGCGCCGCATGGCCAGGCCCGGCCGCGTTGCGGGCGGGTGAAGGCGGCCGGGGCAGGCGGAGCGGGGCGAGCAGCGGAACTCGGGGTATCGGTACGTTTAGTATCCTTTGGGATCGCCGAGCGTGGCTTTGGACACTTAATTTTCTTTTACAAACTAAAATAAAAAACAACAGTTAAGAGATACTCTGCCTTGTCCAAAGGCACGGCCGCTGCAGCGCCGACATCCATCAGGGCCGTGCTGCCCATGGCTGCCAGCCCGCAGCCGCCGCAGCGCGGTGGGCGCGCCCGCTCTCGGCTCGGGGCTGTGTCGGGGGACCTGCCCCTGTCTGCAGGTGTTTGGCTTTTAGGTGCTTTAGACAGGTAAATTATGTTGCGTTAAATCGTCTGCCATTGACTAATGTGAGGAATGAAATAGAAAGCAAAAGATGTGTCTTGAATGAAAGCAGCCCAGTTTGTAACTCAAGCACCAAGGGAGTTGTGATTTTTATAGCTAAAAACTCGCCGTGGGAAGGGGCTGTGACCGCAGTCCCCGGCCGAGCCGTGCCCACGCCGGCCCTGGGCACTGCAGGCGTTCCCCGAGGCAGCGGCGTGCGCAGCCACCAGCGCTGCCCGAGCCCGAGCTGCGCCCGCCCGGGGAAGGCAGCAGCTTCTGTCCGGAATAACACCAGCGGAGGAGATGGGGTTGAAATGGAGCAGGGGCACGGGCAGGGAGAGGAACAAAGCCAGAAGCCTTTACAGCATCGGGGACTAAACGCAGGAGAGGAAGAGCTGTGTCCTGCAGGAAGAAGCTCTGGTCCAGACTGGCTCAGAATCCTGTCATGGCTCCAGGCTTTGTTTTTTTTTCTGTTTGTAAAATACACACTGCTTAATTCAGCTCCTGTTAAAATGATTTTTCCAAATTAAGTGTGTTTGTAGGCAAATAATTTTTGAAAGCAGCTTATCAAACAGGACTTGTGGAATAAATCTCAATGCTGTTAATCCAAGTACCAGAACACCAAAAGATGAAAAGACAATCAAAGGAAGGACATTTTAAGAGGATTACAGGGAAAACTAATCTTGTTACACCGCAAACCCCTGTCACATGCACAACGCAAAAAGAACTGTAAACGTGATTTGTGCTGCCTAGCTTGGCAAGGAAGGGAAAGTGGGGAGGTCTGAGATAGTCAACAGCTACAGCAGAACTTAGTATTAAATTTATTCAATTTTATCTTTGGGTTTTATTCTCCTTGGTTGGACTCGGGAAGTTCTCAAGAGGCAGCAAAAGTCTCCAGTCCCAGTTTTCCTCCTTGTTCCCCTGCAGTGCAGCGGGAGCCCTGGTGCCCCACAGCCCATCCCAGGACATCAGGGGACACTCCCGTGCCCTGCCCAGCCTCAGGCGTGCCCAGGGTTAGGGTAAATGAAAGACATTTATTTCTTTTTAAAGTACCACAGCCCCGAAGAATTTATTTGTATTCTCTGCCAGCCCTCACAAGGATTCTGTCAGCATCTCCCATGTGCCAGCACTGAACCATTCTTTTCTCTGGGCAGGGGAGATGGGAAAAGATGAACTGTTCTTGAATTGCTAAACAAATGTTTCATGTGCCATCCTCTTAACTGCTACATTTTTATGTTCAGGGTTCCTTTAAAACCAGAACTGACTGTGAAGAAATCTAAACTTTGGTAGGGATAAAACCTCTGTTTTCCCAACATAACCTAAACCAGCACCAGATGCCTACAATATTCTTGACATTTCTAATACAGATTGTGATTTTCCAGCAAATAGACTTTATTTTTAATAAAGGCATCAAGAAAGCCATTAAAAGATCTCCCTGAACTGTTGGGTCAGCAGCTTCACTGTGATAGTCAAAATAAAACAGTCAGCACACTGATGGGGGCTGGAAAAACAGCTTCATGAGCTTCTGCCAAATCACACACACTGTTCTTTTAGAATAGGAAAAATCCCAAACACAAAATTCACAGGATGGATTACTGCTATGGCTCCAGGCTGTTTCCCAGTCAGCTCTCCTACAGAGCCTTTTATAAGAATTAAAAGGTGCATTTTAGCTATCTTGCAGGCCAATATTCCCAAAAAATTTGGCAGAAATTCTTTCAGATCTTAATCCTGAAACCAAGACTGATGGATCACAAGGCCATATTTCTTCCTTGGGGAATCAGGCCTTCAGGCTCTGAAAGCAGGAGTGGAAGATGGTGAGCGCAGCCCTCCCTGCCCTGCCCTGGGCAGCTCTGCGTGCAGAATGGCTGCAAGGTTAAAAGGCTGGGGCAATGAGGGGGCAGTTCTGAGGAGAAACAAGAACACTGTTTCAGCTGTGTCTTCTGCCTTTGCTGCATCAGGCACAGAGGAGACACCAGGGAGAGCAAGGGACTGTAGTAGTCAGGCAAAGCCCCACTTTTATCCAGAGCTCACGTCAGCTTACCCAGAATCCACACGGAGTGTCCCACCAGGAGGCTGTGATTGCAGCAAGGTCTGGGAGAGGAGACACTTCGCTTACACAGGCCCAAGAGGGGATCAGGGTGTTTAACAGCACTGAGCAGCTCCCTGTGCCAAAGTGCCTTAATCCAGGTTCCTATAAAACACAGCATGAGCCACAAGTGACTGCTGCAGAAGAGTCCCAAGAGCAGGCTCTCGTCCCATCCGAGGAGAAAAGGCAAGTGCAGCAGATGAAGGTAGGGAGAACCTGGGCCCACTGCTGTCAGCGCACTCCCTGCTTTCCAATAGGAATGGTTTAGTAAGGAGTTTCTGAGTTGGAAAAATTTGCAATACAAAGCCTCAGCCTAGCAAGTTTCTTTTAATTTTTAAATGTACAGCATTTTAGTTCTACAAATGTAAAAAAAAATTAAAACCAAAAAAACCTTTACAATGTTTGGGGGTTTTTAGCTTATAATGATCACACCCAACGTGATTCAATGCAATCTGGTCTTCAGTTCCTGTGGCCCGATTGCTTTGGATGATGCAAATAAAATGGCCAAGACATTTAGCTCTGAGACAGCACCTGCAGGAACTGCCCTCTGTGGCAGAAGTTCCCGTGGGTGCTGCACACAAGTGTAGGAACTGCTCCTGCAGGTCACAGGTAAGTAAACACTGACTGTAGCTCACACTGGACGAGACACAGACGCGTGTCAGCCTGCGGGGCCAGGGCTGGGGCCAGCGCTGCTGCAGGAGCCGAGCTCTGCTCTGCAGCACTGCCCCCAGCATCGCTGAGGCAACGCGAGGCTGTGGCTCAGCTTACAAGCAAACAAGGAAACAGAGTTAAAGTCTCTACTTCGAGGAAGTCCCATCCACTGGCTGTGCCAGGTTCCTCGTTTAAGCGAACTTTTAAGTTTCACTTTAAAGTCCAGTTTGAGCTCCCATTAATACAGCTGCACTAACACTGTGGCACAAATAACAAACTGTACCCACGTTACTTTGCATTCCCTTGCTCTGCCAGGTCTGCACACCCTGCACAGCACAGAACATAGAACATTCTCTATGCACTCGAGAACCACTGGAAGTTACTCCACAGTTCAACACACTGCCCAGACTAGAGCACAAGCATTACAAATCTATAAAAAAGCAGCCCCTGTGGTGGTGTACAGGAATAAACTAACCAAAAAAATTTAGTATTACCATTTATTGGTGACAAACACTACGTTTTACTTACATTCCATGGGGAGAAAAAATTCCAGCGTAAACAATGAACGGAAGCAGTACTGAACTCGCGCGGCTATCGTGCTGTACCTGGACCAATGCAAACCTCAGCGCGCACCGACCGTGCGCAAGAACACAACATCAAAAGCAACACAGTTATATATAAACATAGGTAATTTTTTTCAGCCCTACATGGAGATGTAATTAAACAGTATAAAGCACTCAAGGAAAATCAATCTGCAGTTTTATATGCACTACATTGAGATCATATCCTGTACTGTAGTGAGCTGTGAGCCACCAACACACAGTCCCTAAAACACAGCTCAGAGATCACTGAAAGTCACGTTGCATTCGAGTTCCCCTACCCCACACTCAAGAAAACTAGAAATTAACCAAAAATGATCAAACCAAGTTTAAAATTCCTAAAGTGTTTAAATTCATTCAACCATTAGATAATTAGGGTTGGTTTGCAAAAATATGGGGCTTTTTAAAATGGTGGGACACAGCCTGTTTCCAGTGAAACGCTGCTATTCCAATAAAACCAAAATAACCACATACATGGATATGATCTTCCCAAGTTAGTTCACAGGTAACATGTCAGTCTCAGAAGACAAAGTTTCTAAACTGTGCTATGGTTCTAGATACAATTAAGAAACTTTTAAATGAAAAATGTATAGTGTCATTTCAATCAAAACAACAAAATGAAACTAAAAATGTATCACTGTTTGAAGAAAAAGCAACAGTTATGATTTAGACACTACAGTAGGTTGTAGAGACTGTAGCACTCCAACAGTTAGGTTACATTAAGAGGAAGCATTTGATTTTCTCTGGTGCTTTCAGGTTTGGGTTCAGTCAAGAGCCTGTTTCAGGCAGTGCTGTCCAGTGTTTGTCCCAAAGGGTTTGCGCTCGCCGGTTTGAGGAGAGGGTCACTTTCCATTTCTTGTTTCACACATCTAAAATGAGAAAACACCTGTTACTTAGGAGACAAAACACTATTTCCACAAATAAAATACTTTAAATTGGATGCAAATAATTTGATGTGCATTTAACAATTTGTTACCACATAACTGCCCTGATTTTTAATCAATTAGCACTTTGTTAATCTCACCACTGTTAATCTGAGAGCTTATTATCTCAATGAGAGGCTCAACTTTCCTCCCAAACCCAGCCAAGAGAATAATTTGCACTTCTCCACGCTTCTGCTGAAAAGGAGCTTTGACCCCTGCATATCCCTTTACCTGTACACACAAGATTGCAAGAGAGAGAGAGGAGCACTTGGAACCCCAAGGCCACTGCAGAGCCACACTCCTTAAGAGAAATGGGAAGGGGCAGCTGAGCTGAGGGAGGCCAGAGCCGCCGGGGCCCAGAGCTGTCACACAGGGCTGGGGTCACACCACAGCCAGCGCACGTCACCCACTCACTCCTGCTCAGCCTTTGACACCTGACAGGGACAGGATTGACCATCCAGCCCTCCCTCTGGTCCTGCTGGAAGGCAAACAGCCCTTGGCATTTCAACCTTTCTGGCAAATCAAACCCCTCACATGTTATTTGTCTAAAAACTCTCAAAGGGTTAATTTGCATCAGTGCAAGGGACATCGATGGGAACCACTCACACAGACATTGGTCCATTTCCTGTCCTTGGCATCTCTGTGGTTTGTTGGTCCAACTCAGACAGCAACTTTAAAATATTCAATGCAGCCTAAAGAGAAGAGAGAGCACTCAGCAATTCAGCCTCCAGACAGTTAAGTAATTTAGTGAAAGCACTCACTTAAACCCAAACAAATGTTCTTCTTTTGGCAATATTTTTAAAGAATTTTTTTAAGTTCCATAGTTATGGTGGAAAATGCAAAGGTGTAGAATTTCATCTTGCTTCATTAAACAATTGGATGGTGCTGTGTCTGGGGATTCCCACTGCACTTGTTTCAGCACTGAGGGAAAACTAACACACCAGGACTAGAAACAGCAAGAAAAGAGACACTAAATTAGTAACAGCTCAAACTGTGCAGAGCTTAAGACAAAGGACAGAAAAATACACAGAACCAGCGTCCTTTTCCAAAAAAGAAAACAAGTTACACAAGAATCAAAACTACAAAACAGGAGGGGCCCACGTGACTGTTTAGCAGGGTCAGTGTGACAGGGCTCAGGCCAAGGTCAGTCACCTCCCCTGAGAACTGACTTCTTTTTCCCCACTTCAATCAGACCAATTTCAGGTGCAGCTTTCCAGCATATCCCTGACTCTGGCACGTGCCTTAGTGACAGCTGAACTCTGAACTGAGGAGGGGGCTCACAGTGTCCAGTGCGAAAGACTGCAACAGCTTTTAGTATAAAAATCAGCAGAATCAGGTTTTCCTAAGGGTATTCAAATACTGCAAATGACTCCTTCAGGCTGCCACACTCAGATCACCTCCGGAGACCAAAAGAACCAGAACAATTCCTCTGAATGGGAGCAGACTGAGAACATCCTATCAGCTTCACCTAAAGTCTTTTAGAGCCAAAGTCCCCTGCAGGTTTCACTTCAGCAGGCTCATTCTTTCACAAAGAAATATTTCAGCCACTGGTAATAAAAAAAAATCTTTTTTATAAAGGGAGCTGAACAGATTTAGAGTGTCTTTTACTATTCAATGCTGAACTGCATTTCTTCCATAGGGGATTCCACTTCCACTGCAAGTCTGAGAACCTGAGCCCAAGTATCACAGCTCCCAATGAAACATCAGCCCATTCTGATATAATAAGGAAATAAGCTGTTAGGTTTATACATTCCTTTTTGTGCATTTACTGTCATGGGCTCATGCAAATACTATATCAAGACAAAGTAAATGTGCTTTTTGTAGACCAAAACTGTGATCAAATATTTAGCATATTAAGCATTATTTAGATTACATTCTGTTATTATTAATCATTATTTCTGCAACCTGTGAAATATTAGACAAAAATTAGCCAGGGAACCGCAGAACATTTAATTGCTCCCATCAGTGATATAAAACCTTGGTGTCCCCTCAGGGAAGGCCCAAGAGCAGCATTTCAGCAATGTTCATCATACCATGTCATGGCAGGACTCCACATCCTTTCCAATCCCATGACTGATCAGCGGTGGCTGAGAGGAACAGTTTATAAGAGATACAAACTCATTCTTGTTATTTTTTGGAAAGTCCTTATATTCAACCTGAAGAAAAGAGAAGGATTTACTTCTTTTCAGTTAACCAAGTACCAGAAGTATATCACAACTGCTACAGATTATTTGCCCATATATGACACTGAGCCTTTCTTCTCGTCATTCTCTCAGCCAGAACCCCTCCATTTAAAATTTAACCTCACTTACAAAGTTTTTTAGTACGCACAAGAGCTTGGCAGGGCTCCTGAATGCGAGTGGCTACTTAATAATGATTGTTACTGGAACCTTTATCCTGATCACTGCTAACTGCTTTTCAAATTTCTGTATTATGTTTTTTGATCCACTGAGCTCATCTGTCATATGAATATAGGAACTTAATGCAATTCCCATTAAAGGGAGCAAATGTGAGAAAATGCAGAGCTTACAGCAAATGTTAATGTATGACAGATTAGTGAAAAAATCTGATTTCACATCAGCCAAGTTCAAAGTCCACAATGTCTTCCTACATTGGGACAATTTTCAGAAAATGCTGCTTTAATTTTGTTCTTCCAAGACGTCAGAGTAGCAGTGAATTGGGGCTGAGAATGGTACAGAAATGCACACTTGAAAATTAAATTTAAAAAGATGTAAAATTTGGCACGTGTCATAGGTAAAGCGAAATGGTTACATGCATTTCAGCAGGCTCAGAACTCATCTCTCACCAACAGAACTAAACAGCTTTTGAACAATAGCTTTGGGAGAAGTGCCGTGAAGTTGAACATCTACCTGGATTCCTTGGACGTTGGAAAGATAGTCCAGCTGCTCGGAGGGCCTGGTCAGAGGCCCGTGGGGGAAGTGTCCTGAGGAGCTGCTGCTCTTCAGGATGGTCTCGGCAGTGGGAGAGGTGCCCCCGTAGAGCAGCTCCCGCGCGATCATGGCCGTCACCGTGGCCTTGGCGGGGTTGGGAGCTGCCCGACTGAACTCTTTGGTGTGGTGTCCTTGATTGGCTCCTACAGCCTGTGCAACCTCAGGGACCATGGGAAGAATGCCAGCAGGAAGCTGCTGATGGCTGAGATAAGGCATCCTGAACTCGTCTTCTTTATTACCTGGGAGGAGAGAGGTGCACACTGAAGAGCTGCTGTTTGAGAGTCCTCCTGCAGGCACACACAGGCACCAAAAGTCACTTTGGAAAAAAATAATTCATTTCAAATTACTTTTGACATACTAATAAACTTGGTAGGCTCAATCAGCCTTTGGAGGGTCAGAGCTTCAGCATCATCAAGACAGAGCTTTCTTACTGAATTACTGACTCGGTGCAACAGCTGCTTCTGCACCTTTACCTCCAGGAGGAGCTTCTCCAGGTCAGTCAAGCTCACAGACACCTCAGCTGCAACCATATTCTAAATATATGTTTTGTTTTCAGAATTTTCTATTCCATCGTTTAAACTGTAGGAGCAAATAACGAAACCACAGAATGGCCAGAGCCACCATTAAGGATGTAAAGAGAGTGACAGTCCACAAAGTTTAAACTGTATATGTGAGAACAAGCAGGTAGGAAAGGTAAAATGGAATGTTAGCACAAAGGGGCAAGACTATTTACAGCAAATGTCCAGCCACAGTCAATTGACAGCAATTTGGTGACATTATGGTATAAGTTAAAGAGGGATAAGAACAGCTTTTTAAGGGGAACTCACACAGAGTTATGGCTGAAACTTGCACAGGTGTGCTCAAGAAAGGTGGGGAAGATAGTGCCACCAAAATAAACCAAGGAGTCATTTTTATGGCAGAACAGATTAATGAAGTTCTGCAGGACTGAGCTGTTTCTAGTCTAAGGATGAAAGCCAAAATTTGTAAATGGAAGAAAACAGGAATAGCAAAATCTGAATAGGAAGTCAGGAAGTTTACCTAAAATCTTCTGGATGCAGAAGCCCGTGCCAATTCCAACTTATTATAATTTAAATAGCAAAGTAATACTTAAACACGTAAAGTACCTGAAATATGCTCTCCAGAACAGCAATCTGTGGTGATAGACAAACTTTCCATAATGATTCCTCCCACCAGATGACATTCCAGAAAGCAATGTCTGCGTCCAGGGTGGCCAGGCTTGAGGTGTTTTGATTCCAGCCTGCCACCCTGGGTGTGACCATCACAACTATTCACTGCCTGAACCAAGGGCAGGCACAGCTCCTGCTCTCAGCCATCAGAGACCAGGCACAGACTGAGGTGGTTCTGGACAAGGCCATTCCTTTCCTCTCCAACTCTGCCTGAGGCTGACCAGTCAGTACTGACACCCTTTCTCATCTTCACGCCAGGAACAGGGGCCTTGGGAGGAATATGCTCTTTGAGGTTTGAACCGAACCTTTCCAAGGGCTCCATTTGGTTTGCAAGGCAGCAGCTGCACAGCTCTGCTCATCCCAGAGTGCCAGATGGCACTGCTGAAGGGACTGGGAACAGCCCTGACACCCCCAGCTGGGCCCTGCTGCTTTCACCAGGTTACTCACTAGCTGAAATCTCTTCAGAGCCCGGCTCAAAGAAGGTTACTTTTCTTCCATCACCTGGTTTCTTCACTGGGGTCTTAAAAATAAAAGGAAAAGAACTCAAACACACAATATCCCTTTTAAACTTTTTTCCCCCAAATTCTAAAGTTTTCAAGATGCAGGTGATCTGACCAGCCAAAATTTTACCGAAAATGTTATTATTCTAAAACATCAATAACTACATTGCTATCAAAAAAAGAGAAGTTCGGTGATTCTTATTCACTGAAGGCCTAAAACTACCACATCTCAGAGAGGTGGTATTAGGAACACAGCTACTCAGAACCAGATACCAGAATAAAGGCAGTTTAACTGCCATTAGTCACTGGTACTGCTGAGGGGAGCACTCCAGACACCAACGAGCACGTGCATGAAAAGGAGAAAAGCAACCCTGGACTCGCTGTTTGAGCTCCCTGGTAGCATCTGCTGAATCACCAGCAGAACACAGAAGGCTCCTTCCCTCAGAGAGACCTGGAAGAAACTTTTCACTGCAACTGTGACAAGGCTGTGTAAAACCATTGCTAGCAGAGCACTGTAACCTACAGTCCTCTGCTAGCAATGGTTTTACATAGCAAGCTCCTAACACCAACACATTGATTATCACAGGTTCTGAGACATTTCATAAAGCACGAATACATTAATTTATCCTTCTGATGAGACTTTCATTTACCTGAAAACCCAAATGCTTAATGTATCCAAAACACTGGATATTTAATATTTTTTCAGAGAGCAGTCCCCTCAATACAATTGTTTTCTAGCTAGGGCAGAGAGAATGAACGATCTATCCTGTTACTGCCTTGCAAAGCTGCTTGTGTTCAGCTCAGCCTTTGCTGCAGCATTAACCAGCTGCTGCTTCCTCAAGACTCACCTTCTCTTCTGTCTTTAATGCTGGTTTTGGAGGCTGAGGTTGAGGGACTTTGAAACCTAAAATTTCCAACATATTTTCTGCTGCATTGCGTTTAGCAACCTTTTTGTTCGTGCCCATTCCTTCAGCTGTGTGTACACCAACTTTCACCTGGACAGAAGAGGAAGAAAATTCAATTCTTAAGCAGTAGTATTGGGATTCCCTTATTAGTGATCTGTGTCTCCAGCATGCCATGAGTCACAAAATAGTTCAAGTGATTATTGTTCTGAGCAAGTTGTCATTTATTATCAATAATCATTGGCCTTCAAGCACAAAAAACCCAAACAGAAGTCACACAAAGAATTGTATTTCATCATCTCACCTTGGGAACCCAGGCTAGTGTTAATAAATCCTACATTACAAAATACAAGCAGCTTAGTACCTCTTAGCAGAGTATTAATACTCCTGTAAATTAAAACATTAGACAGTTACAACATAGACTGCTGGTGCCCTGTGCAATTTTTTTAAAAAAATTACTCAGATCAATTTTCTTGAACCTTTATCTCTGTGAATGTGGCCCATTAGATATTTTGTTAAATCATGTCATGGAAATCTGTTAAGCCTGTAAGCCTGCATATCATCCTGACAACCTGACTGCCATAAGAAAAAAAAAAATGAGGTGCCAGCCCCAGCTCCAGCTGTGTGCCACTGTCACAGGGTCACAGCCCCAGCTCCAGCTGTGTCACAGGGTCACAGCCCCAGCTCCAGCTGTGTGCCACGGTCACAGGGTCACAGCCCCAGCTCCAGCTGTGTGCCACTGTCACAGGGTCACAGCCCCAGCTCCAGCTCTGTCACAGGGTCACAGCCCCAGCTCCAGCTGTGTGCCACTGTCACAGGGTCACAGCCACAGCTCCAGCTCTGTGTGCCACTGGGTCACAGCCCCAGCTCCAGCTGTGTGCCACTGTCACAGGGTCACAGCCACAGCTCCAGCTGTGTGCCACAGCCACAGGGTCACAGGGTCACAGCCCCAGCTCCAGCTGTGTGCCGTGGTCACAGGGTCACAGCCCCAGCTCCAGCTGTGTGCCACTGGCACAGGGTCACAGCCCCAGCTCCAGCTGTGTGCCACAGCCACAGGGTCACAGGGTCACAGCCCCAGCTCCAGCTGTGTGCCACAGCCACAGGGTCACAGGGTCACAGCCCCAGCTCCAGCTGTGTGCCACTGTCACAGGGTCACAGCCCCAGCTCCAGCTGTGTCACAGGGTCACAGCCCCAGCTCCAGCTGTGTGCCACTGTCACAGGGTCACAGCCCCAGCTCCAGCTGTGTGCCACGGCCACAGGGTCACAGCCCCAGCTCCAGCTGTGTGCCACTGTCACAGGGTCACAGGGTCACAGCCCCAGCTCCAGCTGTGTCACAGGGTCACAGCCCCAGCTCCAGCTGTGTGCCATGGTCACAGGGTCACAGCCCCAGCTCCAGCTGTGTGCCACTGTCACAGGGTCACAGCCCCAGCTCCAGCTGTGTGCCATGGTCACAGGGTCACAGCCCCAGCTCCAGCTGTGTGCCACTGTCACAGGGTCACAGCCCCAGCTCCAGCTGTGTGCCACTGTCACAGGGTCACAGCCCCAGCTCCAGCTCTGTCACAGGGTCACAGCCCCAGCTCCAGCTGTGTGCCACGGTCACAGGGTCACAGCCCCAGCTCCAGCTGTGTGCCACTGTCACAGGGTCACAGCCACAGCTCCAGCTCTGTCACAGGGTCACAGCCCCAGCTCCAGCTGTGTGCCTCTGTCACAGGGTCACAGCCCCAGCTCCAGCTGTGTGCCATCACACCCACCTGCATGACGAACTCCCTGCGCCTGGGCAGCCCACGTTCTGTGATGAGCATGTACTCGGGCTCCTTCTCCTTCTTGGCCTGCTGTATCTGGGCAAGTCTGCTAATGGGATTCATTCCTTGACCGTATTCTGGACTTGTTTGCAGCTACGTAGAACAGTGTTTAGGAAATAAGCCAAACTTTATGAATATTCAGTTTAATAGACAGAATGCAGCATGCCTCTGAATTAATTCATCTCTAGGTTTTAAAAATACTGAAATAAAAGTTGCTTAATGAAACACTGTCACAGGCAAAGAGAAATACTGAATTTATTTGGCTCCACTGTCACACTTGACCACATGTAACCTACCCTGCTAATAGCTTTACAAATTCTAATCCTGCTATATTAGGAGGGACAAGCTTGCAGGAGAATTTGTACAAGCAAAACCCGAAGCTGTAAAGTCTGAGGCTTGAAAGTCAGAGCTTGATTTTTATGTGCTGCTCTTTCCTTTCTAAGGTTTCTCTTTCATCCTGAATTTACTGATAACTGCTATAAAAGTGGTGTCAGAACCCCATTAGAGTGGGAGCGAAGTACCAGCTCATTTGTTGCACCAGAGGGCTGGTAAAGGCTGAGCAGCTGAAGAGTGTTTATAACCAACTCAGAAAAGCCTCTCTGATGATTATTTGCACAGTAAAATTTCCAATCTTTTCCCCCTTACCTTCACTATTGATTTTGTTTTCTTTTTGATTCGTGGCTTCATTTTCTCAACTGTAGGAAGGGGTGGCAATTTTTTCAGTTCTTCTAGGACTGCTATTGCAGCATTTTTCTTTGAGATCTTCTTGCTCTTTCCTTCACCTTCACCCATAAATTCTCCAACTGATACCTTGGTTACAAAACTCTTCATATGGGGAGGACCACTTTCCTTGGTCACCTGTTTCAGAGGGAAAAACTGAGTGAAAGCGTGATAAACACTTATTAAAAATGGCAGGGCACATTGTTTATAGCAAACTTCTCTCAAGAACTAAGGATAAAGAGATTTTAGATTCTCATACAATCCAAAAAGTAAAACATATTCTAATAACATATTCCCACCCAACTAAGCATATATTTTTAAAAGATCAGATGCAGCAAGCAGTAAAGACTATTTACACAAGTCATTAACCCATCTTATTTAATTCACTCATTTACTGTTTCAGTATAAAAATAGGACTGTTCTATTCCACCAGTGTGTACTTCCCCACAGTTAACAGCACCTCATTAAATATATCATGGTACAGCAATAAAACATTACAGAGAAAGCAACTATTTGGGATCTAGCATTTTAGTCCATTTTAGTCCAGAAATTCTGATTTCTGAACTCTGAAGTTCTGAAGAAACCAGAAGACATCTAAGAGACAGCTGCCCACTACAGATTTAGGCTTTTAACTCCATTCATAACACATCATACTCCAAAATATCCATAAAGTCAAGAAGTAAGAATTAATTTTAAGAGCTTCCACCCACAATTGGCTTTGTGTGACAGTGTATTTTTACCAGTGATACTCAGGCTAACCTGCAATAATTGAAAGTTTCATGTAAAATTTCATAGAACAGTTTCAGAAGCAATTTAGTTACACACAATGGCATTTTCTTACTATAATAATTCAGATGGTTGGATTATGTTACTTTGCCAGCTCAGAAAAGCAGCATGATAAATTAATATTTTAGTGAAACAGAGATGCTCGTGTGGAAGCTCCTAATTTAAAATAACTGAAATGATCAAGAGGGGCAAAGAGGCAGCAAGCAGCCAGGCCAAAGGGAAAGGAAAGTCAGGTGCACATGAGGTCACCTCATGGCAAGAAAAGAAACCTACTTGTGAGATTCTGCACTCATGGGTAGTCCAGATCAGTGCTTAATTAAGCAAATACTTCCATATGTGTCTTTCAGAGCGAGCTCTACTCTTTTGCCTCAACTCTGCACTTCCATGTTCTAATCATTAATTCAGGGTTGTGCTTTGGTTCTTCACTGTAATAAGCTTTTCTCAAAAAGCTTAGAAAAAAGATTGCACAGACAACCACAGCATAGCTGTTCACTCCATGTGATCATTTCAGGACATGAATTTGTGAACAGGTGAATTTTTCCTTTTTCTTCCCTTTACCATATAAACTCCAAGACAATCAGGGTGACTGTCAAAGGTTAAAGTGTATTCACAACTAACAAGACGTGTTAAAAGTCAGTTGTTTGGGTTATCTAGGAGAGACTCAACTTAATGCATACCCTTAATAGTCTAATAAAAACAAATCTAGAGCTTGTAAAGTAAACATACCTCAAAATTCACAGGCAAGTTCCTTTTAAGTGCAATCTCAAAAACTTGGCTTATTTCAGATTTATTGAGATTTTCATCATCTGGTTCTTTTCCGTTAACCTAAAAGAAGCATACTCTATTTAAAATAAAGATCCTATTAAATTGAATTTTATCCATTCAACCACTTTACTGAACTCTCCAAATTTTAAATACTCTAACCTTTACTGTCATGTTACATGAATGTGGAGAAAAGCAGCCCACATACTACAGAACTGAATCTTAAAAAGCTCATTAAGGTGTATGTGTAAAAGCTTTCAAACCTTCATATTTTCATGTGCTCATTACAAGAAAGAACAAATGGAATAAGGGCCAATAGGTTTAAAAATGAATGTGTTTATAGAAAATGAAATTGAAGTGCTAAATGCACTGATTTCCAAATGGAAGTACCTTTATGAAATACAATTTTCATATACTGATTGGACATTCGCACCAAAAGCACTAAGACAGGATCAGGTAAGAGAAAGGGCAGGAAAAATAAAGATTCTGAGAGTGGGACCAATGTGAATGAGGGATGGCTGACGAGCCCCTGGCACAATTGTGTCTTTTCACATGCGCCCTTGTAAGTGCTTCATCTACAGCTTTGCTTTCTCATGCCAAGAACATCCTATCAGGAACTTGCCCTAAATCAAATGCTGACCATCTCTGAGAACTCAAATCTGCTGAGACAACACTGCCAGTGAAGCTTTCCTACAGGCATGTCTACGTTATCTCCAGGTAAAACTTTGACTGGGATTCCAAAAGTGTCTTCACTGATGCTGGCACCAACATGAGCTAAGGCATGTCAACAGCAACAGAGAAATTTTAGGTGTCCAGCAGTGATATTGGAAAGATTATGATAAAGATGAACAGCAACAATATCACTGATTATATCATGCCACAATACTAGTTATGCAACCAGGTAATAAAAATGATTTAAGCATCTTACAGGAGCAGCATCAGGGGAGCTGAGCTAGAGAGCTTTCATAGATTAAAACTTGTTGGATGGCAGTGAGCATCCCCCATGTCTGCTACTAACAGGTTAGTTTAAAACCCAAAGGATTTTTTTATCCCACCAGTTAAGACAGCTTTTCCCATCTTAGACAAAAAATAGTTGACGAAATTAATCTCAAGTTTTCAGTCCTCCCACTGTCCCATCAGACCCTGCACTGCTCTCCTGGGCTGCCCCTGTCCACCAGGCTGGAGTCTGGGCCCAGCCCTGGCCCTGTGGTGCTGTGGCAGGGCAGGGCAGCTCCTGGCAGGGCTGTCCCAGAGCCCTGATCTGCTCCACAGCGGGCAAACCCCGATCCAGTACAGCCCCCTAAGGTCTCCACCATCGTCTGCCGAACCCCAGCGCCAAGCTCCAAAGAACAGCAGCACATTCCCAGGAAGAACACCTGAACTTCTAAGGCCACGTTCACTCCAGCACAGCCAGGAAGGGTCTGTCCCTGCCTTTACTCACCAACACTGCCACAACAACTTCTATTACAAGCACTTTTCCTCTCCTTGTGATTTCAGACAGATTCTAGAGTTTCAAATTACTACGTTTTTCTTTGTGAGGATGACTATGACTTCTCTTTATTGGATTAAATTTTCCCACTTAATATCCTCTCAAGAGAATACAAATAAATACAATGGAATTATCTGCTCTATTGCAGTGTATGTGCATTCCAGGTCTGTGTGCATAGTGCAAAATGAAGGTTCTTTTCCTCAATACCTTTATCTAAAAAGAGTGAATTCTTAGCAAAATAACCCTTAACAGACTACAACTATTTTACTGCTTATTTTGACTCTACTTGAGTTCTGGATCAGTTTACTTTATAAACCAAAAATAATCATACACACACACACACTCCCCCTTTCCCTGCACACTTCAAGGCAGATGATGTGTAAGTTTGCTTTTGAGGTATTTTGCCTGTTTGCATTGACTAAACTCTCCAATAATTATGTGCCTCTAAATCTGAATGAGACCCCAAAGCATTTGCCATTCTTAGCTCTCATCACGTTGTTCAAGCAAATTCCACAAGTCCTGCACTCCATTACGAGGGACTTGCCCTCTTCCAGGAACTCCTTCCAGTTCCCTTCCCTTCCCCAAGGCTGCTTGTGAGCAAATGCTGAACACGGAGGAGCTGCTGCCCAGCACTGCAGTGACCAACCACAGCCATCAGTCTGAGCCTGTCCTTCCACATCAAGGGTATAAAGAGCAGCTGACATTTACCAAGTGAGCTGGCAACAAACACAGAAGCAAATTTTGAGGCCAAATTAGAATTCCTGCCTAAGAATCGTGCTAGGAAGCCCAGCTCTCCATGTTTCCTAAGCTTTAAGTCAATGTTTTATCATCTGTCTTTGAATATGCCGAGTAACCCGCGCTGCTCCTCCAGCAGCACATCCAACCCAGCCACACTGAAGGCCCCTGTGAGCTCTCCCACCACAGCCCCCCCTCAGGGCTCCAACACTCAGCTCAGCTCTTCAGGCAGGGCTTGGTCCAGCCAAGAGCCAATATTATTACATGTTTTTTCCTGCCACTTGCTCCTAGATTTGCACCTGAAAAGGTGTGGGAAATGGTCACTCTTTCCCTTAAAGTCTAATCATTTTACTCAAGGATTTCTTCTTAGAATCACAGAATCATTTAGCTTGGAAAAGATCTTTAAGATCACTGCACCCAACTGTTATTATGCACAAATATTTTCCAATTTTAAAAAACAAGAGTAAAATTCCATAAAAACAAAAACTTGTAAAAAATCCCCCCAAATAATAAGAAAATGTACAAAATTACTCCCCCTTCAAACATGTCTGTTCAAGCATCAGAATATTGTTTACATAAGAATACACTCAAATGGGATACACCAAAATAACTACATTTAAAAAAAATTACTGGCAACATCAAATGACTGTTAGGAAGTATCAGGATTATGTCTGCTTCTGGAATCTTCATTTGCCTCTGTTGTATACAGGCATTTTACCAGCACCTCTCATGACCTCACACTCTTGTATCCTTTCCAGCCCTTGCCTCACTGGATGCAGGAATGAACAGGATTCACTCAGCACCACAACCATCCTTATTCCACCTTCCTCTTGGCTATGGTGAAATGCTGCTACAGAAACAATTCCCTCAGACACTCCTAAAACTACAACAGTTGAAAGCCTCAAATATCAGTGAATTTAAGTACCAAACTTTAAATGAAAACTTGATTATCCAAGTACTTGCTATAAACCAGCACACCATGTTCCAAGGCCCACTCTCCTTTCCCTAAGCTGTACTTCCTACTGTTCCTTCTACAGACAAGTCAAATTTAAATTGAAAAATAAAATGACAAATGCAGTTTTCTCAAGGTCAAGACATCATTCAGGTCCTGTTTTATTAATAAAATAATTCTCCCTTCTTGCAGTCTCTTGCCTCATTTACTACCTCTACCTCTGGATTTACACCCCTCACACAGAATGAGACATCCTACAACAACTGCAGTTTGTTCTCAAGACCTCACGCTATCCAACTGCACAATTCTATATATTTTCAGAAAGTGACCTGTACTGAAGCATTCCTAGAAGAGTGAACAGAGAATAATTCAGTGACATGTGAGCCCTGCAGAGCTCCTCTCCCTGGGTCTGTGCTCCCTGAGGGGGAAAAGGGCCCACAAGAGCAGCTCATCTGTTACAAAGGTGGGCACAAAAAGGGGATGTTCTGCACCACTGTCACAGAACAATATTCCAGAATTTGGGGCTCCCAGAACTGAAGGGGAACATCCTCCTCTGCTTTGGCCTCTCCTGCATGATGACCAGCTGGTCCCTGCCCACACTGTGCCAGCCACCAGCTCGGATTTCAGGGCAGGGCTCAGCCCAAATCCCAGCTCCTGTTCCAGCATCATGCTCTTTTCCCTGCATCTGTAATCCCCAGGAGCCTCATCTTCCAGTCTGCATTCCTCCAGGAGAGCTTTCCCTTACCTGAAGCACCTCCATCAGTGCCTCCCAAGCCTCTGCCCTGAACTATCAGGTCCAGCGCTTTTGCCCAATCGCCTGGGCAATGCTCACTCCCACACACACCAAGTTTTAACTCAACATCCCTTGGCTTCATGTTTCTTCAAGCCTCTTGCTCTGCCATTCCTGGTAGCTCCCAGTGATTTTTTTTCTCAGTCTGAGACCCCTTGTTACCTTCTTGTCCAATTCTTCATTTTCCCTCTTGCTCAGCACACAGCCAGACTCCATGTCCAGCAAGCTCTCACACTCCTCAGATTGCAAGTTACAGTTCTGTCCTTGCCCCAAAGCAGCCAACACACACAAAGTGGTGCAGGCTCCCAGCCAGCCCAGCAGCAAAGCTACTCCTGTGCTCACAGTGAGACCTTCTGCCTAAAGCCACTCAACAAAAAATCACAAAAAACACAATAATGGTATTGGAATGGAAAGTGCTGGGCAGCCATAAATATATAAAGGGATACAAATTGACTTCTTATATTCCTATCAAAATGTGTGTTTGAGTCTACTATTCCTATGCATTTCCTGCTCTTCTAGAACTTCCATGGTTCTTTCCAAAATCATGCAGGAATTTGTCCTAGGAAGTAAATCCATGCCTGAGTTTTATGTTGCCCATTTATGCACTTCTTCAGACATTTGTGTATAATCTGTACCTGGTAAGATATTAATTCCTATCTATGCTTCCAGTGCTCATATCTGACAGAGGTCTACAGCATTGCTATGGAAAAATATGACAGCAAAAAAATTAACATAACTTCATCTGGCAAAATGGTAGTTCCATAGAAGTTTATGCTTTTACATCAAAGTGTTTCTATTGACACAAGTAAGTCACCACTGCTACACAGAATTAGATTTCCCAACTGTCTCCTCAACAAGGAAAAAAATATCTCAGTTTATTCTAGCAATTTCTGTTTACAACACTTAAGATTAATTCCCACCTCTGGTTTCTCAGGCAAGGGCTCATTCTGCAGAACTTTCAGAGCTTTAGCAGCTGCATCATGCTTAGCAGCTTGTCTTGTTCTTCCCTTCCCATGAAACTGCTGCCCTCCAATTGAAAGCTCCACTTGATAAAGTAAAGGCCCAACAGGAAATGGGTAAAAGTACCTGCAAAGAGAGAGGGGAATAAGCAAATGACTTGGCCTACAAAGCAAACAGACACCTAAGTCAGATGTGGGTCAATCTCTTGGATATCAGTAACCACGCCAGCACTCAAGCACTAGTTTTAAAAAACCAAATTTTGATTTAGAGCCTAAAAGAATTTAGTGAGCTACCTTTGAAACAAATATTGACATTCCTTGCTTTACAACAAGAACACATTTCTGACCACATGCTACACCAAGAGAACATAACCGCACTTCTACGGACTTGGCAATCCAGGAAGTTTTGAATTTTAAGTTCTTATGCCTACATAAAATTCTTTAAACTGCAACTTTAATTTAAATAGTTTCAGAAGAAGCAGCATGAATCTGTTTTCTTCACTTCTGCTTTTACACAGAAAGGAAATGCAAGAAATATTTACCTAATACTTAGCTATCTATATATTTAGCTATTTGCTCGATGAAGCTGGCTATACCTGAATACTCTCAAAAACACTTCAACTTTCAGTCCAGCTGCCTTGCCCCACCCCAAAGAAATAAAGCACTGGAAATAAGGCAAGTCACAGATACTGGTGGGTGGACCTCTCCAAAGCTCCTGCCTCAGGAGGGGAGTGTCCCTGGAAGGGGACACGGGCAGTTTCCCGAGGCAGCAGCGAGGCAGGGGGCTCGGGGAGCTGCGCCCCAAGCCAACACCTACCGTGGGGGGTAGGTGCCACCTCGCATGGTGTAGCTGTAGGTGGATCTCATCCCCGTGTAAGGGTCGATGGGTTTGTACATGGGCTTCTTCCCCAGCTTCATGCAAAGGGCATTCAGCTCCACTGTGGGGGTTACACTGTCTACAGAAAAAGGAATAGAAAGGGTTGTCCACCTGTCACAAGGAACTGAGACAACTTAAACTCTTATTGCTGGCTCACAGCAGGGAAAAATGAGCTCAACTTTTGCCACATGCAGCATCTTAAGTGACTGAATTCCAAACAGAACTGCTAATGAACAAAAAGAGAATAAGTCTACATGATGCACAATAAAGCGGCCTAGTAGAGTTGTGACAAATCCTGTTACAAAAAAAGTGAATTTGCTGGGAGCTCTTATTGGATTTGTTTTGGAGGGTTCCATCATTTTGCTTTTAATTTTTGAAGCTGCTAATTTACCTACATTTACAGTATATCTAACAAAGTGCAGAAGAAGAATTTTCTGCAGTGAAGAAACTTCTCCAAATATACTTCTAAGTTACCAGACATGCTACATCCCTTCTGTGTCTCCTGCTTACTGCGAATGATCAACCATTTCTCTCTCCTCAGTGACCTAGAAGGGCTTCTATGACTCTTCATTTTCAAATTGCAACTGGACTTGTCAAAAGGCAGGTAAATTGCTACTGAGGGCTAAAACATTTCTCTCTGGTATTGTGGGCATGAAGAACTGACTCCTAGTCAATTCTGGCTGGAGAAAGAACACTCAGTAAGTGTCATTTTTTCTACCACAGGTCTCATTGCCTCAGAAATCAGCTGTGATCCAGTACAAGAGGTCTGGTGTAAAGTAATTGCCAAAAGAAAATGACCTATGGAACAGATGCACAGACAAAATAAGTACTTGATAGCTGACAATTGCCATTGTTAAACAGGCAGAATCACAGTTTTAATTCATCTTTATACAACTTCAATACATACCAAAAGCAGAAAGGTGAATTCTCTCTATGCATGATTATTTTAAATCAGTTTGTTGTGGCATATACCTGGATTCTTGCCTTCACTACGAGATGGACGAGCCGTAGGTTTAGGGAATTTTGTCCCTTCCAAAGCTTTGGCAGCTGCTGCATGTTGCGCTTTTTTAATACTAGTTCCTTCAGCTTCCCAATGCTGGTCCCCAAGAGTCAGCTGCACTGTAAACACCTCAAAACCACAAACAGGTATTTTGTAAAAGGCTTCTTCAGAATTTATGTAGTTTATCAGACTCTCTTATACAAAACAATGAGTGATGCACAAGTTGAGAATACAGTAATCTGAGCTCTCCTTAACTCCCATGTCATCTCCAGACTTCCATCACTTTGGACATCAACAGGATTTTCCTGATTACTGAACTAAGAATTTCACAACAATTGTAGCTGGCAAGTATCCTGCATGAGATCTGACAGGATAAACCTCACAGCAGTGTGGGGAGAGGTGACAGCCCCAGGAGAGCTGCTGTGGCCATGTCACTGAACAGCAGACTAGAAACTCACCCTTCTCTGTAACACGTAACTCCATTCTTGCTTGAATCCTCCAAAAGGTTCATTTATGATATTTTTCATCAGTTTGAAGAAAGTTAAGTTCACAATGTACCATAAAAGCTTCTACATGCCCACAGATCAATGAAACACAATTGTTCAGATGTTCTGAATGTTACTCCAATACTTTTTGTAAATGTCAACTCCTTCACACCTTGAAGCTCATGTGACAATTTTTGGAACTCAGCTTCACACTTCCCTACCACTGATGCTGTAGGGGGCTTCCCTTTCCTCTCCACTACTCTGGATTATCTTGCACCAAAATCCCACACATTGCCTTCCCACTCCTGAAGGTGAGGGAGATGAGCAGCAGCAGTAAGAAACTGGTATGAACATTTACCTTAGAATGAGCTGGACCTTGCTCACTCAGAAGCTTATACTCAGGCTGAATCTTGTTGAAACGGGCTAATTCATTCACAAGACACATGGGGGTTTTCTCTTTGGGGTTTGCCATGTTTGAAGGAGCTGAAAGGTTACGTAAGATCCGATAAACGAACTGATAACTTTGAACTTTACTACAAATTTTAATTAAAAAAAGAAATCTTAGTGGCTTAGCATCTAGTTGTCTGCAATGCTGGAATAGACAGCTTTGCTCACTGGCCAAACTGGTAACAATCTACTGAACTTTGGGCTTTCCTAGCAATGCTCATGCCTAAAAAGCACCATCATTAAATTCAGGGTTCTAACGCAAGCCAGAAGCATGAAGCTAGAAGACTCCTGCAAACAGCTCACATCTTATCTAGTATGTGCCAAGGAACAAATCTTCCAAGTATTCCTCATTATCACTTGCTTTGAATAATCCCAAAAACTCCGCTGATTTTATTTCCCTTCTCCTATTTTTCCCCTACTAGCTATTTTTTATTACCCTTTATTTGCTCTGTTGCGTTTTGATAGCATAATATATTTATCATTAAACTGGTCATAAAAGAACTAAAGAGAACAGAATTAAACAAACTATTTCAAACAACATTTTTTCATATTTAAAAATATTTAAAACAAGCTACTGGTAGAAAAGATTGATTGTTATGTGTCAAAAATTTAATGAAATACAATTTAAAATATTATTTACTATTACAAACATATCAATTAATTGCTGGAACTTTATGTAAAGTATGATTCTACCTGTCTCCAACAGATTTCATTCCATAGGGAACTACTGCAGTTGGATAAATATTACTTTAAATTACATGTAGGTACATCAGGAACATATCATGCCAAACCATAAGCATTAAAAATATATAGTTACTGACCCTCTATCTTACCTGCAGCTGCATTGGTGGATGTAACTGAAGCAGAGGGCAAAGCAGAGTTCTGGATAGGTCTGCCTGCATTTTCAGAGGGCAAAGAACTGGTAGTAGAAGGAATACTCAAAGGCTGTGAAAGAGATGGGTTTTTATTCAGTATTTGGCTCCCTGCAAGGGCAGCAGAAGGATTCTGAATCTGAACTTGAGACATGTTCACTTCCAACCAGAGCAGATTACTGTAGGCAAACAGCTTTGAACGCAGACAAACTCCAATTTTGGAAGCCAAATTGCTGACCTAAAATGTAAAGATGAAAAATAGATTATACTAAATATTTAGCATTCTCTAACAACCTACTGAAATAATTCCTCCATTAGTGAAAAGGGAAAAAGTGTTCAACCAAGCAGCCATTGTTCCCATTTGTTCCAGTTAGTCACTCACACATCAGCTTGCACAGCACAGTTCCACCTGTATGCCCCATCGTGTTTCACACTTCCTTCATTCACAGAAGAGTAGTACAGCAGCTTTATTTATGCTTGTTCATTACTGTCCATCTCCTTTCCCCACGACTGAATCCACTTAGGAAGCAAATCCTGTTACTTACACCCAGAGCCACTGGTTATACACTTAACAAAGAGCAACTTCCACGGACAAGTTACATTTCATGCATTCTACCATTTGAAGTTAAACTTTTTCACTTGGAGGGCAAGAAATAAATGCAGCCTTTACGAAAAAACTATGTAGAGAATACATCCTTTATTATTATATGACAGAGTTTCTCCCAGGATCATCAAGAATGCCAAGCTGCTGATGAGGGGAAAAGCTGGAGTGCAGCGGGAAATGCTGAAGCAGCTCTGGCTGGGAAAAGCGGGTGTGCAAGAGTTCACAAACTGTATCAGCTACACGTATCCTGAAGGTTACTTCGATTTAAGTCAGGGCCTGTCTCAGTCACAGTTCAGGCATCAATTTAGAGTCACTTGGCTCTGCAGCACTACAGGCAAGTGTAGGAAGCGCTCATGGGCACCTCTGGGCATTTAAACCCCCGGGAGCACAGCAGTGCCCCAGCCCGTGTGCAGTGCTGTGACAGCGCTTCCCTGTGTGACAAATTAGTGTTAGATTTCTCTTACACATGGGTGCAAAATTATCTTCGTGTTCAGCCAGTGGAACCTAAATAGACACAAACAGGTCAGCTGTCCCTATCCACTTACAAGCCATGTATCAATTTATTTATTAAAAATACATTTTACAGCCAAGTAAATCCATTCTACACACCAAGGCACTCACACATGCACACACACACACACCAGTCACCTACAGGTCTGATTAGGGCAGCAAACAAAGGTTTATTCTTTCCTAACTCATAGGTGAAAAGGAGAAATCACTGCCCCAGCTACCACCAGGGGGCTATTAGCAGCAACACAACTCCACTAGTGCTCTGTGAGCTTCAAATTCTGAACCTGTGAATGGATTTCCAAATGTGAGAGGAGCAGCAATGAGTCACAGGGAAGTTTTTAGCTAGTTACTGACAAAACAAGCCGAAAAGGAGAACCTAGATTAATACAATCATGGACAGAAAGATTTAATTATCTATTAAATAAGAGGTAAGAAAGTACTGGGAAACAACAGATACACCACCAAATCTACCACCTGGAGTATTTTTACTTTGGAAAAAAACATCATAAACATGCCAGACTTATCATACCACCACCTGGATAACTCTGTTTTTACTAGAGAGCAAAAACAGTTCAGGTCTCATTAGTCCAGGAGACACGTATGCAGATTATACTCAGAACAAATCCTATATTTGACTACTGAATTTGCAGCAGTTACACACGGGGTGCATTGTAACTGTGAGAGTGGCATTAGAGAATCTCTCTAAAGGACATTTAAGAAATTTTAAGACAAAGAAGAGAAGTATTTAGAAAAAGACTCCAGGGTAATAACTTTACAATCACCATATTTCTTTCCCAAGAGCATCACTAGAATCACTGAAAATTTTCAGACATAACACAACAATAGTAATTGCCTGGCAAGCACTATACCAAAGTCTTGCAGACAAAGAAATGCAATGAAATCTTGCAATGAGAAAAGCAAACACTCCCTTCCTGCTGAAATGCAATGTCCTTCTAAGGAACCAAAGTTACAGTTTTCAGCCACCCGTTCTAAGAGGACAACAGCAAAAGTTATTTTGATGTCAGAAACATCAGGATGTTTGAGATCATGCTGGAAAGGAAGCCTGATATTGTGTTCAGAAAACTCCTGCAAGCAGTTTGCTTCTAAAGCAAGGCCCTACCTTTGCCACGGCGTGGTGTGAGGGAGCCGGCGTGCGCCCAGAGCAGAGCAGAGCAGAGCAGAGCAGAGCAGAACTGAGCAGAACTGAGCAGAGCAGAGCAGAGCTGAGCAGAGCTGAGCAGAGCTGAGCAGAGCTGAGCAGAGCTGAGCAGAGCTGAGCAGAGCTGAGCAGAACTGAGCAGAGCAGAGCAGAGCAGAGCAGAGCTGAGCAGAGCAGAGCTGAGCAGAACTGAGCAGAGCAGAGCAGAGCAGAGCTGAGGGCAGCGGGAGCAGGGCACAGCCCGGGCTCTGCCTGCCCAGCCCCAGGAGCCCCCAGCAGACCTCAGGCAGTGCCCAGCTCCCCCTGCACAGCTCCTCTGCACAAGGCAGCCCCTGAACACAGAGACCTCTGGGGACTCCAGGGCACATCCCACCACTGAGACAAGCACCTCCAAAAAACAGCCTGACAAAACCAGCTGGAATGTGTGCTTGCATTCACAGCTACCTGTGCAGGTGACAGGGCTTTAGATCATTTGTGGGAAGTATTTCATTCAGGTAAAAGAACTCACTGTCCATCACTGCACATTTAACTATAGGTTATTTGGGGATTCTCAAAGGGGTTACAGTGCTTTTACAAAGAAATATGCTCTTTACCCTATAACAGGCTAAAATTCTAACTATCCAAGGAAACAGCACCATAATTGAGAAAGTTGAAGCTAACAAGTCATAAAGGCTGTTTCAATGGACAGAGGAACAATGATGCCAGAATTTCAGGGCATTTTTCCATGTAAATCAGAGGTTAGATACTTCAAACTTTTCAAGACACCTCCAGGGGCAAGTGATCCCTACTCAATACTCAAGGCATTGCTAGAACTAAAGCCCACTCAGATATCCAAGATATCCAAGTATCTTTCTTGTTTGAAAGAACAAACGTTTAACTCGCACAACTTGAGCCAGCAGCTAATTACAGAGCTGCTCCTTTCCCACAGTTACTTTTCGCTACCTCATACAAGAGTTTTTGCAGGGTTACCACAACAGTGTTGCACTAGAAGGTGCTCCCCGCCCCGGGGTGGCTGCCGTCAGTCACCTGTGGGCAATACTAAACTTCACGGATCTCCAGATGACAGAGGACTGCTCAGCACTTGCTTTCAGATTTTTATTTTCTTTTGGTGGATCAATGCCTAGAACATTCCCAGAAATTTTGAACACGTTAAAACGCAAAGTTCAGGTGTCACTAAGGGTAACCAAAGAAATGAACGAAAATGTGAGCGTGGCCAGTCCACTCAGCCAAAAATAAATTAAGATCTTCATATGTAAAAGTTTGTAACATTTTTAGATTAAAGTTTTCTTGGGGACTTTTTGTGTTATAATTCACACAGGAGTTGCAGATAGAAGACAGAAGACCAAACAAAAATCAAACACTTCCTATGGATAATCATATTTTACCACAGCTTGTCATTTTTTTAATATGATGCAAATAGAAAGGTAAGAAACTTTAATGTTTTAAGTAAGTTTCCAGTACCTTTAGGAGATCCAGAGAGTGAAGATTTGTATTTAGTTCTAAATAGGATATTTATGATGGAGAATGCCTAAAAGAAAAAACAGAGTTAGCATTTTGCTTCCTAAAGGCACAAAAAAATCTTGTGTAGAGAATCTCTCACTCTGCACTGAGTTTGCCTCATCTATTTGATCACGAGGACTTGTATGAGCCTTCCATTACCACTGACAAACTGCTCAACACAGCTGCTTTTCCAAGCAGAATTTCCAACCTGATCCAAGAACCTTCCTTGCTCTTTTCCCAGCCCCAAGTGATGTTTCTCACCCAAGCAGTGGAATCTCACAATAGTGCTAGTTGCAGAATTACAAGAGTCACTCGCCAATTTTCCTTCTGTAGTGAGGTTTCCTTTCTGTAGTGAAGCTCTTCCTAAGAGCCCCAGAGATCAGCTCCCAAAATTAGACTCAAACCTTCATTCACAAAGCCAAACCAAAAGCAAGCCACAAACTGAGAAACTCTGGTAGTTATTAATCGCAGAAAATTATAAGAATTCTACCTTTTGGCTACATTTCCAATCTGGTAATTTCACTCACAAATAGGCTAAAACCATTTCACAACGAAATTATCTCAGTGCTGCATATGAAACCTGTCACTGCACGAACTGCTCTAAATGGAAATCAAAACCTATTTTATTCTGCTTACAAATATAGCACAAAGTGTTTAATCCTTCTTTTCCATGCCTAAGCCAACTGTGTGCAGATGCCAGCAACATCATTCCCAGCCACAAAATGGGGGAGAGCCCAATCTTGATCTGGGTTAGAAGAGGACAGAGCTCCTGAATTTACTTCAGACAGGCCTTTCAAACTCTTAGGCTGACTCCTAGGAATGTGAGCAGTTCTGCTGCTGGGACCAAGGAGGATGCAGAGCCTGAGCCAGGTTGGCAGCACACCTGGTGTTTACCAACAGGAGAGTGAAGAGGGAACACAAGAGGATTACACTCAGCTCAACTCCTCTTCTACAGGGGTTTCTGGAGGCTAAACTAAGCATCTGAAAAACAAGGAAATGCATCTTATTTGCAGGCAGGGTCAAGACCAAGTTGCATAAAGACAAGAGAATTTTCTCCCCCAGCCATTGCGGGTAGCCCTGCCAAGAACGAACCCCTCCACCTCAGCAGAACAAGCCCAAGGGGCTGTGCAGACACTGCCCGCTGGTCACCATGGACAGACACCACTGATGGGCACCAGCAGAGTGGAGAAGAGTTACAACCAACACCACTTCCTAGCACAAGCTGACACTGCCAAGCTGCTTCAGCAAAAGCCCTCTGCATCCTGAGATGCAGCAGTAAGAACCTGCCCGAGCGAGGGCTGCACTAGTCCTGCTCTGCACCCAGACACTGAGCCCTGCACCCACTGGGGACCAGGCTCCAGGCAGAAGCAAAGGAGGAAAAGCCTAAAACACCCCCTTTGGAGAAATATAACCTACAGGGAAACTGCTAAAGGACCTGAACTTGTGTGTTCTGAAGAGGAGATGGCCGGCTGGGGCCTGGGGACCAGCAGTTCACCTACTTGAAAGGATTTTGGAGTGGAAAAGAACAATGTGTTCTTTATGGTTAAAGTGACAGAACGAGAGGCAACGGGCTTAAAAAGCATCAAGAAAAGCGTTCCTGGCAGGCACCCTGAAGTGCCCTGCTCTGCTGGCAGAGGGCTCCCCCGCCGTGGCAAGCTGCAAGTCCCCGACAGCCGCCCCCGAGGCTGTCACACCCTGGGGGCTGTCACCCTGGCACACTCTGCCTCTGGGCTGCACTGCCAGCACTGCTCACGCCCCTGTGCACCTGGCCCAGCACGCCTCTGTCTTATCCAGGGACAGCAGGGCCTGGCTGCGGTCAGACAACAGCCTGGCAGCACAGCATGGCTCGCGGGTCCTGCCCCAGGCTGGCCCTCGCTCTGAGAGCCACCCACCTGCAAACACAAGGGACTGAGCCCCGGAGGGACCAGCACCCAGAAGGGTGTCCTGCTCCTCAGCAGGGCGGCCTCGGGAGGCTGCGGGTCCTGGCGCTCTCCTGTGGCCCTTGCTGGGAACCAGCCGTGTCCCCATTCCCACCCTGGGAGCACACACCCCCCTGCTCCACCAGCACCTGACAATGCCAGATACAACCATCAACTATTTTGAGGCACAAAAAATAAATATCCACAAACTCTAGGAGATTTGTTGAGATGCTGTTACCTAAAATACCTTTGAAAAACCCACATTAGGGGAGCTTTGTAACATACAGCATAAAATTCTCAAGCTGCTGCAACAGTGTTTAACAGCATCTATTTACAACTGGAAACTCTCACTATAAATTGATAAACAATGACTAAATTTTACAGAATTAAGGCTATCTGCACAAAATGTAAAATGTTGGCTGAACAATGTTTTCTTCTTAGATAAATCTTCTGCAACATTTCTGCAAGACAGGGTCCTTCCCAAAAGTAACACTGCAGAAAAAGATGCTGCCCTTTTTGGTAAGGGCACAAACACTAAATGTTATGCAAAGTAGTCTGGGAGCCAAGATATGGATTATTAATAAGAGAAGAAAAGCTAAAACTTGAAAGTAACAGCTGAGTGAAAAGAGGGAGCTACCAAACATACACATAAACCAGACAGTTCCAAACAAAGGAAATTGATAAACCAGGAAGTGATATAATGAATAAACACCTAACTGATACTTCTAGCTCAATTAGTGTTGTGACAAAACAGTTCACAGGTTTTGGCTTTTTCCTGCAGTAGAACAGGTCACAGAACCCACAGACCCTGCTGAGAGCCAGCATGCCCAGAGCTCCTGCACTGCCCTGGGGCACCTGTAGCACCTCGAGTGAAATAACCAACCCTGGCAAGAAGCCTGGCCAAAGGAGCCAGGAAAAGGGCTTTTGGAATGTTCATCTGTCTCCAAAATAAAGCTGCTGTTCTTCAGGAAGATCTGAAAGGCACAAAGCAATTTCCAGTTTTGTTCTGACTGTGTACAGTCATATCCCTTCAAATTTATTTCAACCTATGAATAATTTTGCCACAAAACACATTTTTACTGACTTTACTGATAGTGCAAAAATGATTCATGATGTTATGAAAAATTCTGAACAGAGTGGCTGCTTAAAATAACAACATAAAAAGGAATTGTTTCTTGCATGCATCCTTTTAGAACAGCTTGGAAATAAGTTTGTGATACAACTTCAAAAAATAGAAAATATAGTAAAAGATTCAGCCCCTGGGCTTTTTACATTCTCATCAAGATGTGACAGACCTTGAGTGAATCTCTGTAAAAGTCAGAACACACATTTGTTGCATGTATGAAATAATCAACAGACAAAGCAGAAATCACTTTATTACAATGCAGTCATAGCTGCATAATCAGAACTCAAATTTTCATGTCCACTAGTATTAAAAAAAGTAAACTCAAAACATTGCCTCCACTTTGAGCAAGGGAACTGTGCAGTACACTTGCACATTCTAGTTAGAAGAAACAAGATTTTATAAATATACCATTCCAAAAGCAGACCACAGACTTCATTCAGATATTTTAGTTCACTGATATATGTGTATATATGCATATATATACACACCTAGCCTTCAGTGACATTCCTCCCAGGTTTGCCCTAAACCTGCTGGAAAAGTAACAACAATACGGAGCAGGTGAATACATCATAAAAACGGCTCTGGCACTTCCAGGTCCAGCATCCCCGGACAGACACCCCAGAGCTGCGCTGTCTGCAGACAGCGGCAGGGGAAGCCTTACACGGGACTTGTTGCTTTACACCCCGGTAAAAGCAGGGAGAAGTGATCCTGGAGAGCGCCGGCTGCCAGCCCCGGTGGGAGCGAGGGGAAAGCCGGGGTTGCCCGTTCAGCCGTGCCAGGAGGGGCTGGCGCCGTCCCCGCTGCGGTCCCGGCCGGCTGGCTCGGCACCTTGGTACCGCCGCCTCGGCCCGGGAGGATGCTGGGCTCTGGGCGCTCGGCGGGCACGGCCGCAGCCGCGTCCCGGGGCCCGGCAGCCGAACGGGCTCCGCTGCCCCGGCCCCTGCGCCGGGAGCCGCCGCTGCCGCCCCGGAGCCGCGCCGGGGACGGCGGGGAGGGGGCAGCGAGCATCCCCCGCCCCCGGGTGCGCTGCCACCGCTGCGGGACGCGCAGAGCGCCGCTGTCACGGCCCGGCCGGGGCGGCGGCAGCGCCGCCAGCCCCGACACTTCCCCGCAGGTCGGGGCCGCGGGCGCCAGTGCCGGGCCCATCGCAGTCCGGTCCCCGCTCCCCGCCGGGGCGGTCTCCCGGCACCGCAGGAGCGGGCACAGCCCGGCCGAGCGCGGGATGAGCCCCGGCCGGGAATGGGCACAGGGCGAGCCCCAGACGCGCAGGGGGTTCCGGGCCGCCCCCTCCCCACGGCCCCGGCCCCAGCCCCGGCTCCGGCCCCGGCTCCGGCCCGGCGCGGGCCCGCCAGGCCCCGCCGCCCCCCGCCCTTGGCCCCGCCAGGCCCGGGCCGCCTGCGCCCCCTCACCTGCGCTGGGCTCGGCTCCGGGCCGGGGCGGGCGGGGGTCGCTCAGTCCATGGGCCGGGCGGGACCGGCGGGGCGGCACAGGGCAAACACCAAAGAGAATGAGCGGGGCGGCGCGGCCCGCCGGAACTGACGGCACCGCGCCGGGGGCCGGCGCTCCGCACAGCCAATTGGCAGCGAGCGAGCCCCCAGAGACCCCGCCCCTCACCGTGCTTCTGGCCAATGGACGCGCCGCCTTGCCGGGAGCACCGCCTCCTCCGCGGCGACTACGAGTCCCAGCGTGCTCCGCGCGAACTGCAGAGCGAGAAACTACAACTCCCGGCGTGCCCTGCGCAGGACCGGGGTCGAGCCGTGCCGCTGCGTCCGCCGTCGATTCCGGCCCCGCCCCGCCCGTTCCGGTCCCGTCCGTTCCGGCCCCGCCCAGCCCGGTGCCCGCACGGAGAGCGGCCGCGCTCCATCAGACTGGTGTTCTCCTCGCATCTGTGCGTTCCGGGAAAAGAAACGTGAGGCGAGCGGGCGCAGCCGCTGCCGGGGCGGTCACCCAGCGGGGCCAACGCAGGAGGGAGCGTGGATGTCACCAACGCACCCATGGATAAGCATTTAACCAAAACCTCACATTTCAAACCACGGGTGGGAAAGACCCACAAGCAATCCCAAGTAGTCCCGGTAAAGGTGCCGGAGCCCGTGGACAGACGCGGCCCAGCAGGCTCCAGCCCCGGGTGCACAGCTGCACACAGCTGGCAGGAGCGCACCCGCAGCGCCCACAGCTGCACACACTCGAGCTGTGCCTCCGAAAGCCCGGCCTGGCAGCCGGGTACCCCCTGAGAACACAGAGGCTCGGGCGTTACCGGCTCACTGCAAGAGCCGCGAGCAGGATCGCACCCGATGCCCCCAGGCCTCATCAGTGCCTTGATGAGAAGACACGGAGAACACCCGACTCAGACCTACCTCCAAGGTCACCGCTTCAGCTTCAGCAGAGCAGGAAAACCCCACCTGGAGCCTGATCCCTGCTCCCAGGGAAGAGCCCTGCCCTCAGTGCCTGGCACTGACAGGACCTGTTCCAGAGCACTGTGCCTGCTGGTGAGTGGCCAGAGGACAGCAGCTCTGCTCTTCTCCCAAAGTTTTAAATTTGCTCTGTATGATCCTACAATGCACCTAAAAAACTCTCACAGTCCCACTATTTCATATTCTATTCTAAGTGTAAAACATCTTTTTTTAAAACAACTATATTCTTCTGAAACAGTAAGACCACAATGACAGGCATTTTAAACAAGTACTTCTTATTTATTCACAATTCAGATAAAGTTTAAGGAAAGACAAAAGAAATACAAAGGACAACATTAAAATGAAAAGGAATTTTAGTGACTGAAGTGAGTTTCTACAGCCAGGGCTCTCCACACATTTCCAAATATTATCCAAACACTGCAGATTCAGATTTCAAATCAATCCCATAACAAACCGCTATGACTATTCCCTTTGAAATTAAACTGGGAATGGAAGTTAGCCACCTTTATCTATGAGTACACAAACCATCAAATTCTTCACTTTCAGCTTAAAGCCACACCTATCTTTTACAAGATGGAATCTGCAATACAATTTCAAGCAGCTTTTTCATTTTGTCTGAACTCTGCTATAAAAAAGTCAGTGTCGACCTTCTGCATAACAAACCAGCTTTTGATCTTGCTTGTGGAGTCTCTGCAGCTCAGAGCAGACTGACACTCGCAGCCTGGAGGTATCCTTGGAGATACTGCAATGCTTCTGCGTTCAGGCTGGTGCTCAGCATGGACAGAACCTGAGGCACAGGGGAGCAGAGGTGTCAGGGAGTGCAAAATGAACCCCCAGCTGCCCTCACCCGCAGTACAAAGCCAGACACAGAGCAGCAGTCACCCACGGGGAAAGCAGCAGGCAGTCTTTACTTACCAAAATCTCAGGGAAAACAAACATGCTGTGGGCTAAAAGAGTTAACTGTACACTCGCCTTGTCTAATTTTAAATGAGCTTCCTGAATTCAACAAGTGCATGCAACCAATCAAACTCAAGACATGTATGAGTTATAGACCATCAAGTGTGTAATTTTTTTAAATGGCACATTTAAGCTCATTGCAAAATTATGTGCTGTGAAAATAAAGCCTTTCTAAGGCTCCTAAGGAAAAACCTTACAAAAGCTATATTCCAATGAAGAATAAAACACAGGCACGATCTTGCATTCTAGTTCTGACCTACTTCATTTTGCTGATTATCAAACATCAGCAAACAGACCCATTCTCACAACAGCACTTCCTCTGTGCACAATGCAGCATCAGCATGCAAGTGCACGAGTCACCTACCCTGCCTGGGCATGCTGTAGACAGTTTGTGGAGAGACTGTGCCAGATGGATTCTAGGATTGTTCACCATTTGACCTACAGGATCGTGTTCTTTCTTCCCAGCAAAGGCCAGCTGGGAGAATGCAGTCTGGTAGCCTGGAGTATCTTCTATGTCAATGAAGTGCTCCTCGTCAGGGATCGTGTCATCCTCAGGCAACTCAAAGAGGCCAATGAGGGCCTGCAGCAAAGGAATCCTGGGAGCAAAGAGGGGAGGGCAAAATCGGAGTGCTTAGAATATGTTAGGACAGGCTCAAGTTATTTGGAACCCTTTATAATTTAGCCTTTGCAGGTACTTGATTGGCTACTGAAACTGTAAATGTCCAAGATGTGCTGGACCAGAAGAATTGTGGGTCTGAATATTTTACAGGCATAATATGGGTACTCCTTTTAACAGCATGAGCAATGTATGTATTTATCAGCTCAAAACTGTCATGAAACATATCTGAAAAGAGCAATGATTTTCCAGATCACAACTTTCCTCTGAGCATATTAAAAACAAAGTTCTAGTTCGGGGATCTAGTCTGGGATCCAGTGATTGTCATCAAATTCAAATTACTAGGCATGCTGGACTGCTGCACTGGTTGACAATCAAACTTCCTGCTGGCTTTCCCCAGAATTCCACTCTCAAGCTAAGATATTACAGTTTCTCTGCCAGGTTATGAATATGCTCAGGTCTCCTGACTAGAAGAGCTGTAAGTCAAAACTGGGCCTGGCTTTTCAGAAAGAATACAAGCTGGAGGAAAGCAGTGTATTTCCCTAAATGCAGGTCCAGCTAGCCAAATCTGTGCTATCTCCATCAAAAACATCTCGAAACCAGTTCTGTCATCCTCTCTGAAAATACAGTTCAATTTGCTGAGAAACAGAAGCAGGATGAAAGGCCTAAAACAGCCTTGTGGGTGTGAGGAGATCACCAAGGAGTTTCCTACAGGATGCATTTTGGTCTGAGCTCCCATTTTCAGTAACTCCAACAGCCTCACTAGCACATCCTGAAGAAGTGTGGTACCTACCACAGTTTGGTGTACTCTGTGTCCATCATGGGAGGACATTCTGTTAATATTTTTGTAATGCCAACAGCACAGATTTTCTTTTCAACTTGTCCAGACACTTTCTGGATTTCAGGAATTATAATTTTCTCCAACACCATTCCAAACATCCTATGGTGGCATTGAGAGAAAAAGTATTAGAAAGCCTCATCAGCCTTATGGTGACAAAAGAGAAGCAGAAACAATATGAATCACTAGGGAATAGAAACAACCAGATAATTTGTTAAGATGCTGCCCTGTTGCAGTAGACATTTGTACACACAAACTTTTCACAAATGATAACAATTAAAACCATCAATCTTTCCTTTTTATAACCTTCTTAGATTAGTAATTTCACTGAACTATCAGTGAGGAACTGTGGTCGGAAATTCACAAAAAAAGAAGACTTTCTAGACAAATAAATGAACCCCATTAAGAGAAACATTTGGCCACTCAAATTAGTGATAAATGTAGTCTGATAGTCTAGCTAAGCAGACAACTCCTTCTTACTTCAAAAGACAAAAATAACACAGCCGTATTAAATATAACCCAAACAAACAAAACATACTAACTTTGGCTGTATGCTGTCAAATATTTCTTGCAGAGCTAATGCCCCATATCTTACACAATACAAGTTAATGAAGACAAGGAAACCTGTAACAAGAAAAAAGACAAAGTAAAACTTAACGTGAAAACAAAAGAATAGTTTTAGAGTCAGCAGCAAAATACATTCCAGGTTTTTCAAGGGGATAGAAATGGCAGTCTTTAAACATGTTCAGTTTAAGTGAAGTACGTGAACTTGCTGCCTTGAAATTTGTGAAAAAACTCAGTTTTTTACATACCACAACACAAAAACAAGGTGGTACAACAAGACAAGAGTTATTCCTTTTTCCCCTTATAGCAGTCATAAAAAGGCATTAGAAAAGTCATTTGCAATTTTTTTTCAGATCAGGAACCAAAGAAACTCTTCCAAAAACTTTCCTTTTAGCAGAAAACTTCCCACAATGCAGACTCTGAGGTGAGGTATGAGCCCCTTTGCACAGAGTGCAGTATATTAAAAGCACCACTTCAGCTTTATTTGTGGAAGACCATTATAAGCAAATTTATCATTCTTGTTCCTATCAGATGGCATTAACCAGATTTTATAGGGCTAAGTAATGGACACTCCATAATTTGGGTAGCAACAGTATCATGAAAATAATTTATTAACTATGACAATCTTCTTGTGACAGCATGAATAACCAGAATATGTATTGCAATTATCTGTCACAGCTTTGCCAGTTTAACATAAAACCTTATCGATAAATGTAGTCATACTAAAGCCAAAATGACACAAGCATGGGATGTTTCACAGCACTAACACACAACTACAGGTAAGTACAGGACGTGTGGTCAGTACTGCTGTGCTGCATGAGAAGGAAAGTCTGCTGCTACTGGTTGGAGATTAAATGGGGACATTTTCAATAATGACACCATACACTAGGAAAGGAAGAGAAATACCCAAGTCTTGCTCATTATTTTAATTCCATCCCCTCGCTTTCATGAGTAGGTGTCAGCTGCTCTGGTGACTGCCCCACACACCCCCCTTGATGACAAGTACTCTGCCCAGGTGCCAGGAGCCAGCGCTGTCCCTGCGTGCGCGTACCCGCGGGGCACTCAGGACTCCTGTTCTGCACAGCCGCACCTCTGAACTGCTGCTGGCACCAGAGCTTTCCACACAGCAAGGAACTTACTTTTGATAAACTTTGTTGTTTTGGAATTTTGAAGTCTTTGGAATAGCAGAATGAAGATCTGTTTCCTGTACTGGTCAACTGATTCACTGGAAATTTAAAAGGACAGTTATTCAATTCACACTGGGATTTTACTGATGTCACTTCACAGAAAACATATACAGAACTGTTCAAAACTATCTGACTGAAAAATGTGATGTTTTCAGTTGTTAAAAATTAGCATTTGGCATGTTCATACACTTCATAATTAAAGTCTGCAGAAGTTAGCTTTAAATGTAATTTCAGCTCATACTCACGGAGGCATATGCTCAATGATACTGTTTAGAAGATAGAACCCTTGATGATCATTAGCTTTAGAGGCAATCAACTTCTGGAACACACCTAACAATCCAGGCTGCAAGAAAAGCAAATATAAAATCATTAGACCACAATTCTTCATATGTGACCCTACCAGAAAATTGACCATTACCATTTAAGGCATACACCAAGGCAAAAGCCTTCAGAACCTAAGACAGGATTCCGTTTTTATGGTTCAGGCCAAGGAAGACACATTTTGGCTTCTTCTCACTCTTCTCAAGACTGTTCTGAACAGAACCTGAGAGTTCTCATTATGCACATGTTTAACATGAGGCGAACAAGACAGGAAAACTGTGGAAACTTACCTGCTTGCAAGAACTAAAAGCAAGAATTTTTCATCTCAGTTGACAAAAGCAGAACAGCCTACAATTCACCTTATCCACGTAATAGAAAAGAACCCAAAAAGCTACAGTCAGAGTATTAGTCTGTCTTTGTAAGTAAGCACCAAACCCTGCACAAATCCAGCTGTTTGCTGGAGTTCCTCACAGTCTGGAAGCTCAGACCCCCATGTCTCCAGGCCAAACTGTGACTCTGCCCCAGAACTCACGATTTTGTCGGCGGCAGCGCTGGCGATGGTGCTGGCACCGCGCTCCAGGTAAGCCTGCAGGAGCCTGACCAGAGGGGGAATGTTTCCTGTCCTTTCCCAGAGAACTGGCTGGAGCAGATGGGGAAACAATGCCATATAAGATGATGGGATTTCATTTTTATGCATTTCTAGAAGTAGTGACATCACTTGAAACACATAGGGAATGAACTCTGGAAGAGAAACGATGACATTTACGAAGTCAGACAACACGGTCACTGTCAGTTCCCAGAAACCACATATCTGTGGACTGAACCCACAATTTTGACATTATCACTAAGATTTCAATAAATAAAACTCTGAAGAAACATACCTTCCCAAATGTAATTATTCCAAAAATTAGCAAGCATTGCATCTATACGCTTTCTATTTCCCCTACCCATTAATGTCTCAGAACATAAAAAACAAACTACTAGAAAAAAGGCAATAGAATTAAGAATAATATTAAGAGGCTTTGGAGTAGGGATTGCTAGATATTTTAAGAATGGAATTTAAAATAAGCGAATGTACGGAGGCATCACACTGCAATATGAATGCTGTTGACGTACCCTATGGAACAATCAAAACACTTTCAGACTGTGAAAATATTGTTTCTCCCCTTGAATTTCCTGTGCTACAAAAAGCCTGCCATAAGGTAAATCCTAGAAGCCAACCCCAGTGGAGAGAGCACAGGCACTCACTGACTGCCCTTACCTTGCACATCATTCTGCAGGATCTCAGTGAACACCAGGAACAAAGCCTCCTCAAAGCTCCCCACTGCCTCTGGGTTTGCCTTGCACGTTATCCTTATCGACAAGCAGATTGACTCAAACATATAATGGTTAAAGTGAGGTTTGCTGGGATTCTGAAAAGTTATAAACAGATAAATCAACCCAAACTTGCAGACAAGTCACTTATTTCACTAAATATATATTTTTTTCAACTGAAGACTAAATAAAGTAGCATTTTGGAGTAGGGATACTTGTAACTTATGCATTAAATATACATAAGTTGCTTCTGAAATTAATTCCATAAAGGAGAGGGTTTTTTTGTAGCAAGTGTTTTTCAGAAGCTCTATATAAACTACCAAACAGTTAAAATATCACAGAACAAAAACCAGAAAAAGATTATTTTCCCATCTTTCAAGTGTCCAGTCAATTCTCTATTGTCAATGGTTAAGAATTTGACAAGTCTAAATAAAAAACGAAGAGATTTTTACCCACCAAAAGCAGAAGGGCAATTTATTTAATTCAATCCCACATTTCAATGCCAGTTATTATTAGTTCAGAAGTTTCATGGGCAAAGAATACAGGAGTTGTGATAAAACCAATTATTGTACTGGTGGCCTCTGCACAAGCAAGCATTTATACTACAACAAACTAGCATTACAGAAAGAGCTGTAAGCTGCTCTTCATATGCTGCTTCTAAATTTCAGATGAGAGCAGGAAGAATGATCTGAGAATATGTTCTAAAAAGAAGTCAGTACCTCACTGGAATGCTGTTTCAAATTAGTTGCATCAGAAAATACAGAACTATTTAGAGTATTCTAACAGAACACCACCAACAGGACATAAGTCTTCAGCAAGACTGCTCTAAAAGGTAAAAGGTGACCCTTTTGCTCTGTTTCTTTACCTTACTGACAGCCAGCAGTTTCTGTGTGAGCTGGGTGATGACAGAAGGGATGTATGGAATTATGGACTCCTGCAGCAGAGAAAAACTCCTCATGATGGCTGCAAATAAATGGAAAATTTTAGCTTCTGAAGACAAAATACACTGCCACTCAACATATGCCTAAATCCTTTACCTTTTACTGTTAAAATAGGATCCCAAGAAATTAGGTACAGAACAAAGAGCACCCGCTGCAAGAACATTCAATCTATAATCATGACAAAGTATGAGACAAACCCTCCTTATTCTCATTCTAGAGATGAACATAGGAGATCAAGTAACTTTACAGAGGCCATCACTTGTCCTGGGCAAGTCTCAGATCTCAGCATCCTCTTAGCCATGGTAAAATCGATCCCTTCACTAGCCATGACCACATGTCCCTGCCATGACCAGACTGCTCAGATCTTCCCCTGACACTGTCCAGGGAGCTGTCCTGACTACAAGACTACCGTTTGAGAAGTAACTTAGTACCATTATGTTTAGTGTTTCTCTTTGGTACCCTAAGTTTAGATGGAGATGACTTGACACAGCCTGATAAGTAACTGCAACTCTTCAACACATTTGCATAAAAGAGGTTTTGCAAACAAAAATGTCAGGAACCTGTAACTGTAAGTCTTTACCTCAAGGTAACCAAGTTATTCTTATATTGCAGGACTCATTAGGCATTTACCTTTCATAATGTATTCATTTTCAGATGAGCCAGGAAATGTCAGAGCTTTGAAAAGGTTTGTTAACAGCACTTCTACAAACGGTGCCATTTCTGCAGCTGTAATGCTGTTAAATGAAACACAGCTCTTTAATGATGAGAGCCACAAACTTCAAGCCTTATACAATACCATAGTATATGACTCAAAGGATGCCCTACAGGTATTTCTCATCCTTAATATGCAAGATCTATTAGCAATGAATTTATTTCTGCTTGGAAACTTACAGAGTAGCATTATTTGTCCCTCTCATGGTAAACAGTCTTTCAAGAGCATGGGCTGCATAGGTATGGACCACAATACTTTCTGCTTGGAGATGATTGATTAAGAGGGGAATAGACACCAGCAGTTGTTCTTTTGGTACCTACAAAAGTATAGCAACAAATCATAAGTATGTTAAAAAATACAGATGGCTCAACTCTAGAGCACAGCCAAGCTCATCAGTGACACACGGAGCTTGGCAGAGGGAGTATCTTGGGAGGCTCCTCCTGCTGCTCCTTCACATCCTGACAGCCAGGAGGTACCTACTTCTGTCATGGCTCATGTACTGCCCCTGAACACCAGTGGTGCATTGGATTAGCAGTAAGTGCAGACAACCCTAATGTATATCTCCCTTTCCATTTTACTTTGTCTTAATAGGTAATTAAAAATATCAAGGTTTAAAAAAACCAATATCACATATATTTCATAAGAAATTAATAAAGGTAATCCAGAATTTAGAATAATATGCAACATATTTTCTCACCCTATCTCATGAATCAGAAAAAATTAAGGACAAAACTGCTGTACTCTCTAACAACTACTGCAATGATCCAAGCAATCAAGGGTATTTGGACTAACACTGACTTGGAAACGTCTGAGTGTGTCACAGAATTAAGCAGCTAAGATATTCAGTGTTCCCATAGCATATGGACAGCATATAGACTACATGTTAATTGGATATTTATAACAATATCATTTACTTTCTAAACTAAAAATTCAGCATGAAGTGTTGTAGATGACTATCAAACACCTGTTGAGTTAGCATATGGCCAAGTGCGATAAATTAGGCTTGGCAAGTATAAAGTAACAACCTACAATATGTTTTTCCATAAGAGTGAAAGAAAAACTTACTTGGTTTCTAAAAATCATGATATATTTGATACCATCTGCTTTTAGCACAGGGAATTCATTCACTGAAATAGAAAAATATGCAAACTTTGTTGATACTCCTCATACAAATGTGATTACTGAACATGTACTATATATACAAGTGACACTTGACACTACATAATAATTTTCCCCTGTAGAAAATAATACAATGTTTTTCTACATTTCTTAGTTCCTGCACTTTGGTATGGCACTGTTAGAATATCAGTTTAGGTACAAATCACATCCCAGTACCATTAAAAGTACAGTCCAGCTGTACAGTCCAGCTCAGATGAAATTCACCTTCTGGTTTCAATTTCAGCAGCCTTCAATTACACATTTTGAGACAACCCACTATGCTTCAGCTGTAGTAAGATAATTGTTAAAGTGTAAAATAAACCACATGGTTTAAATCTAGACATCCACAACCTCATCAATAGGGCCTCAGTATTTTAACTTCTCAGAGTTTTGTGGAGCATAGAAGTTTACCAGTAAGGTCTCAAATACTGAAATCAAATGACTTTGATTCAACAAGTTTAAGCATGTAGCTGACAGCAACCATGTGTATACATGCCCTGATCTTGCAGAGAGCAGGGGTAAGGTGGCAATCCACCTTGCTGTAAGAGCTCCTTCACTGCTGGCCAAACAGAAATGCACTACTCTGTGCCAGGTGCTAAGAGCCCATCTCAGAGATTCTGCTGATAAAGGAGTGCTTGAGACTTCACAAACAATGGTCACTGTCAAGGGTATGATACATCACAAAAATACCCTACCAAAATTAACTTACCAGTAGCAGACTTTAAGTCAGGTTGAATGTGATTCACAAAGAATTCTGTCAGATTAACAAGTTCATTGGCCTGTGTTATGCCATGCTGGAAGAAGTAAAAAACAACTCTTATTTTTATATGCTGACATATATGCCGCTAGTTTTCTTACCAATTTTAAAAAAATTACTATTAGTTTTCTCTTACAAAAAATGCAACCTCTTTTTAAACCAGGATTTTTAGATGGAGATTTTTCAATGAAGTGTTCTAAATTAGTCCATATTTGCCATTAAATAGCATAGAAAAAGACACAAACTTTGTAGTTTCCCAAATGGTACCAGACTGGTTCCCGTTACACATCACTAACAACTGCTGGGCAGCAATATACATATGGCTTCAGCAAAACTTGCTGAGAACCTTCAGCAAAATTGCATGAAATGATGTACACATTTTACTATGTTTGCCTCAAATCTGTCTTGTAAAGACACCGAGATTTGAACTGTAACAGCATTTAAAATATCTAGTAGTACATCTAAACTTGTTCCATAGGACATTCAATATAATGCTCCTGTTTCCAAATACAGGTTAGCCCAGCTGTGCTTTTTCAGTGTCCCCAGCCTATCAGCAAGTAATGAGATCCATTTCCAGCCATCATTAGCATTCACATGTCATTCACAAATCCAACATTCAAGTAGCAGGAAATATTGGGGAATTTTAAGAACTCCAAGAGTCATTTAAATTCCTTTTAGTCTGCTTAACACATCTGATCATCTTCTGTAAAGCTCTATTTGCCTCCATGGCTTCCAGAGTGCCTCAGGACCGCTCAGAGCTCAGAGGCTCCAGAGCTGAGGCAGTTTTGTTTCTTTGTCTGGCTGGATCCCACATGCAGGTCAGGCCAGCCACAGGGCCACACTGTGCCCCATCTACCTGAAGGTCAGATGGCACCAACTGGGATAGGATCATTTAAAGGGCAGCTTTTCATCTCATCCACATGAACTACTGCACACACAGTTACTCCCTTTCTGAAGCAGCTGAAACGAACGGCAGGCCTCATCTGCACTGCAATATCTGAATGCAGCCAGGTTGCAATGAATAAAATGTACAAGTACCTTCTGTGTCTGAGCTTTGGATGCCAAAGATGTTACAAGGTAAATAGCTGCATCTTTGTGCTTCCAGTTAACAGATGGATTCTTTGCATACTCTTGCAGCATAGAATTAACATATCCAGAAAAAATCCCTGTTACAGGTCCTTCAAAAAATTTGCACAAGCCTCTGACCAGATCACAAGCTGCTCTGCGCCTGGTGTCAATATCTGCGTGAGAACCAAAGATTCTTAGGATACGAGAAAGCAGACAGCTTTTCATATTAATAAACAAAATAATCAAAACAGTAACAGCTTCTCAAGTTACAGCCACACCCCATGTTAATTATTGCAACCCTCCACACTGCTGTGTAAGAGCACCGGTAAGCCTTCGTTTACTGTCACAACTGGGCTACTTGTACACCAAGGAGAAGGGACACCTGCCCCCGAGCAGGGGCAGCAGGCATGCAGGGGGCTGGTGCTGCCTGGACATTATGCACCCAAAGGTACTGGCTCTGGCTGGGAGGGAGCTCATTTTTGCCCTAGAGGCCCATTTGGTGCTGTGTTTGTACCAATGACTGAAGCTGCTGGTAACACCCAGGGTTTGGCTGCTGCTGAAGAGCACTGTCACAGTCTCAGGGCTTCCTCTTCCTCCTGCTTTGCCTTCCCAGCAAGTAGTTTGGGGCAGGCAAGGAGCTGGGAGGGGACAACCTGGGCAGCTAATCCAAACGGACCAGCAGGACATTCCAAGCTGTATGACACGTTGAACAATAAAAACCGAGGGGGCGGCTCTGGGGGAAGTAGCCATTGCTCGGGGACAGGCTGGGCAAAAGCCTGCCTGTGGGCAATGATGAGTCACTAACTTCTCTCCCCTTTCCTTACTCCTTCTTTCACTTGAACTGTCTTTATCCATGAGTCTTCTCACTTTCACCCCTCCTTCTCTCGCCCCATCAGACTGCAGCAGGCTGGAGCACAAGCCAGCTATTGGCCCACCACACCTGATAGTACATTTTCACAAATACCTAAAATGCAGCCAATCCTGGATAAGAATGATGTTTTCTTGAAAAAAGTTCAAAAATGTTTCCTCCAATTTTCTCCTCCACTGCAAGCACACAGTAATCTCTTCCATCCATTACAAAATGCCATCAGTTCCCAAGTGCCTGTCAGCGAGCTGCTGGTGGCGCAGCCCTGTCACACAGCGCCAGGTTTGGCTCACTCGGGCTCTGGCCTGGCTGCAGAGCACAGCCTCCCCCAGCACTCCAGCAGCTGGGCTGGCACAGCCGTGGCCCAGGGCAGGCACTGCTCTAACACAGCCACGTCCCCGCCTGGCTGCTGGCCAGCTGGCCCAAGCACAGTGTGTGTGCAACCCCAGGCAGAATTTCAGCCTCAACATCAAGAGTCTCTCCCTGTTACTTAAAACTCCACACACAGGAACTAAATACACAACTGGCTACTACTCAGCATTGACTTACAGGCTGTCCTTGCTGAAATGAGAATGTGGGCAGTGCAGAAGACATACCAATCCAATTAAGGGAAAAGCCCTATAAAAACATTGTTCAAACCAGAAAGACACTGTGACAAACTTATCGTGACAGTAGGCTTGATCACAGACTGGATACAATCCAGCTGGGGGTGGTGTGTGGAAACCTTCTCAATTTCAAAATGAAGTTATAAAAGCTTCAGTAAATTGCTTAAGCTCTTTAGAGCTATATTTAAAGACCAAGTATTCTTAGTATAAATCTGTGGATTACCAGATCCTTCCAAATCCCTTCTTATATACTCTTCAGAATTATCTTCAAATGCTTCTTCATCAGCCGCTGAAAATACAAAATACATGGAAGTTGAAGTAGTGAAATCTCTGCTTTTTATAGTAAAACAGTGTATCAATAGCAACTTGCTATTTTTTCCAAGGACCTTTCTATAACATTAATATTAATTAATGAGAAATATCCAGACAGATTAGTCTGTTTAGCTTCTGTCCCACAAATTAGTCTTTCACACTCATGGGCTGATGTATTGATTCTAAGAAAAACCTCAACACACATTCAACACCAGGAGTATTTGAAGAGGCTTTCAGAGTCATAGACTTAAGAGAGAGAAGCTTCTCATCACTGCAATATATTTTCACTGCATTTTAAACATAGGATCAGTATGATCATCAAAACCTGGAGAACTAAACATTTGGTAGGCCTGATAGTCCTGCATTCCTGCCTATTTAGGCTCCTTGAATTACTCAGATACTCACTTTAATTGTAGAAATTTATTGGTGGCACATGACCTAGACTTCCTCCACTGGGATTTCAACATGAAAAGTTAGGTATATTCATAAAACCCTACAAAGCCCACAGGACAGCAATCTGCTGCAGAAACTTGGGTTTGAATCTAGCACTAAGGTACACAAGAGGGAATTCTCAATTCTTAGTCCTGCAAAGCAACATGTCATGATAATTAGTTAGATATTTGTTATGTTTTTCAAAATTTAAGTTTCAAAAAGTTACCTCTAAATTCCATATTGGGAACAATAACTTTTTCACAGATGCTTGTCAATGTATTCTGGTCCTCAAACAGATGCTTGTAATGTGGTCTCTCGCAAACCGAGGCCAGAAACTGGATCGCGTTACTGACCAGCTACAGCACACAAACAGAAGGCAAAACTTTACCACGACTGAATCGTTTATGATTTATTATAAAACTTGACAAGATCAGATTTTAGCAACTCACCAAGTCATACTTCACTTCCTGGCCAGTTGTGACTAACAGATTCCAGATTGCTGTTACAAAGCGTGGCAGGTAGGGCTGGAATTCTTCATCATATTTTTGAGCATATAAAGCAGCATTATCACAAATTTGTGATTTCAAGAGCTCCAGCAATCCAGCTTCCTCTTCATCCTCACATAAAACAAAACTAAGAATTTAAACATCCAAACCTCAACACTACTTAAACATTAGAAATATCAATGTATTTACATTAAATATTTACATCTCTGTTTTACCATGTCCTAAACAGGTGAAAGAAATCCCTCTCACTGTCCCTAGAACGACTGTATTTTGCTGATCTGTACCCAAACTGCTTTTCAAGTTAGAAATCATACCTACATTTCATATCAGGTACTGTGTACTTGAAAACAGACACAATAATTCACACAAAATTAATTTACAAATGTAATACGAAAAAGACAACACAAGGCAATGAAAAATACACTTAGAAGCCACTACATCATGACTCTTTAATTGGAGTAGTTGTAGAAGTTCCTTCCCTTTCCCCAGATCACAGATGTTCATGGAGCCACAATGTGAACTGGGAAATTGAACTGGAATTAAAAAAAACAACTCAACCAAACACCACCCCAGTTCTGTCTGCCCCTCTTCCCTCCACCCCCACTTTTCAGCCTGACTGCCTGTCCCAGTTCAGCTGCACCAGTGCTTGTGCTGGGAGCAGCCCACAGACACAAGACAAAAGAGCAGCAAGGCTTCTTTCAGCAGAAGGGTAACTAGAGCACAACATACACTTAATATGCCTCCCTATGGGTTGTCAAGAAACTTATAGAGTTGTTTTGGCTCCATCAAGTGGCAAACTATTGTGCTGTGATGATGTGATGATGTGATGATGGAAGACATCACCACTTAAAATGCAGAAAACACACACAAAAACAACTGGAGCTTTGCTGACCTGCTATCAGCTTTCACCAGTGAAATTACTGATTCTTTAACTAGACCAAGACAGCAAACACTGAAGTACTGAAGAGATGCCCTGCCCTCTATGTTCAATTGTTTCAAGTTCTTTAAGACACCCTGTTTTCTAGAACAGCTGACAGATACAGAACACCTGAGCCCTGTGATGCTAATGGTCAGGTCACTACAGCAGCTGCTCTTGAAAGAATCAACTCAGTGATGAGTATTGGTAATTTGATTTCTGTGCACAGCTGGGTATACCTGTAACTGTCATACAGCTTGAAGAACTGAACCTCAAACTCCTTAGACAGCAGAGCAACTTCTCCTAAACTCCATTTTCTTGCAGTCATTCCACTCCTTTGTTTGCCCCACAAAAAAAACAGTGCATTGTTCAGAATTAGACCTAAGTTGTCAATCCACCCTCTCCCCTACAGATTCAAACCAGGTGGTTTATGCAGTACTTACATCAGTCTGCAAGAGTTTATTATCTAAAGTTAAAAGGCTATGAAAGTTTGTCATCCATGTTTCCATGTTATCTTCAAAAAACTCAGGAAGATCCTGTGAAAGAAAAGCATATATCTAGATTTTCATTTCTGGCTGCACTGCTTAGATAACATACCTACACTGGAAGTAGTGCATTCACCTTATAATCTGCTGAGAGACAGTAACCTGTGGAAAACAATCTTCAAATTGAAACAGTGCCCCCCCCTCCTCCCAAACAAAAACTGTTCTGGCAGAGCCCTGGAGTACAACTAGTTCCAAATAAACTAGTTGCTTAGACTCTGAACAGCTCACACTTTTATAATGAATGAGCCTTATCAGCTCTCACTTTCAGAACAAGAGAGCACAAGTCTTTTTTAACTCCAGCTGATTCTCCTGCCCCCTATGGAAGAGCTGCCCAAGGAATCCAGGCACAATCACACTTCACAGACCTGCGTTCATGTTGAGACACTAAATAAATGTCACTCAGCCAGGGAGCTTTACCATTTCCCATAGAGCACACTTAGTAATGTCCAAAATGTAGATCTGATTTCAAACCCAGACAACCCACAGTGCTCCCAGAATTCTGCTCCTACAGTGCCACAGAGCTACACATAATGGACTCCCACCTACACGACCAGCTCCTGTCAGTAAAAGCACATTTATAAAGGGGGCACAGCGAATAGAAACTCCGGCACTGGACTCCTGCCTTTCCCAGCTCCTACTCAGAGGCCCCATACAACACCTCCTTGAAGCAGTGCCAGCTCAGACTCTCTTGAACTTTTGCTTACAAAGGCCCAAGCTAATGTCTTAAATTACCCATCCTTACTGTGCTTTTACTTCAGCAGATGCACTGGTGATTTTATTTTTGCCATAAAGCATGGCCTTAAAGGCTGCCTCAAATAATTTCTATAGTACCAGCTTCCTCAGAACAAAGCAAAACTATCCCAAGAACAAGGAGATTCACCTGAAAATTTAAACTGTAGAACAGCTTCGCAATTAGAATGAGAGAAGAAAAGAGAACCTTCAGGGCACTGGCATCATTTGCATGCGTGCTGCAAAGTTCAATAGTTGCCTAGAAAAAGATGCAAGATTGTCAAGTACAAAACCCACACCAACAAAAAATATTGACAAATGTCATGGAACGTTTTTTTTTAAACCAGAAAATATGGTGATTTTTCATCCTCTTACCAGTCTTGTTAGGTCTCATTTCATGCCTTGAATTTGAACCCCTTTAAGAGTTTTGAAGAACAATTCTAGAGTTTTAATAGTACAGGTATCCACAGCAAGCAATCCAGAACATGAAACTTGTTTTAGAAATGACTCAACAAGAAGTACCTTAAAGAGATTTGTCAAGGGTAGAGCAAAGGCATCAAGAACAAGCTTGATCTCTGTCCATAGTTCATTTGACTTAAATTCATGGCGGTACCTAACAAGTAAGGGAGAAACACATGAAGAATAGTATAGTCTTTACATTTACTACCAAATTAATTCACACAGAATTTTGTTTTGTGCTGAACCTTGGAAAAAATACTGTAAAGTAAACAAGAACTAAGCAACACGATTCAAAACCCTGCCAGGTGTACAATTTGATAACTACTTAAAAGATGTATGTAGAAGTCACAACTATAGACTTCTGTAAATGTCCAAAATGAAGTCTAACAGTAAAACATGCCAGCTGAACAGAACTTTCACCTTCCCTACAAAAGCCCCTGATTTGCAGTACCTTTTGAATAGAGAGTGGGCGGTGCGCAGAACCCCATTGATGACGTGGAAATCTCCGCTCTGGAAGCGATTCACCATCTCTGTCAGCAGGTCTGGCCACTTCTGAGGGAAGTCCTCCCGCCCAATAATACTGATGGCATCACTTAACTGCAACGGAAATGGAGCTTCACTGACAGAACAGCACACGGCAGCTGTGCCAGATGCTGCCAACATCCCAGAAAATCCTGGTTATTCTTGCCCAATTCAAAAATCACTGGATTAAATTATCTACTACTTTCCATACAAATACAAAAATCTCACTTTAAGCTTACACATCTTACCTTCTAGAATTGCTGTTTAACTGCCTAATGTTAGAACTTAGCTATAAGATTACAAAATAATCATATTAAAGAAATGTTAAAGTAGGTAGAAATACCTGTAACAACATCCTCAAAGTTATTTGGATAAGGTTGAGCTCACTGGTAAGGGAACTGAGCTCTGCCAATAACCATAGCCTCTAGACATGCTTAGAATATTCCCAAAGTTTCATGGATACAACCAGGAATGACATATTACCTGCTTTTGAATTTGTTCTGGGCTGCTAAGCATCAAGGGCACTATGTTGGCTTTAATGGCTATTCTGTCCGATTCACAGATTTTGTTTGGTTCATCCTCAACCTAAAATGAAAACAATAATTAAGTTATGGGCATATCAGCATTCTCCAGGCAATGAGAGATGATCAGCATTTCAGAGACCAACTGTTTATACTGATTTATGTAACTATTACCATGCTGAAGAACCTAAGAAGCAAACCTATTAGAGACACTGCCTTCAATGAATCTGGAACAGCAGTATCTGAAAAAGCTGAAAGAAATAATATCCTTCTGTAAAACTTTGAAGAAATTTTTTTCTCTTCCCTAAGGATAACTTTTCAGGTCAGCAATTGAGCAGCAGTGAGGGTGGGTGCACATGGCAATAAAATCCCCACATTTAACCAGGTCTCCTCTTCCACCACACCAAACAGCACCTCTGCCAACCCCACAAACTGATTTTGTGTGAGCTGTCTCAAGCCATCCTTTCTAGAGACCGTACATGAAGGTGCAAGTTACACAATCAAAACCCTAACATTGACTTTCAGTTATCGAACCAGTTCAAAACACCAACCAGCTCCAAGTCCAGTCAGTCAGCAGTGCCAAGTAGTAGAAAATTGCAAAGCTGCTACTAAAAAAATAAAATAATGAGGTGGCTTGTCCCAGCCCAGTGACAGCAGTGACAGTCACATTTTCTGTGATAAAAGCACTGAAGTTCAGAGACCTAGAAATCATGCAGCAATTAAAAGAGAAAAGCACCTCCAGGGAGACACTCAATCTTGAGATACCTTAAACCTGATGGTACCACTACCCTTGTCACATCCCTTTTACCATCTTTCCACACACTTAAATCAAAAGTTAGCAATTTCAAAGTTCAAGGTATACCATCAGTCACAAATGGGGTTCCCCCAGGCTCAGTACTGGGGCCAATACTGATTAATATCTTTACTGATGATCTGGATGAGAGGATCAAGGGCTCCCTCAGTAGGTCCACATATGACACTGAGTTGGGTGGGATGTGGATCTGCTAATTGTACCTTAAAAGAATAATTAGTTCTTAGCACACTTCCTCACTAGAATACCTACAATTCTCCAGTTCCTTTTAATATAATTCTTGAACGTTACAGATGCACAAACTTTGATGACATTTTCCTGTGATTTCTCCAGCAGCGTTAAGAGTAACAGCGGATAGTTCTGGCTTCCTTCCACAGATTCAAGGAACTTTTCCGCTGTAAGGGAATACACCGCGGTTAGCAAAAGCTCAGCTGCTTTCTCTAACGGGAATCCTACGATTCCTCAAGTGTCTGTTTAAAATACCCAACACAAACACTTCCCAGAGCTTCACAGGAACATGTCTGACAAAAGTTATCGCAGTTTCTTTGCTCCCCAGCGCTCCTGCTGTCAACAACAGCTCTGGATCCCCAGCAGGATGAGGAAATACTGCCTCCTCACCCTTGGAAAAGCCACAACCCAAGAGACGTAAATCCTCACTTGTTGGGAACAGCAGCACTGTTTTATATAACAACAGTGCAAAAAAAAAAAAAAAAAGAGCAAAATACAGAAAAACAAAATCACAAAAAGCAGATAAAATTATTTCTATTTATATCTACCCTTCATTAGTGTTTTCTGGGGTTTCATTTTAAAAGGATACTGAGAAGTTCTGTTAAGAGGTTATTGCATAAATATCCACTGCAGTTTGCTACACAGAGACAGGAGAGACAAAAAGAAACAGAACTTTTTTTGTTCACAATCATGAGAATCACTTACCAGGACGCCTTATGGCAGGATCTGGATCTAGTGTTTTCTTTAGATATTCAGTTAAAGTTTGTAAATTGGCATCACTGAGCTCCATTTTGGCAGAACCTAAAACCCACAAGTAGTTTTGTTACAACCAGAGATCGGAAAAATCTATCCTAAAGCCACCCATCTAAAACCAGATCCCACAGAAGCACCAGCAGCTCACGAACACAGTCCCAACCAGGGTGCACCAGGCACAGCAAACATCCCAGCTCTCAAGCTACAGGCAGCTGCTAGTGTCTGGTTTGTGGACCCCAGAGTCCAGAAAAGGCTTACGCATCCCGCAGACGCAAACAGGTACAGCCAAAAGATGATCTCCTGCCCTTTCAGGACAACAGGAACTTGGCTCTGCTTTTGTTCTGCTGCCAGCCCCAGAAACTGCTCCTGACTGAAACGGGCTCAACAGTCCTGCCCTACGTAATTGTAAACAAAACAATTCAAAGTGTGTTGAAGAGTCAAAGCTTTTTCAAAAAATCAAAACCTCCTTATAAAAGAAAAATCTCAAAAGAAGATACTTTTTTTAAAAAAGAGACAAAAGACTGTTCAAAGCCAATTAGTTTATCCTTCCTGTAAAATTAGTTCAGACTAGGGTGGGGGCTAATTTAAATGCAATACTTTTTACAGAATAAGTCTGCAATAAGCCCATATTTGCTCCTCTCTAGTAATTCTCCCACACATATTCTTACATTTACTTCACAGCCTGCACTTGAATAATTAAAATTACAGCAATACAATGACAGTAGGATGTGCTTTAATGGAGATGCTCCTCTGGACATCATCATTGATCCTGCCCGTCCTTCCCACCACCAGCAGCACAGTTCACTCCCTACAAAGGTTATGAGGAAACAAATGTTTCCATTTTTCCTCTGGAGCTTCTATTTAGTACAACTGAGCGAAATTTATCTGTCCCACTTTGCAGTTGTTTCGTGCTGATCACCAGTGCAGTTCTGTACAAGCATGCCTGCAAAGGCAGTGAGTTTTAAAGACACAGTTTTTATGTCAGTTATGGCATCTATATAATTTAAAAAGACAGCAGCAGTATCCTCTTAAATTAAATTAATGTTAATAAGCAAATCAGATCTTAATATAGCTTGCAAGAAGTAAAAATCTACCTGAACAGTCCTCTCCCATGCTCCTCCGTCCTTTTGGGGTTTACTTGTCCATAGTCTTGTTCACCAATTCACATCCACCAACATATTTTGACCTGTTACCTACACATGCTTATTTCCTTCTCTTCCTCTAGCTCTTCATGTTTATTTTCCAGTACGAAAAACATTGGTGTGGTACTTTAGCTGGAGTGATATGATGCTTTGTGTTGGGTTGTACCGTGTGTCTGGAGAAAAGGCCTCAGAAAACTCATGAGGTGTGCTTAATACATCACCAACTTTAGTCAAATTAATGCAGCTCACTTACAAAGAAACCCAAACCTAGCAGAACGCGGCCGTGCCCCTGGGGCTCGGACCGGGAAGAGCTTCACACAAGTGCAACCCTCACCCAGCACTGCCCGAACACCTCCCAGCGCCGAACAACGTTCAGGAGCCAGATCCGATGGGAAAAGCCATCCGGGCAGCGCTCTGAGGATCCCGGGGCATTTCCCGCTTCCCCAAAGCGCGGGCCTGGGACAGCAGCGCCAGGGCCGGCGGCAGCGGGACCGGCCCCGCGTCCCCGCCCGCGAACCGGGAGGCCAGGCCGTGCCGGAGCAGCCCGCGACTCTGCGGCGGGGAGCGGCCCCGCGCCCTCCCGCGGCCCGCCGGGCGGTTCACCCGCAGAAGGGTCGGGGCGGCTGCGTCCGTCCCGGCACCGGACCGCGCCTGCTCCGCTCGGGCAGCCTCCTGCGGCGGCCCCTGCAGAGAGAGCGGCGGGACGGGCCAGGCGGGGCGGCGGGGCCGGGGCCGGGAGAGACCCCGGGCGGCCCCAGACCCCTCAGACTAACTCGGTCCCCCTCCCCCGCGGCAGCCCGGACTGACAGCTGCTGCAGCCAATGAGGGGCGCAGGCAGTGCAGGCCCAGCGGCCTCGGACCAATCACGGGCCGCGAGAGGCGGGCGGAAGGGCCCAGCATGGTGCGCTGCGCCTCTGGCCGCGCCGCGGGCCCAGCGCCGAGCGCGGCGCGGAGTTGGCACGCGGGCGGCCAGGGTGCCACCGGGGCACGGGGCCGCCCCAGCCCTATCGCCCTGCGGGGCAGCGCGTCCCGGGCTTACCTGGCGGCTCCCCCCCGGCGGCAGCGGCGGCGGCGGCGGCTCCGAGCGCTCCGGCTGCGCTTCACATTCAAACCGCCGGGCGAGGGCGCGGCGGCGGCTCCGTGACCGCATCGCGCGGGGCGGTGACATCGCGCTGCGGTCCGGCCAATCAGCGCCCGCGTCGGCCCCGGGCGCGCCGCCGGCAGCCAATCCACGGCGCGCTCAATGGGCGGCGGCCAATGGCTGGGCCCTTCCCACAAGGCCCCGCGGCGCCTCGCGTAGCGCGGCGGCCTCGCCCCGCCTCGAGCCCCGGGACCGGGGCGAGCGGGGCCGGGCCGGAGCCCCGGGACCAGGGCGAGCGGGGCCGGGCCGGAGCCCCGGGACCAGGGCGAGCGGGGCCCGGTCCGGAGCCCCGGGACCGGGGCGAGCGGGGCCGGGCCGGAGCCCAAGGACCGGGGCGAGCGGGGCCCGGTCCGAGCGCCTGCACTGTCAAGGGAACGGGCCTGGCCCCGCGGAGGAACAGCGACGAGGACGGAGTGCGGTATAACACACGAACCGGAACCCCCCAACCCCGCAGAGAAGCCCGAGTGGCGCCGAAGCCTCTGAGCCGCTTAAGGAAGCACTTGAACAGAAAAGGAACACTTCGTAAAACTTTATTGATTTATCACTTGATTAAAGCATGGAGTATTATAACTATTGTACATTGTATTTTCATGTAGAAAACTTTACATAGTTTTTCATATTATATAATTTTGGTATTCTCCCAGAACTCTATACATCCATGGGCAAGGAATAGTCTTTAAATTATTGATAGTAAATGCACTTAATACAGAGATATTAAAACTCAGGCATTTTAAATATGTGAAAACATACGTTTTAAACAAAGGTGCTGAACAAACTGAAGTCACAGATTAAAGGGAGATGAACTTTTGACAGAGCTACTATTTTTAATTTTTTTCCTGAATATTAAGACTGAGCTAAAACCTGAGGGGGTGTTGGACATTGGTTTAGATTGTTCTGTTTGCAGTTTAGAATGTGAGGTACCAGACATGGATAACAAACTGCTGTAAAAACAATCTTTTCCTGGACGGTAAGACACAACAGAGGCAACATGAAGGGAGTTTTTAATCACCACAAAAGGGAGGGTTTAGGGTTTTCCTCGTTAGCATCCTCTCCTCCCTTCCCTCGCGAGGCCTGAAATGACTCATAACAACAAAGCAATGGAGTCTGCAGGATTTCTGCCATTGCAGGTGGGTGAGCTGCACGTCCCTCTGTCGCACAGCCCATCCAAGGGGTGACTGCACAGTCCTGCTCTCCACAGAGCCAGCTGTGAGGGCTGAGCTGTGCTGGGATGGAGGAACCAGCTGGCACCAGTGCAGGGGCTGAGCTGTGCTGGGATGGAGCTGGGTTTGGCCCTTCCTGACTCTCTGAGGAAAACCCACGAGTGCTGTGGAGGAAGCTGAGCACCCCCTGATTATTTGATTATTGCTGTGCTGGGGACAGGGCCTGCAGGAATGGGACAGGGTTGGGCTCTGACAATGCAATTGCATCCCAGGCCCCTTCTCCTTCATGCTCTGCAGGCCCTGGGATGGTTGGATATCACATACCCAACTTCAGCAGTCTGTAACTGGTATAAATACAACAAAAGCTTTTCTCTAAGGAGAAGAACAGTCTCAGACCAAAGGCTGAAAGTAAGCATGGATTAAATATCCTTATCCTATGTGCAGAGAGAGACTACAAATGCTGCTCCTTACACTAAAGAAAGCCCATGAAGCAACTGTGAAGTCATTTAAGACCTCAAAATTGAGACTTTTTTCAAGACATGACTGTAGGGCTTTCAAACCTGTGACACATGCAGCTGGGCCAGGTGTGTCTGATGGGACATGAGGGAACACATTCCATGAGGCAGTGACACATTCCAAATCTGAAAAATAATGGTTCAAATATTTTTCTTAGGACTACCTACAACCAGAAGAAAAGGAATAGCATATTATTACAGATTTAAATAGAATTAAAATAAATACTTCATTTTCTGCAGTACCCAATGCAGTGACATTCCCAGGGAATGAGCAGCTACACGAGATGCAACACAAAAGGATATTTCAAATGCAGCAAGTTAAATACCAGCATTCCTTATTTTTCAGTCTTCTCCTATTTTCATATATAGATATTCACTCCCTTCTACTAAATAGCAGTGTATAGATTTAACCTAATGGGCATTTAAAAGTCAAAGAACCACAACTACCACTCTTCTTTGGTTAAAAATAAAAAGTGAAAATAAATTGTGAAAGCTTTGTCACTACTACTGACTGTAAAACCTTTCCCAAACAATGCTTACACAGGACAAACTGATGTATTGAGGAGCACCATAAAAACCCTTTGGGAAAAAGATCACAAAAAACAAACCAAGCAACCAAAAACAACAACAACCAAAAACAAACAAACAAAAAAACCCTCCAAAGACAGCACATTCCCAGCAGCTCAGAGCAGCATATCCAAAGACAACCTCACCTGAGGCCATCCTACCAGGAAACTCAACTCAAAAACAACGGAATGTTATACACTTAGTTCCACTCAAGTAGGTAGGCTGTTGTTGCTGTTTGTTGGTTTGTTTTTTTCTTTCAATACTGTTAATATTTTGAGTTTGCTACTCTGGATAGCACAGCAGTTAATACTACTTTGCATTATTTTAGGAAGTGGAACCTCTCATCCTGCCATACTTTCCTGGTTTAGAAAAATTTTGAAACTTGAAATTTAAAATTATTTCAAAGGTCGACAGCATCCTGTCATAGAAACATTGTCACAGAAACGTGATGCATTTCAAGGGAAGAAAATTCTCTTGGACAAACAAAGCTGTGGTGTCATGTCACATTTTGCTTCTCAGAAAGCCTTCAAAGCACAGAATTGTACCTTAGAGCATGTGAATGAACTTGTTTAATTTGGCTAGAGCAGTTTTTTGGAAATTCCGGGTTTTTAGATGCCACTAGGAACTAAGAGTTGAGAACAAAACTCATTTGCACAAAATGACAAATCAGAACTTGCAGATCTGCAGTAAAAGGAGGCAAAGTTGTGTTAAGGATTGGACTTTTTGCTAATCAATCACCATTACTGCTAAATTATATTCAAGGGTCAAAAAGGTAGGTTTATTTCTTCTGAGCCTTGTTTTTGATGTTCCTGTGTATGCTCTATGGTCTGCCAATATATGAAAGGAAAAGGAATGCCTTTTCATTTTCTTAAATTGCCTTTAACTCAAGCCTAATAAGCTAAAGGAGTAGATGCTATTGGTGCTCCTGATGTAAAATCTCCCATAAAACTAAAAATAAGTCTCAGAAGATGCAGTACTGATATTAAAAAAAAAAAAATTAAGTCATTTGCTAAACAGGAGGAAAACCTTCTCCGAATATCCTCCAGGCTGTCCACTTCAAGAGCCCAGTGCCCTGCCTGGCCTGGTCCAGGACACAAAGGAAAACCCAGAGGGATCTCGGGTGGTCACTGGCCACCACAGTCAAGTTTATTATGAACACTTGCCAACATCACAAGGCTACACAAATACAGTCATTAGTTCCAAGGGGCATAATGTCTGTGGAGATACCCAGCTGATTTATCAGCTCTAGCTGGGATGAAAGACTGAGCAGTGCATAAAAGACTAGAAGAGACATACTGGATCATACAAATGATTAGCATTGAAACAAAGAGACTGCACACCTACTGTATTGACTCTGTAAGCAATAATTTAAATAAAACTGCTGACACTTCTGTAGGATGGACAGAACAGGATTATTTTCCTCGTTCCCAAATGCCATTGTGGTAAGAATAACTTGCTCCTGTGGTGGTAACACCAGGGTCCCATTTTTTCCCATCCACTTCAATCCATCTCTGGACACAGCTTTACGTACAGGCTGGTGTAACAGCCTCACTGGGAGCTACCAGGAAGGCAGGCTGGTGCCAGCTGCGCGTGCCTGCTCGCCCGCGATGCAGATGTTGAACACCAGCCCGATGCGCAGGAAGAACTTGCGCAGCACCGCCCGCAGCTCGGGGATCAGGTCGAACTGCATGATCTCACACAGGTACGGGTAATAGGTGGAAGCGTGTGCCCTGAACTAGCCAAGACACAGAAACAGCACGTCATTCTCGACTGCTAGAGCAAAATAAAAAACGTTGACACATTCATGGCTACAGCAACTTGTTAGAACACCAGGTCTCACCCAAGCCCTCCCGAAGGCCCCAGGGCACTGGGATCCGTGTTGTTTGCGGCAGCAGCGCACGCAGGGTGTGCTCTGGTGTTACCCCCTAAACAGAGTCAGGGTTTTGTGACTTCACAGCCCAGAGGGGGTGCCAGAGTCTATTTGTAGCAACATGAATATTTGGTTTTCCTCTAAAGGGCCAAGATGGTGAAAATTATTCTTGCCAAGGAAACTGGAATTCCAATTTTACAGGCGTGAAATTCACCCTTATCATTCCTGTGTGGCTGTAATACAGCATAAGCCTCTCCCTTACTGCACACTCATTGTGCTTTCATATGAAAAAGCACAATGTTCAGTAATTCTATTCACATTCCCACACCACTGGGAATTGCATGGATGCAGCCTCATTTCCACAATGCAGAATGCCTGCAGACAGTGGAGCTGCCACTGCTGTATTGCAAGGAGAGCGCTCACTATGAGGAACGGCCCACCTCCAATCTGGATGGAAATAAAGACTGAACTCAGGTTGAAGCAGGAATGAAAAACATACCCAAAAGCAAACATGACTTCCAGCCCCTTCTTACCTTATCATCACTGATTTTTAGTGTTTTTGTTAAAAGCAACAGCAGGAGATTGGTCCAGGCTTCTCTGTGGCTTTCCGAGTTGACAGTAATAAAATACGCCAGGGCTTCACTGCACACACTGCAGAGATGGCACAGTTCACACAAACCATAAAGAAAACCCTTATAAAGTTTTAGATTACATGATCTGTTTGTCCTCTCAGTGTACTTTGTTTTCAAGCAAGATGCACTTCCATGGGAAAGTCTTCAATCACATGCAACAACTTTAACTACACAAATTTGCTTTTTCTGGTACAGGAATTGTTCCAGATGACTGAAATGAAATACTTTTCATGTCACTGAATGGAAATACTTGGTGAGAGGGAAGGAAAAGGAAAATTAATCTGCCTGATAAACATTTTGTAATTGAAGCGTTGTCACTTTCAACCTGCAAACATTATTTCCTGACCCTGACATTGGGACAGCTTAGGCAACAGCACCACGAGAGAGCTCTCCCTCCAAATTTTGACTGGTTTAAAAAAGATCTCCTCGGGCAGGGCTGGGCTGTGCCCCGGGCAGGGCTGGGCTGTGCCCCCGGGCAGGGCTGGGCTGTCCCCAACAGGGCAGGACTGGGCTGGGCTGTCCCCAACAGGGCAGGACTGGGCTGGGCTCTCCCCAACAGGGCATGACTGGGCTGGGCTCTCCCCAACAGGGCTGGGCTGGGCTCTCCCCAACAGGGCAGGGCTGGGCTCTCCCCAACAGGGCAGGGCTGGGTTGGGCTGTGCCCCCGGGCTGGGCTGGGCTCTCCCCAACAGGGCAGGGCTGGGCTGTGCCCCCGGCAGGGCTGGGCTGGGCTCTCCCCAACAGGGCAGGGCAGGACTGGGCTGTCCCCAACAGGGCAGGGCTGGGCTGGGCTCTCCCCAACAGGGCAGGGCAGGACTGGGCTGTCCCCAACAGGGCAGGGCTGGGCTGGGCTCTCCCCAACAGGGCAGGGCAGGGCTGGGCTCTCCCCAACAGGGCAGGGCTGGGCTCTCCCCAACAGGGCAGGGCTGGGCTGTCCCCAACAGGGCAGGGCAGGGCTGGGCTCTCCCCAACAGGGCAGGGCTGGGCTCTCCCCAACAGGGCAGGGCAGGGCTGGGCTCTCCCCAACAGGGCAGGGCTGGGCTCTCCCCAACAGGGCAGGGCAGGGCTGGGCTCTCCCCAACAGGGCAGGGCAGGACTGGGCTGGGCTCTCCCCAACAGGGCAGGGCAGGGCTGGGCTCTCCCCAACAGGGCAGGGCAGGACTGGGCTGGGCTCTCCCCAACAGGGCAGGGCTGGGCTCTCCCCAACAGGGCAGGGCAGGGCTGGGCTCTCCCCAACAGGGCAGGACTGGGCTGGGCTCTCCCCAACAGGGCAGGACTGGGCTGGGCTGTGCCCCCGGCAGGGCTGGGCTGGGCTCTCCCCAACAGGGCAGGGCAGGGCTGGGCTCTCCCCAACAGGGCAGGGCTGTCCCACCTGAGCAGCCGCCGCTGGACCACGTCCCAGGCCTCCCGCCGGCTCTCGTCCACGTACATCCGGAACAGGATCCTCAGGCAGCATGCCAGGCTGCTGGTCTCTTGTTTTAGGAGATTGGGTTTTGATTTACCCTTGAACCCTAGAAATCAGTCCCACACAGGACAAGAGGGATCATCCAAAGCTGGCATTACTAGCCAAAAATAAATTTTATCAATAATATCTGCACTATTGTGACCAGTAATGATTCCTTGTCCAGACAGTATTTCCTCCTCCTTGATTTTGATTGAGTTCTTATTTATTTATAAAGATACTTAACTACAGCAGAACCAGCTGTGCAGCTTTACTTTAACCAAAAAAAGCAGATAATTTAGCAAACAGAATTATTCAAGTCATCAGGAAGGAGACAAGCAATAAAAGCATGCAACTGTCCAATAAACTCTAGAGGTGATTGCAATGGCACATTGTTGTGTCACGATACTTAAAGTTAGAAGTGTAGTTCAGCATTTTTATCAAATAAAAATAAAAACCTCACCTGCTCTCCATAACACAGTTCGTTGCTCATAATTTGAATTAAAGGCTTTTGAAAATGAGTGAGACTCTTGCAGACAATCCAGTAACTTAAAAAGGTGATGTGAAGACATATATTTATACATTCCTTGGTCTTCTGTGTCAATGTGGATAACTGCATCCAGTGTGTCTCGCTAAAGAGCAGGGGGAGAGGGACAGAGAGAGACAGAGTTGCTGTAAACTCCAGTAACTCTAATTCATTTATAGGTGCAATGCAGTATTAGTGCAGCACAACGCAGCAGGGTGGTCCTGTCAAAGATCAGAGTTGTATTCTTCTTAGTGGGGTACTTAAGAAGAGAGAAGTTATGATTTTTCCTGGTTACTGATAAGAAAATAAGACTCAAGAGTGAGGGAACAACTCCCTTATTGAAACATTGCAGTCACAGCAATACAGTACAGAACATTTCCTCTTCTCTACAAGCTGACTGGGTAGGTCTGTTAAATTCTAAAAACATCAAAATGAACAACAAGAACAGTGTGGGTTTAAATCTTGCCTAGTGTAGAAATTCCTCAGCTTTGGCTCATGTCAAATTTAATTAAATTGGTCAATATTTTTAGCTAATTTCAGTAGGAATTTAACTATACCATCCTCAAAACACTACCTGAACGCACTAGCCAGAACTTCCAGCTTACAGCTTTATTAACAGCTAAGCCAGAGCTACTACCCAGAATCAGAACTTTCAGGGACAGGGACATCTCTGAAGCCAGCAATGAATGAAATCTTGACCATTGACCTTGCTGAAGTTCAACTTCTGCAACACTTCCAGTGCAAATATCCAGAGACTGAGAGACTGAGCAGAGCTTCAGCTGTGGCTAAATGAAGACACTCAGTCTAATGAGCAGAAAAGAATGCTTTCCCCCAAACAAACAAAAACCACTTTTGATAGTATGTATTCATGATAAAACGACTATAATCTATTACACTGATAATAAAAAGTAAGGTAATAGAATACTACAACAGGCAGAGCACCAGGCAACACTGGAGGCAGATAAAAAAATCACAGCTTAAAGTAGTTTACACACACATTCGGGGTAATGATAAAAGGCAGGAGAAGACACTATTTTGTGAACGTGTCAGAGTGTTCCATAGTTTGTACTTTACTGTCACCACAAGGTTACAAGTAAGTCTGATGGTACCTGAGCTGCAGCCATGTGCTCAGCATCTTCCTTCTTGCTTGTTGCTGGATAGAACACTATGTTGTCAATGGTCTGTATCAACTCCAGCTGTACCACACACTTGATCAGGAGGCCAGCAAATAGTTTCTGGTCTAATGAAATGGAGCAACAGAAGTTTCAGAAGCAATTAATGATGATTCACTTACAGCAAGCTAGCAAAATATGACATTCCCCTTAATAATTTGATATTTAGTAATGCTGTGAATTATCTTCTAAAGAGAAAAATCTCACTGCAAGACATAAACACAAATGGCAAAGACTTATCCCCCTGCCCCAAAACTTTCTGTAGAGAGCTACAGAAGTGAATTGAGTCTGGCTATAAAGGTGCATTGAAAAAGCTTGTATGTTTTCCTTACTTGTGTAAGGACCACCTTTCCAGCTCTCATCTGTTGGATTTGAATATTGGCTTTGTCCTCTTTCAGAAGCATTTTTATCCATGCTGCTTAAAGACTGGTGATCTAGGTCCAAATCCTAGAAGAGAGTGCAGAGCGATTCCAGCAATCTGAAACACTAACTTCCAACCAGCTATCACTTTTCAGAGGACTTCTCGAATCCTAGATTCAAAGGCTTTCTGCATCCATTCTTCATATCATTTTTACAGTAACACTAAACACAATCTACTATCAATTCCTTGACAAGTATATTGACTACAACAAATATTTCAAAAGCTAACCTAACACAAAACCCTTCAAGTCAGTTTATCACCCTGAGTTAACTCTTACCAAGTGTTTTTCAGATGAATCTTCCTCCATTCCTACAGGCTTCCATGTCAGCAAGCTTCAAAGAGTTAAAGAAACAAAACAACAACAAAAAACATCAAACAAAAATCAAACAAAACAGAAAAAAAACCCAAAAAAGGTAAATATTGTTGCTTTAGAATTGGGTATCAAGATAAGAATTAAACTTATGAACTTACACATGAGGAATAGTTGTTTTGAAGATTTCTAGCATACAGTTGCATGTCTGGCCCCAGACTTCGGGGCTGAACTTCTGTCCATTGAGTATTACCAGGTTTTCTAGGCAGTTTGTACCTGATCGTGCCAACTGCTCATTATCTGTAAAAGAAATGTTCCATATTTATCAACTTGTACAGTATCAAGGAAAAATTAAGTATTCCCTATTACTGCTCCATTAAAATTTTTTACCAATACTGTGAAATGCACAGTCTGTTGGCTCAAAACCTACCTATACAATATGTTACAACAATATGAAGCTGAAGAACCTACTGAATAAAAAAAAGACTTTCAAAATAGCCTTCATGAGATGGAAATACAACTAGGGAAGACAAAAGACAGGGCAGAAGCAAAAGGGAAGCAGAGAGTGAGAAAAAGGAAGGAAAAGCAGCAATCAGAAACTTATGATTTACTGCAAGATCATCCCCTGATATTCCATGGTAGTAAGATGCAGGATTTCATGTGTAAGACTTGGAGCCAGAAAGAAAACATGTTCTTTACAAAGCTGTATTTAGAAGTACTCATTGGTTGGGAGAAGGAGGAAGAAGCAGGTGCCAGCAAATAATAAAAAAGAAAAAAATCAGAATGCATGCATGTATCTATATGTGTAAATAAAGGAGGTAATGTATCGCTGCAGTCAAACTACAAAAGCTTGTTGGCAGAAGGTTCAGAAGATTGACCCATTCTCCAAAAGCTTTTGCAGTGTCACAGGAACACCATGAGCCCCTTATGAACACAGTAACAAAAAAGTTGCCTAACTCAATAAAAAGATTGATGCTCAAATATTCAAGATACTGCATCTATCTACTGCAACATAGATTGTCCTAATGGGAACTTTTATTCTTCCAAAATTCAGTTAACCTTCCCCTTCTTAAGTAATGACCATTTAAAACTACATTTAATCAAAAGACACAGGTAGATAAGGTACCTTGTTTTACACACCAGTGTAACTGTGCAAGTATGTCAGGAAGAAGGATCTCATGCAAAGCTTCATAGAACTGTGTGAACACATCACAGATGGCATAAAGGGCGTGGTTGCACGTCGTGGTCATCCACTCTGATTTCTGGGACAGAAAATGAAAAGTCTTTGGTTTTATGGGGATTCTTCCATGATTACAACACTTGGCTTATATGGCTGGTCAACAAGAGACACAGCTCTGAGGAGAGGAGAACTCAGAACTAAAGCCTCATGACCACAGATGTCTTATCAGAAGCACTCAGCTGGCCACATGAACACTGGTCAGAAAACTGTACATGTTCATAACAGAGGGAGAACATTCTTCTTGAAAATAATCAGATGGACACACACACAAGTCACTGGACTGTGGCAAGTTCCATTCATGCCACAGAATTTGAAGGAATACAGAATGTGTTTAGTTAAGTCTGGGGCAGTATGGGGTGGCCATATCTGATGTCAATAGAAACTGCTGACTCAGATGTGCAAGTTCTTAAAAAGACAGCTCTAGGGAATGCTTGCTTTTTGGGGGTTTTTTGTTGGTTTTACCTCTGTTTGTTGCTCAGGGAGTTTCATATTATCAAAAATCCGAAACACAATTCTAAACAGGTCTTGCCACCAGTGCTTTTCAAAGGTATGCCCATAACTCTTCATGATTTCAAACATCACTGTTAAGCCTCTATAAACAAACCCAAACAAGCATAGGAACAGATGTTAAAATATGTTCCTTGATATCTTCACTGCATGAATTAAAAGAAAAAAGGAAAAAAAGAGAAGTTTTATTACCTTGTACGAACATCTAACTTGCAACGATTGATGATACAAGAAAGTTCAAACAAAATAGGAAACCATCCTCTGACCCACACTCTGTCCCCAGGAGCCACATTCATGTCATCACTTGTGTATTCTCTTAATACCTTGAAGATCAGTAGGAAAAAAGATTTAAAGAAAAAATTATCTTAAAAATCTTTACATGTAACAAATTTAGATACTACCAGTGGTACAGAGAAACTTGGAAAGTTAGCTTAGTTCGTACTCTAACACTCCAATTCTGCAAAATATAAGTATAGCTCTGAGATGTAATTATTTGCAAAAATACTAGAAAATAATATATGGAAATAAATACTTCCATCTGTTTTTCCTTCAGTCCAGGTAAAGGCCTTACAAGTTGCTGAGGTTTGGACTTCTTAGAAAGCTACTTTAACAGTGACAGACAACTGTTAAATCAATACACGTTAAAAGGAAACCTAAAATTGGCAGAAACCAGTTCTACAAGTCTCTGGTACGCTGAATGCGGCGTGCACTGGGGACATGCAACTGCAATGTAACTCCAGGCTCTCCTCAGCTAGTGACTGTTACATTCAGTATTCACTCAACACACTGATGGAGAAGAATACACATGTGTAACCAACTGCACTAGACATAACTGGCGTGACAGAACAGGAAGCACTGCTTTCCAAGTCATCTTAACACCACAAGAACAAAACAAACAAAGAAACAAAAAAACCCCCACACAAAACAAAACAAAAAAACCCCAAAGACTATTTAATTCAGTTATTTCCCATTTGGACTTCCAAGACTTAACATTACTTAACCAGCCCTAGTTTATTGCTTACATAATACCAAAATTTCTCCTTAATTCAAATAAGCTTTGAAAACAAACACTTGCAATTGAAGTTTGAGTATGAAAGCTCTTTCTTAGTAATTGATCTCCATTTAACAGATGAAGAGAGTATGAAAATGCAGCAGGGGTACAAATTCAAATATACCTGCGGTCTTTCTGAGACATATTTTGCACAATAGCGAATAAGCCTGATGGCTTCCATGCTGGTGTCCGGGAAGGCAACATTACAGGCAAACTCAGAGAGGCATTTTACTGCATCTTGAAATGAGTCAATTGCTGCTGGAAAATGCTGCTGAAAAATATTTGCTGTGAAGAACAAACAAATACACTTTTTAAAAATTACTGATATTAAAATCCATACATAAACTGCATCAATCTAGGCACGTCACCCATGGCATACTGCTATGGAACAGACAAACACAAAAGAGCCAGATCTTCTACATTAAATATGGTTCTTTGCCCTCTCCTGCATTCTTCCCTGTCCCACCTCACCAACCACATTCCTAAGTTCTACAGCAGAATAGCTGTATCTAGTTTGTCCTGTCCATAGCATTCTGGAGACTTAAAGGGTAGGACTCAGCTGCAGAGTTTAAACAGTGTGGCTGCAAGGTTGTGTGTTTATTTGCCTGGAAATGCAAAAGCCTTATTCAGATGAGCCTTTTGAAGCTGACTCACAGCAGACAGGCCAATTTGGGTGCATGCATCTGTCAAGCATTACTTACTAACTATGTGTGCTGTAGTCTGAAAGGCCAGCTCTACGATATTCCCATCGTGGTCTGACGCTGCTTGATGAAAGACAGCAAAGATATTTTTCCAGCCAGAACGAATGTTACCAGCTTGAGAGTTCACCATCTGAGCAATACAGCGGATCACCATGTCTCGAATAGTCGGAGATCTTAAAAAAAAAAAAGAAGAGAAAGGAATGCAAGACTACTTTACACTGGCACAAAGTAACTCCCCCACTTCCCTGTACATGACCATGACCCATACCAAGTGACATCCTTAAGTGGGACTAAAGCTAAAGCAGAAATTTCAGGGCCTCACACCTGTTTTTCTTCATAATATGCTCAAAAGGCCTTAGGAAGTCTTTCTGGAAGCGGAAGTTGGCTAACTCTCCCTTCTCAAGAAATTTCATTGACAGCTGCCTTAATGAGTCTACAGCAAAGATGGCAACATCTTCATTAGGGTTACACCCAACCTAGAAGAAAAGCATATTTTCAAACACTTATCAATTAATGTGTCATTTATATGAGTAACAAATTCGTCACTCAAGTTCCATCTCAGCCCACTAAACACTGCTAGCACATTCTAGGATTCTGATGCTTGGGAAAGAAGGGGTTCTTGTTGAAGGGGGCTTTCTGTCATTTCATCCATCTAAACAGACCCATGGATTTTGAATGCATCAAGTAGAATTGTAATAGCCAGCTAGATGCTAAAATTAAAACACAGTACAATAAAATAAATTGAATCTTTGGTTAAAAATCTCATCCTAACATGATTCAATTTCCCGAGGAAAACAACTGTTGTTCACTTGTGTACATTTCAGAGGAAAACTAACTTGGCATTTTATCTGAAGGAAAAGACAAAGAAAAATTACAAAAATACCAAATGATATAATGAAGATTATATAATTAAATATCATTCCTATAAACATTTATATTTGTACACTTTAGATTTTTAAGTAGGTGCTTCTTTTAGGTGCCTCGAATGGAATTTTTTTGAATATCAGAATTCAAGCCACTAAAAACACAGAAAGCTGATTAAAGAAGTCTCACTATTTATGCATATTGTGTAACATAAGTTTAAACAGTACCTTATTGAAGTGATCTCCAATCACATGCCAAATCCTCGACCACTGCAGCCTGATGCGGTTCATGTTATAATAGGAGATCTCCACGATCTTCTGCAGGCTGAACATGCGCGGGTGGTGCGGGGACGCCAGCTCGTCCATGGACACAGCACACAGCCACCGCACAAAGTCAACTGCACGGGAGAAGCCTGCTGTGAGCCAGGCTGCTCCTGTGCCAGGGGCCCTGGAGCCCCCCATACCTACCTATGGCATTCCCGTCCAGCCTCGTGGAGCCCGTGAATATCCTACAACAAATACAGGAGTTGGAGTTTCAGCTGCACATCCGCAAGAATTGGTTACAGCTCAGAGCTGCAGCAAAAGGTCAGCACATCTGGACGTATGTCACACTCCTCCATGCCATGAACTCTGCACCTCTTGTATTCTTGCTCCTTGGCAGCAGTACATGCATCTTTCCTTAGTCTAAGCATCCTCTTTCCTGCCACAGTCACAGTCTACCATGCTCCTATCCCACTGCAGCAACAGGCACAGGCTCACAAGTTTACCCAGGCCAAGTTATACTGGAACACTCATTTGGGTGACAGCGTGTTAAATTTCATGGGGACAATAAACAGACAGAAAGCTTTGCTACAAGACTTTACTGGTTATCAGCCACCTTTGATCTTTATATCCTCTAAGAATATGGTCAGCTGTGGCTGTCAAAACAGACAGGAGAAAGACTATGGATGCACTCTTGTCCCTTCTTGCCCTTCAGCTGTTTGATCTTGAGAGGAGTTCAGGCTGCTGATAGTGGTCCACATAGAACACTAATAAAGTGGAGAACATTCCCAAATGTCCTGGACTTTGATGTGGTAAGAGACGTTCATGGTTAGAATAAACACTGCAAGTCTGAATATATGATTGTGCAGACTTGCACCATTGCACCAGTGGTTACTAAGAACTCCCATTCCAACACATAGTTTAGGAGAGAAGCATGTCTTTAGACAACATTTCAGAAAGGCAGATGACAAAGATGATGATTTAGGTAAGAGTGCAGAGGTAACATTGTCAGTACCTGTCTACTGCTACCACCACACTCTGCGAGCTGGTCTCCCCCACAGACTCCTGGATGCTCGCCATGTGCCGTTTGTCAGCCCCACTCCCAACGAGGTTCCCTGCCAAAAATTCAGTAAAAAACAGTATTTGCCATTAGGAAATAATGACTTTATGTTAACTCCAACATCAAGCAAGTAGACAGAGAGAAGTGACTACTGCTTCTAGCTACCATGTAATTTATATGGAGCAGATAGTGCCTTTGCCAGATTATTACACAGCTAAACATCATATTTATTAGATTAAGGTGATATGATATTGTTAATAAAATTGGAACAGATAAAATACTATTTTAAAAGATGAACTCTAAGTCAGCTACAAATAGTTAATGCTGAACACAGTTCTGTATTCATTGTAATCATCATTATAGCATCCATTCCAAAGTTTTAAAAAATTAATTTGTTTCCTTAGTGGTTTTACAAAGATTAATGCAACTTGCCTTGTCCCTCTAATTTAAGACAAAAATCTATGATTTGTTTCTTGTACACACTGCAGAAACAATACAAACTGGAACAGCAAGCCCAACATGTAAAGATAAGAAGTTCCTTTGGAAAACCAGTTGAAACATCTATTAATTCCTAAAAATAAATGGCTTTTTTTTCCTATTAATTAATACTTTTAACAAAACCATGAGTTCATACAGCAAAACAGTTTTGATAACAACATATTCCAACAAATAAATGTGGAGTAGTTTTTAAATAGCTTAACCCAATTCTAAAGTTACAACAGATTTGGTAATTATAAACACATATTGGAATACTCAGTTTCATTAATCCAATACAGCTTCCCGTGGAAGCAAGTAAATATATTCAAGTATGTTATAACACTGAGGATTCTTTAACATCCTTACTCCACTTGTATGTGCATCTTTGTCAAGTTCAGGATGAATAATCTTACCTAATCCCAGGCTCATAAACTCTTCTCCTGCAGAGGCATAGCTCTTAATGCTGCCTTCCCTCTCACGCCCAGAGCCAGACAAATACCGCGTTTTCACACCAGTTCCTATGAGCTGTGCCAGTTCCAGCTGGCTAATACATTTCAAGATCTGAAACCAAAAGAAATGTAGCATTGTGTTTCTGCACACCACCATCTTTTTATTCTTAACATATATTTGTATTTAATATTTCTATCTCTAACTACTAAAGGATACCTTTTCATTATTTTTACACCATCAACTTTCAAGACTATAAACGAATTGGAGCTGATCTTCTAGAGACTTCATTGTCCTAGAGATGAAAAGACTGAAACATTGCAGCTATCATCACTTGAGTAACAACATTCCAACCTAGAGCGTTTAAATTGCAAAGCTGTGCTTGTCTCCTTCTCCCTCTCCCACAGCCACATCCCCTGGCTGGCACAAGCACTCAGGAGAGTGTGCTGTGAGCCAGGTCTGAGGCATCTGTCAGCTCTAGCACATTGTGGCTCATATCATGTAGCCCAAGACTAGAGCCAGAGAACATAAAGCAGCAGAAATGCTCCTTTTAGCATTTAGCAAAGATTCAGAGCTGATAAAATTGCTCCTGGAAAATAGGCTTTAAGAAAATGCATATAATCCTGATAGCTCATTTTTACCAATCATCCACCAAACTATTTTAGCCCTGATTTTTCATGTGCTTATGATGTAAATGTTGCCAAACATTGCACAGACAAGTCTGGACCTGTAAACTAGAATATTTTTGTTTCCATGAATAAGAATACAATAGTTTATATGAGAAATTTTCTGAAGCCAAATGAGATTTTTTTTATATAATTTAAATCCTATATCAAATGCAGCCATAAAAATTACAATATTGTCACAGTTTCCACAGGGTCTTCAAAAAAAATGCAGTGCATTATTTTTATCTACATATTAGAAAAAAAACATAAAAACTTAACAATATAATGCACTTTCTTCACATTTTTGAGTATGTTCTGAGAGCTGATAGTAGAAGAAAAAATATGACACCATGTTCACTATTTAAACTAATAAAGATTTACCTCATGCCAAGAATTGCCAAGATAGTTGCCATCTGTGTGAGCAACTGTAATGAGTGTCTTAATGGTATCAATGTTCTTCTGTTTCATTTCTGTAATGCTGGAACTGGCAGTCAACAAGGAAAAACGAGCAAGGGCCTGTACATAAGCGTCTCGTTCAAGCTACAAGAGAGAGAAACAAGCACAAAAATCAAGTCCCCAAAGAACCAGAGAAGCACTTGCCTACAAATTTTTTCTTCTATGGATAGCTGGCACTGTCAGAGCACTTTCCAGCTGAACAAGAGTAGGATGCCAGTCAGCAAACGCTCTTAATGGAAGATTCAGCAAGAAAAGCAGAGTTGAAGAAATGCTTGATTACATCAAAACCTTTTCCCATTTCAAGGAAGCAGATGAGACACTTCATCTTCCATGTATAAGCTGTTTGTAATTCTTCACCTGCCTCCCAGAGCCCACACGGCCCTCAGCGAGTCCCAGGCTATGTCTGGCACCAACCTGCATTCCAAAGATACAGGCTATTCTGATGGCACAGCGTATTCCTTCCAAACACAGCGACGCAACTTCTGGGTCATCACAATTCTGCAAGCCAACACTGTAAGCTGCCAGCAGTGGGGTCCAGACAAGCTAAACAGAGGAAGAAACTAAATTCAGAGGTCTCTTACAGCTTTAGCCCAAAACACTGGTTACTGAAGCCGAATATATCCAAAGAGTCCATGTGTTTCATTAGCAAACTTTTCAAAGTAATTTTCCACTTTTTTTCCCATGCTTTAAACTCTTCACAACAAAGACACAGTGAGAACCTGACACTCACTTTGAACATGGGTCTGACATGATCCAGGTGAGTGGCACTGGTGAAAGGTGCCTTTGCATGGCTCACTGCCTCCATGAGGGCTTTGGCTGTCTTTGCCATTTGTTCCATTTCCAAGTTGTACAACAACCTCCGCTGCTTCTCATTAGCCACACCTAAGGGGAACACCACACACAGACATTGCTTGCTTTTCTTACAAGAGCATATTCCTTCTCTTCACACTGAGCATCACAAAATGTTAAATAAAGGTATTGCAAATAAAATCTAAAGACAGAAATCTTGCAAAATCTTAGAAGTCAGGAGGCTGCCCCAGGCTGCAAGCAAGGAAATCCAGCACTAAAAACCACACCCAAACTTAAGACTTTATTCTGTGCAAAATAACTATTTCAGCCCTTTACTATATAATACACGCTATTATCTAATTGCTCCAAGTCAGAGGTGCATACTGTATTAAGTCATTCTGCTGTAAAAGTGGATGGAAAACCCTATGTCTTCTTAAGCTCACATCTCCAAAACAAAACAAGCACTCATCACCATGATAAATAAATTAATAATTTAGTGCTTCTTTACCGTTATACTACAGGGTGCAACTTCCATTTTCAAGCAAATTAATTGTGTTCCTATTTTGATTGAGAAAACCTGCAAACAGCTTAAAAATACTGGGAAAACCACTATGCTGAAGATTCAGAATTCACAAATTTGAATTAAATTAGTACCAGCTATTCTGAGTAAAAGTAGGGTACAGCTGGGGATACTGGTTTCTACTGCATGCTACACAAAGAAGCCCTCATTTGATCTGTATAAGGAGAGATGACTATAGATTATGCAAACTCTCCAATCTCTCTGGTTTTCAAACACTATCACACCTCCCAGCCACTGAGCTATGGAGGAAAACAAAAAACCAGCCCAAATCAAGCCCTCACTCATAGTCTAGCACACAAAAACAAGGTAATTTCAAAGTAATTTCCCTCTCGAGTTATTCCCCACACTCATCTTTAAAAACCCCAAGAAATCTGGTTCTAGTGCTGCTCTGCAGTGGTGCCAGAGGCACCTACACAGCTCTTCCCACCAGGGAAGGCAGTGTTAAATTGTAACTGAGCCGGTTTCCTTCCATGTACCTCTATCAACCATTCCAAATGTACTTTATGTATTTCCCCAAGGCATTTTCACAGGGACTTTGCACACCACTGTGCCATCCCCTTAGTTCCTGCCACAGTTCAAGAGCACTGTGGTCTTCCCAGTTTCTAGTTCCTTCTTACTTGGTTTACTACACTTGGTTGTAATTGCATATTCTTTTGTCTCTTTCATCGCAATTTTCTTTCCTTCTATTTCTTCATAGATTGTGGATAAATACTCTTCTGGCAGGTCTTTACTGTCATTGATTCCTCGATTCATTTTAATGTATTGCTCCTTTGTCATTTTATTTTTTACCTGTAAGAAGGAATAAGTTGGATATCAGATTTTGAATGCAAGTTCCAGGGACCTTTGTACTCCTGTAAGTCTGGATTTTTTAAATTTTTACCTGTGGACTGTGCAAGTCTGTAGTCAGCATTATAATGGAGTATGCCAAAACATAGGCAGTGTCTGCACTAGCAAATAGTGTTTGCCTGAGGGAGGAAAAAACAAAACAGGTTTATAGACTCCCAATTCCTCAATCCATTAGCTCTAGTTCCATATGCAAGAAAAATACCCAGAAGTGCTATGGACTCAACCAAAGAGCCAACAAAGCCTGAAGCTAACCATTAGAAATGCATCAAACCCCAAGCAGTTTAAAACACAAATAAAAAGGATGGGGAATTGCATCATCTTTGCAATACTGAAAACTAGACTGAGATTTTCAAGTACATTCCCTACCGATTACCCAAAGAACAGTAATGTATAATCTTAAAAAGGTTAAATGACAGCTTATTTTTTACTCACAGAGTTTCATAAAGATTGATATAAAACCAACCCACTGACACACCAACTAGACTAAGGAAAGGGAACTAATTAAGCCTGACTAAACTTCAGTGTTGATTGCACTAGGAACAATAGCAACTTTGCCTATTTGGTATCAAATAACACATACACATTTTGTTCCACATCTAACAGGCAAGCAAAAGCACTGTAACATGCTATTAGTTGTTTTTGTCATGATTTTTGTTAATTCTAGCCATTTCTACTGCTTAATACAGTTTTTTATACTTGACTGATCTACAGTCGTCTAAAATTGTCTCTGTAGTAGCTGTTGGATTTTAATGTACTTAGGGCTTTCCTTTTCCAGTAATTCCTTTTAGCAAGTACTTGGGATTTAAAGAAATGACAGCAGCAGTATCCTTCCTATCCAATATGAGCAGCAAGATCTCCTCCTCACACAAGCCTGCAAAAGTTCCTGGCCTGGTACGGGCCTAATCAATCCCCTGCCCCTAAGGGCCACACAACAGTACAGCCAGGGAATGTTCTTTGGGCACTGATCTGATAGAAAGGGTTTGAATTACCGTTGGTTGCATTCAATATATCTAGCAGCAAACTTCTCCATTAATCTATCAATCTTCTGGGCTTCACCTGGCAGACGAAAACCTTCCAGAAATATACGCAGAGCAGAGACAAAGTCTTTTCCACAGAAATCAAGCTGGTCTACATAGGCATACATCACTTCCTTGTTAAACTTGCTGCTTTCCCCAAGAAATTCCCCTACTTGAGTCTAAAAAACACAAGAGACAGTTATTACTGTGCAATCCAAGTGCCAGCTCTGCAAGAGGGTTTCTATGCCAAGAGTTGCACAGCTGTCAGCTCTGTAAAGCTGCCACGCTGCCACGTGGGCAGAGCAGCTGAGGGAGGGACAGGGCTCCCAGATATGCCCCCTCAGTCTGCATATTCCTGCCTCCCTCACTGCCAAAGGCAAGATCTGCATTACTGCAGTGCCAAGGAAAGCTGAACTGTGGCCAGGCGCACACGCAGCAGAGAATGCTTTGCCACTGCAGCACATGATCCTCCCTTGCTGGCAAGGGACTGCCAGCAACTGGCACTGCTCTGTTTCCCTCCAGCCTCCAGGGACAGACAAAATGCACATTCCATTGATGGGGAACCCTCCAGCACTTTACTGTAACTCAGTACTTTACTGAGAAGCCTGGGACAGCAAGTAAACAGCAGGTAGCTGTAGCATTAGGTGTGTCCGTGAGGTGCCTTGCATGCTCATTTCTCTAAGATATGAACTCCAGAGAAGGGGCACACAGATACCAGGGGCAGGGCCAAAGGTACAGGGGCAAGGGTATAAATGTGCTGCATGTAATCTTACAGAGCAGAGGCGTTCCTCTTGGTGCAAGAATTGTGCCAGGTCCTCTGTTGTAGTGCCAAGCATTCCCTGCTCCTGTAGATACTGTATTCCTCTCTTTGGCTTTTTATTAAACCTATTCAGACAAAAACATGGGGAAGTGGACATACAATTAAAAATATAACAGCCTATAAAATTTGAGTTTTACAGAGTCCTCATAAATCAAAGATTCCGTGCTGTAGCTCCATGTCTTTTCTTTCTAGTTAGGAAAATAGTTAAAGAATGTGCAACAAATCTATTACCTGTATCACACCATAGGCTCCACCTCATAAGGTACACTAAGTTGCTGATAACCTTAGAAGTTATTGCTGAAAAACCCCAAAACTCACCTTTTTGAACATGAAAAAATTGACACTCTACATGAAATGTTTAAAATGCTGCTGTTCAAGACTTTTCTCTAGCATTTACAGACATGCAGACCTTCAAATTAATCAAAGAGAAGTAAAGCATATATGCACCATGATTTAATTCTTCAAACTCTATTTCAATAAAGGACAACAAATCATGTAAGAGCTGCAAGACAACTGTGACCCTCAAACCAACTTCTCTCTAGACGTACACACTCTTGTGGAGCTGAGCCAGTAAAAAGGAGAGCTGTGAAAACCCCTTCCACTCCATCCAGAATTTTATGAAACTCCTTTTAACTACAACAGCCTCCAGCACTGGTTTTTCACAACAGCAGGCAACAGTCATCAGCATTAACATCAATTTGTAAGTGTCCCTACAGGTGTGACTGTGAGACCATAAGAAACAACACATTTTATTTAAAGTGAACTTTTGTTTTCCCATCATACTGGGCTTACAGTTCTATCCCATGTTCAATTATTTCCTTCTGTTGCTTGATGACTTCAAATTGCTCTGGATCATCTGGGACAGCAGTCTGGGTACCAACACTTCCCACTCCCGACGATACAGTGGAGTCCAAGGAACTGACACTACTCCGTCTCCCTCCAGCGTCCAGGCATTTACCTTCAGCCATTTCCTGTTCAGATGGTTTATATGAACCTATTTACAAACAAGATGAGACTTAACTTATCCTTGTTCAATCAAGAGCTTTTAGTTACAGAGCTTTTAGGCAGAAATCTATGAGTTAATATTCTTATTTTACCATGTATACTTTTTGGCAGGCTGCACTATACTACATGAAGATGCTCTATTGATGGAAGTCTAAAATAATCCAACAAAAGGCAGAAAACCAGCAGCATCTATGGAGAAATTCCAGTACTTCAACTTAGTGACTCCAAGACTGGTTGCATGTCTTGCTCTACATCAGCCTTCACAGGAGACAAGGGCCTGGCTAAATCTCATCCACAGAACTTGGTTATTCAAAACAGACACTTGGAGAATCAGTTACTGCAACAGCACTAACAGCTGTTTGTAAAATACCTCACTTGTGTAAATAAATTGTTAAGGTACAAACCGGGCACCCACACTTCTGAATAGCTTCTAAACAGTGAACAAACACAAGAATGAACTGATTAAATAAATCAGTCTCTCCATACAGAAGCAATCTTACCCAAGCTAGTCTGATGATTGGGGTTCACATAAAGGTCTTTGCTCCATTCTACCATACATTTTAAAATAGAAACCAAACATTCAAGTCCTTTTTTCCTCAGGCTTAGTTCCTAAAACATAAAGAAGAATAAAAGAAAAAAAGAAAAATCAAACCAACAAACCATGCTGAATAGTCTCTACAATAGTCTCCCCTCTAAGGACTGGAAAAGTATAATCTTAAAAATGCTTATGGTGGAGATATAGCATAAAGTCTGTGTAAAGGAAACCCCACAGACAGCACCACTGGTGTATGAGCTTCAGAAAGAAAGAAATTGAACTGAGGAAGAGGAAGGCTCATTTGGCTCTCTCTCCCTTGGCAGTCAAACTAAAGAGACCAGAAGCAGCCTGGTCTCACAGTGCAAACAGGCAGCAAAATCACCAAGTAATAAATGGCACTGCTTCAGCATCCAATTGCAAATTATTAAACTAATAAAAAGCAAGTAACATCAGTAGGTTACAGAAAACACGAACCTCTGGAAGTATCTGTAGCAATGCAAAGATAGCACTGTTTATGAAACAATAGTACCTTATCTTCAAAGCTCTTCTCCTTACCTGTAAAGGTGTCATTCCCAATTCATGCCCACTTCGTCCCTGTGCAATTTTGGATAAATCATTTACAAGACGTTCAAATATATTAGCAGCATTTAAATCACAATCATAGTTAACATAAATATCCACTACACACTGGGCATCTGAAAAGAAAAGGAAATGGAAGTATTAGGGTTCTGTGCAATAGAATTTTTAAAAGGAATGAGCCGGTTGGAGCAGGCACTGCAGATGAATCCAGACATTTAACCCAAGCACTCTAGGATCAAATTCAAATTTTCATACTTAAACATGACATGTGACATTTCTTTTCAAAATAATTTTCATCCGCTGCCAGAAGAAGTGATTCTTTTACACAGTGGAAATACCTGCACAAATTCTAGTTAAAGTCTGAATCACCATCCACTTGTGTTCAAAGGAACTTGAAGAAGTCTCTAGAATATTCAGGAAGATCTCTTTGAAGAACACCTGCAAAATAAATAAAATTAAGGACTTGAGGATCTGAAACTTATTAGAACTACATCAAATGTACAGGTTAATTTCTGTTAAGTAATTTCTCTTCAAGAGTAATATTTCATGCATATTAGAATTTGGATACAGTAGTAATATATTAGTTTAGTAAGCAAACCAAACTAAGAAATTAAAATGGAAGTTCTAGCTGTCTTTTTACCTTGAGAACAGTATTTTGAGAACTAGAGCATACGCACCTTATAGAATAAAAGTCTCTCACCTCAATCTGCATTTTTAAATGGGTCTTAAAATTCGAAAGCAGTGTGAGGAAGATGGCAAGAGAGAGCTCAAACACATCAGGAACAGAAGAGACTCCATTTTTAGATAATGCTACACAAAGATATTGCTTGATTGCATTGATGAACATTTCATGTGTCCTGAAAACCAGACCAGCATTCTGCAGCACTGAGAGAAGCAGCTGGAGAGACACAACCTTGGAACGCAATTCATGTGATCTAGAAAAAATTCAACATTAAATATATTTCTATATTTTCTTAGTATATACTTGCATTCAACATTAGCTCTGTGGGATTTCTTCTACATCAGGAAAAAATGACTGCTATTTTGATTCCTTTAAATGCAGGACGCAAGAGGATGGAAATCAGCCAAGTGAATTTTGAACTTCTACCATCCAAATTTGAAATTTTTTCAGTATTATTAACATCTTAGACTAGCCTAATAAATGCATCTCAGTGCTTCTTAAGCACTTCCCCACTCTCCCACCAAAAGCTTCACAAATACTATAGTCAAGGCCACTCCAACTGGTAAGATTAATAAGCCTATTATACAAAACCCAAAAATCTCAAGTACTGAATTTTTAATAATTTAAAGGTATTTCAATCCTAGATTAATCAAGCCAACTAAACCAAGGGCCTGACAAGTGGATTTTGAACACCTGCTCAACTATACAGCAGCAACTTAACTGTCTCTAAATGCTACCAGGAGAGGACACAATAATAAATCCTGTCACATTACTTGGGATCTGGTGGTCCTTCCCCCAGCGGTTTCATGGAGAGCTTGCACAATGACCTGAACACAAGGAAGGCATCCTTCTGTAGAACATGGGAAAATCTGGCAGCAGCTTGATGTCCAGATACATCTGTTTCCTTGAAAATACCAAACGCAACACAGACCCTCAGTGAGACAAAGAAACAGAGCAATGAGGAGATTCCACAGCTCGTCTGAGAATCAGCTACCGTTTAAACTAAACCTAAACAGGATTACAAGGGATCTGGATCTTTTCACACATGTTGACTGACCCTTTGTCTCTGTCCCCATTCTGTATTAAAATACAACTAATATATTAAATTTTAGAACAGGTATTTTCAATATATGCTTAAACTGCAGCTGCTGCTTCCTTTTTGAATCTGAGTAGTACATACATTGGAGTTTCTGTCCCTTTCTTCTGCCAAATCCCACTCTATTAGTTGTCACAATAAAAACATTTCTTCTTCTGTAGATGTATATTGGCATCCAGTGCAATTATTTACCAGATTATCAGTGGAGGAAACAGACTGCCCATCATCTGGAATCCCATTTGTTTGTACATTTTCAGTGCTAGAGCCAGAGAGAAGAGTATCCACAGTCTCTAATGCAGGCAGAGCCTTGACAGGTTCTGTTACCTGCTTTTCTTCAGCCACTAAAGGGGAAAATGGAAAGACGATTAAAATCATGCAAGAGTTTTCTATCCCACGACTTTGTGAAGCTTTTCCACCGAGTGGCAGAGAAGTAGCACTGGTAAACTAGAAAGTTTCTCAGCTATCAGCAAAAGAATATTGTGATGCAATCAAAACCTGTTCTTGCTGCCTTAGTAGGTGTTCTTGTCAAGATACTTAGTAACAAAAATTACTTCCATGCTTCTATAATTAATACATATGCAACTATTTTACTTTAGAAGACTTTACTACCTTTCACAGCTGAATCCACCACATCTTCCAAGATGCCTTGAACCATTTCCTTTCCTCCATCAATCGTTTCCTCTAATGAAACACAGAGAGAATTTTTAATTTAGTATTTTTGTTTAGGAAGAGGACTAAAAGGAAAAACATGACAAAGGCAGAAGCATGAAAATTTATCAGTTTCTTTCAGCAGCTCTCATTGAAAATAATTTGTGAGAAGTCATTCAAAAATACTCATTGATGTTCTTTATGCTGTTTGAATCAAAGCACTGATATTTTTAATGCAGTTGTTTTGTCATTTTTATTTATCAATTGTTACAAACATTTCTAATTAAGATGCAGTATGTGCTGATGATATGGTCTTCATAATATGCACCATTTTTACCACTGGCTCTGTCACATCCCACATACCACAACAATTCCTTTCCTTCCCCTTTGTCAACCTGTTCAAGTCAAATTCCATTACAATACTCTATAGATAAAGTACACATGGTTTAACTGGAATTCTAGGGAGAACAGGAACCTTTCTGCAGCAGTTATAGTGTAGACACAAGCTGAGAATGGCAGCACACTCTGGAAGTCTACAGAGGAAAGCCAAGCGAGCCAGTCACCCCACCACTGCTCCTTGAAGGGGCCTCAAAGAGCACTTTCCAACAAGCTGGCTGTGAGTGAAAGCAACAGACCCCATGTTGTGCTCACCTGCTGCCAGCATGGTGGGGGCCTGCTGCAGCTCCCCATGGCCGGGTTCCTCAGGGCTGGGCTCCCTGCGGCCGGGTTCCTCAGGGCCGGGCTCCCCGCGGCCGGGCTCCCTCTGGCTGGGTTCCTCAGGGCCGGGCTCCTCAGGGACAGGCTCCCCGCGGCCGGGCTCCCTGTGGCTGGGTTCCTCAGGGCCGGGCTCCCCGCGGCCGGGTTCCTCAGGGACAGGCTCCCTGCGGCCGGGCTCCCTCTGGCTGGGTTCCTCAGGGCCGGGCTCCCTCTGGCCGGGCTCCCCATTGGCCAGCACGGTGCCGGCGGTGCCGGCTCTGCCTGCCCAGGAGCTGTGCCGCCGCTGCCCCGGCCGTGGGGACCGCGGCCCCGCCACTGTGGGGGACTGCGGCTTCTGCGTTCGCTCTGCTTCTCTGGACTCCTGCAACTTGGAAAACACATATGGAAAGGTTCATCTAAGCACAGAATACACTGAGGGAAATCCTGTCTGTGTTGACTAATGTTCCTTTGTGAACTCAAGTCTTAGCAGGAAACAGTGAAACTACAATCACTTGGCCAATAAGATTAAAAAGATACACTTCAAGTTTATTTGAAAAGCATCATTTGTTTATCCAATGCCATTTGGCAGAAGCTATGGTGCAAAACCTTGTTATCAGCAGAGCACGTCACCTTCTATTTTCAACTCAGTCAGTATGCCTCACTGCACAATTTGACAGGTTTTCTAACATGACGAATCAACAGATATGCAACTACAATGACAGGTTCATTAAAAACAATAATAGTAAAAAAGTTTTCAGTCATTTTCAAGCCTAAACATTTGAGATGAGAAAAAGTAATAGCTACTTACAGCTTGATTTTCCATCCGTGTAAAAATTACATTTAACATCTGTGTAAGGGTAGCTTTGGCAGTTGTCTGGTTAATAAGATTTTTACTGGCTAGATAGATGTTGTAGCAGGTTCTAACAGTTTGAAGAATTGTTCCTTCATGAATTTCTATATATGGAGATGTTACTGCAGTGAGAAGAGCCTAGAAAAGTCCATAACACAGTAAAAATGAAACCTAAGCAAGTAGGCAGCAATGCTCCTCATGCATCCTTCCAGAATAATCACTGGGTTTGCTACAAAACACAGATATAATTTTTTTTATGCTTTACAAGCAACAACATTTCAAATCAAATAAAGTTCAAAAGGACTTCCACATCTCTGCTCTCTCCTGAGCTGTTCTTGGAGGGTCTTATCAAAACTAAATTTCCACCAAGGGAGATACTCCACCTCCAAAAAAATTTACTAAATTCCATAGCTTCATTTCCACACAAGAGCCAACAGGCCTACACTAATATCAAGTTGGTTTACTAGAAGGTTCACTAACTTCCAACCTCAGCTACAGTAGCCCAAGAAGATTTCAGAACCAGAATACACACTACTGACAGAAAGTACTATGCCTTGCTGAGAAAATACACTGACAAAATGGCCAGGGGAGCAGACAGGCTTGGACAGCATTCCATGGCACTGCATCACAGTTCCAGGGCCTGCTATCAGGGCTGAAAGCAATTCCCTGGCCTGATGGAGGTAGGCATAGCGAGCCTCTAAGAGTAGCACCAACTTGTCTGAGAGATGGTTTATATATTTTTAAAATATTCCTTTACATTCTGCTTTCCCAACAGGAAGTACATTTTCCTCACCAATTCTGCCCTGGTGACAGCCTCCCTGAAAGCAGTGACACACAGGACAATGTAAGAAATGGAGCAAATGAGCTCTCAGTAATATTTAGCTTTTTTTTTTCAGTTACAAAATGAAAGAGAGAGAAAAAGCAAATGAATGTTGCACCAAAATGGATTGAATAAAATACCTTAATTATCTGCAGTTGTACTCCTTCATCTGTTTGAGGACCCTGAAAGCAATTGCAAATGGTTTCCACTATTCGGTCAATCAGCCGTTTTCCGGGAGCTCCGCTGTCCGGAGCATTGCCAGTGATGTGCCCATATGCAATGAGTTTCTAGATAGAAAGAATGCAGCTTAGATGACCATATTTTGTTAAGAAAAGCACAGTTTAGCACAGCATAAAAAGGTGTGTTTAGATAGCATACCTCACTTAACGAGTTTTAATGTAAAAATTTAACACTATCTACAGTCTGGCCAGCAAATACTTTGACTGTTCATATATGTGGGCAAAACAGATTTTAGTACGACAGAAAAGCTTTTTCAACTTGGGCCATTTCTTCATACCATAACCAGAGAAAAAAAATTTAACACCAGAGTGTGACTTCCTCTGTCACATCAGCACCACAAGAAACCCCTTGGTAACACTCCTTGTGGAGCACGACAGATGAAGCACCTTTACTGCCTGGTGTAAGGATCCGCCAGCCCCAGCAAAGGGGCTACAGCAGGGCAGCCACACTCCTCCCTGTGCCCAGTGCCCGGCCGAGTGTGACCCGGGGCAGGGACACCTGCCTGCTGCCACCCCGGGCACAGACACCTGCCTGCTGCCACCCCGGGCAGAGACACCTGCCTGCTGCCACCCCGGGGCAGGGACACCTGCCTGCTGCCACCCCGGGCACAGACACCTGCCTGCTGCCACCCCGGGCACAGACACCTGCCTGCTGCCACCCCGGGCAGGGACACCTGCCTGCTGCCACCCCGGGCAGAGACACCTGCCTGCTGCCACCCCGGGCAGAGACACCTGCCTGCTGCCACCCCGGGGCAGGGACACCTGCCTGCTGCCACCCCGGGGCAGGGACACCTGCCTGCTGCCACCCCGGGCACAGACACCTGCCTGCTGCCACCCCGGGGCAGGGACACCTGCCTGCTGCCACCCCGGGGCAGGGACACCTGCCTGCTGCCACCCCGGGCACAGACACCTGCCTGCTGCCACCCCGGGCAGAGACACCTGCCTGCTGCCACCCCGGGGCAGGGACACCTGCCTGCTGCCACCCCGGGCACAGACACCTGCCTGCTGCCACCCCGGGCACAGACACCTGCCTGCTGCCACCCCGGGCAGGGACACCTGCCTGCTGCCACCCCGGGCAGAGACACCTGCCTGCTGCCACCCCGGGCAGAGACACCTGCCTGCTGCCACCCCGGGGCAGGGACACCTGCCTGCTGCCACCCCGGGGCAGGGACACCTGCCTGCTGCCACCCCGGGCACAGACACCTGCCTGCTGCCACCCCGGGGCAGGGGACACCTGCCTGCTGCCACCCCGGGCAGGGACACCTGCCTGCTGCCACCCCGGGGCAGGGACACCTGCCTGCTGCCACCCCGGGGCAGGGACACCTGCCTGCTGCCACCCCGGGCACAGACACCTGCCTGCTGCCACCCCGGGCACAGACACCTGCCTGCTGCCACCCCGGGCACAGACACCTGCCTGCTGCCACCCCAGGGCAGGGACACCTGCCTGCTGCCACCCCGGGCACAGACACCTGCCTGCTGCCACCCCGGGGCAGGGACACCTGCCTGCTGCCACCCCGGGCACAGACACCTGCCTGCTGCCACCCCGGGCAGAGACACCTGCCTGCTGCCACCCCGGGCACAGACACCTGCCTGCTGCCACCCCGGGGCAGGGACACCTGCCTGCTGCCACCCCGGGCACAGACACCTGCCTGCTGCCACCCCGGGCAGGGACACCTGCCTGCTGCCACCCCGGGCAGGGACACCTGCCTGCTGCCACCCCGGGGCAGGGACACCTGCCTGCTGCCACCCCGGGGCAGGGACACCTGCCTGCTGCCACCCCGGGCACAGACACCTGCCTGCTGCCACCCCGGGCACAGACACCTGCCTGCTGCCACCCCAGGGCAGGGACACCTGCCTGCTGCCACCCCGGGGCAGGGACACCTGCCTGCTGCCACCCCGGGGCAGGGACACCTGCCTGCTGCCACCCCGGGGCAGGGACACCTGCCTGCTGCCACCCCGGGCACAGACACCTGCCTGCTGCCACCCCGGGCACAGACACCTGCCTGCTGCCACCCCGGGCAGAGACACCTGCCTGCTGCCACCCCGGGCACAGACACCTGCCTGCTGCCACCCCGGGCACAGACACCTGCCTGCTGCCACCCCGGGCACAGACACCTGCCTGCTGCCACCCCGGGGCAGGGACACCTGCCTGCTGCCACCCCGGGCACAGACACCTGCCTGCTGCCACCCCGGGGCAGGGACACCTGCCTGCTGCCACCCCGGGGCAGGGACACCTGCCTGCTGCCACCCCGGGCACAGACACCTGCCTGCTGCCACCCCGGGCAGGGACACCTGCCTGCTGCCACCCCGGGCACAGACACCTGCCTGCTGCCACCCCGGGCACAGACACCTGCCTGCTGCCACCCCGGGCAGGGACACCTGCCTGCTGCCACCCCGGGCAGGGACACCTGCCTGCTGCCACCCCGGGCAGGGACACCTGCCTGCTGCCACCCCGGGCACAGACACCTGCCTGCTGCCACCCCGGGGCAGGGACACCTGCCTGCTGCCACCCCGGGCACAGACACCTGCCTGCTGCCACCCCGGGCACGGACACCTGCCTGCTGCCACCCCGGGCAGGGCTGCTCCTCGCTGCGGGAGCTGTGTGCCAGATCTGGTCACTACAGCTTTCTCCATCTCACTCTGACCAAGCTTACCCACAACACTTACCTGTAAACAATCCAGGGAAGTACTGACGATGCGTGGAGACTTTGACTGGCAGGCCAGCTCAAATGGAAGGAAATATTTATCTGCTTCAATGAAATTTGCTTTTGGTGGAGCAGCAGTGCCTTCTCTAGGTCAGATACAAAGAATTATTAATTTTTCTAAGCATCTATATCACAGTAAACTACACTTTCTCCTTTTTCTGAATTTAAAGCTAAATAATGCACAGCAGCATACAAATGTACTGCAGCTTTCTTGTATATACTTTCTTAAACAAAGATCAATTTTCTTTAAAAATCACACAAAACCCATTTTACATTTATTTATATTCTATCTGATCTTTTTCGTATCTTCTTCAGCTTAACTCTTCCCTCACTATACTCCAACACTGTCCCACTATCTGAAATATTGGAAAACTCCTACACAACTGATATATCTACCCATGTTATTCAAAATGGATTAAACAGTGCCCATAAGCAGAACACTAAGCAAACAGAAACACATCTGGAGACCTATTTGCTCTTTTTCAATTATAGCACAGTGCTGGAAAACTTTTTTAAAACTTTTATTGCAGCAATATTTAAATTGGTCTTCTTGATCTAGGTAATAAAGAGCACATGCTATCAAACACAGGGTATGTACTGCTCCCTATAGCTTCCTATCAGGCTATTGAGTCCAGTAAAAGGAAGCAAAAAAACGGCACCTTTTAGAAATTTCATAATTTTTTCCTGGTGAAATTCATAGGCAGTTATGGCTTGAGTACCCACAGCCACAAACATTGTGTAAGTGAAACACACAGGCCAGGCCACGTGTTCTTGGCAGAAAGGTAGGTCTGGGTATTCACAAACTCACTGCTATAATGTATATACACTCTTACACTTCCCCAAAATTACTCCATTTGTTCCTTTCACACCCTTCTGTTTAGAGTAATTAATAATTTACCTTTGCTTTTCCAGCTCACTTTTTATTTCATCTGGAAGAGAGAAAAAAAATGCAAGCCTTAGTTATCATTATCAATAACACAGTAATAAAGCAAAGATGTTTAAATCCAGTTTCGCGCTTCAGTATTTGCTAGTCCATTCCTGTAACACCTCGGCTTCAGAGGTCACAGTTTCACCAGTTATTGAAAGGTGTAAGCACTGAGGCCTGGGGGCTTCAGGGTCAGTAGGAACTTTGCAGCTCTGTGACAGCCCAAAGCCAGCACCACCATCCCCTGATGCTTTAGGCTTCAACTGGAGAGGAGACAACAGAATGGAGGCTGTTGATAAGAAATGACCAAGGTTTTCTGTCCCAAACAGACAATGTAAATCTTGCACAGCATCACTTTTTAAACCACTGTGTTTTTAATTCCAGGATCCAGCTGGCCTACCAACCAGGTGACTTGTCAGAAATTCAGTTCAGCATAATTTCAATTCAGGCCTTTTGATCTAATTACCTTCCCCACCTTTAACATCACATAATCCAAAGAGCTACTGAGAACGTATGTGACCCACCAATGTACTGTGCCCCTGTTTTGATGTGCCTTGCTCTTGGCACGGCGCATTCCCATAGCATGCAGGAACTGCTGCTTAAAACACTGAGTCTTCTGGGTAGCTTTACACCTTGGGAACGCTTAGTCCTGTCTCCAGGTCTTGGCAGAGAAAGGCATATTTTAGCTATAGCTACCATCCCAAGTACAGCAGGATTCCAGGGTCAGCAAAAACATAATTAATGCTGTATTTCAGACACCCTGTAGAACTAAGGTGTACAGAGCTTTTTCTTAATGAAGAAATTTTTCTAATGCAAAAATTTCCAGTAAGTTTTTCTTTCCTTCAAGGAGATCATTTTCCCCCCATACTGATTGTTTTGCAATGTAAAAAAGATGTTGAATTGAAAGATTCATAAAGATTATAGCCTTAAGGAGACATGATCATGCCCATCTTTACTGATAGTTGTCATAGATCTTGCACTGGAAAAATAATGCAAGAATAATATCCCATATTAGAGCAACAACAATTTAACTCTCAGAAGTAGTCTATAAACAGCAACAAGAAAGATCTAACCAAGGCCTGACCAAGTTCCCCACAATTTTATTATAATAAAAGCTTTTCTAAAGCCATATGAAAACATCTTCACCACAACAGTATTTTAATAGATAATACTGGCAGAAAAGAATAAATGAAAGGACAAAAGGAAGCTGCAGGCATACTTCTGCTACTGATTGCACCAAAACAGTTTGAAAACCTCCACATGTGAAGTACTCATTTGGTGGTCTGACCATCACAAGTGAGTGAAACAGAAATAGTTGCCTAACTGAAGTCTGCTGCCAAGAACAGCTTGCCAAGCCCTAACCAGACACGGCCAGCTTCCAGAAACCGCCCGCCACTTGTCCTGTTTTTCTCCAGTCACAGGAGTAAGGGGCACAGCTCAGCTCCCTCCTGCAGCTCAGAACACAGTCCCAATCTTGGTCAACATCTGGTCACGCCAGCACAATGCTGACCCTTCACTTGGAGCTTTAGGTACCAGAGCTCCCTGTCTCTCCCACGGCACCTCCTTCAGTCAGAAACATCTTCAACCCCTGCACTGCCCATCTAATGCAAGTCCAGCAGCATTCCTACCACGCAACAGACCTGGAACAAGAATGGCCTTGCAGCAATTTCTTCCAGAGTTTCTGGCCATAAAAGCAGGATAAAGCCGACATGGGGTAGCTGCCTTTCTCTAGCAGATGGATAGGTTCAGTTCACTTGTATTGAAAACTACATATTAAACCAGAGGACATTTGTTGTCTGCCTGCAGCTCAATGCCTGCTCTGTGGCCTTAGAGTCGGGTTTGTGTCAGTGGAAGCAAGCGAGCCCCTGGGCAAAAAATGGCTTGTGCTGGCACAAGGACACGGGCCATGGTCCCAGCAGCAGGCAGCGGGGCCAACACAAACACGTGGAGGAGCAGCCAGACCTTCCCTCCCCAGGACAGTAAAGCCAACCACATTGCCCAAGCCCAGCCTGCCTTGGACTCCATGCAAAGCCCAACCGGTATGGATCACACGAGGCTGTGTGGAGCCCTTCGGAAAAGGGCCAGGGAAGCTGCAGTCTGCTCTCTGCCCCAGCGCTCTCTGAACACACTGGACAAGAGGCCAAACAAAGAAACACAACTTATTTTGGACATTTGTCATTTATACACAGAGACTTCCTAAACACACAACCAGATTGCTAAGTGAAGGCAGGGCTGAAAAGATTTTAACCTGTTAACAAGCTAACTAAACAACTTCTGTTGTTCACAAAGCCTGAAGATCTGTATGTGGAGCTGCCCAGGCTACCAGAGAAGGCTGCAGAAGCGGGATGGCCGCACAGTATGTCATTAAAAACAGCCCCAGTAGGGCAGGAGTAATAGCTTATGTGAGTGACCCAGGTGCACAATTATGAACTGCTGGGATACAGACTGTCAGTGTTCCACTGCAAATTTTTCAGGATAATTTCAGGAGGTTTATTAAGAATCATGTGTACGTGGAGCTTCATGTAAATGAAAATGCTTATTACGCACCTATTTTTATACAATAAAATGGTCTGTCAAAAACAAGCTTTCTTTAAAACAGGGTTTTCTACAGCAGAACAGAACAGCTCCTCTGTTTAAAACCCTCAATTTCTCCCAATCTCTCCTGGGGCTTACTGGCACTACAACTACAGGAGACAACCGTTACACCTCCTGATGAAGCAAGAGACTGAATGAAGGAATCTATTCAAACTCTGCTTACTTAACATTAACAGTGTGTATTTCAAAGGAGGGCATGGAAAGAGGCAAAAAACCCCAAAAACACCACTGTGAAATGGTTTTGTTCCTTTTCCTCCACACTTGTGTTTCTGTCCTTTTTGCACCTATGTTAATTCTGATTTCTACAAGGTCATGTGTATTTTTGTAGTCCAAAACTGATCAGTATTAGCCCAGTGAAAGGACCCAATTACAGGGTAAAAAGGGTAAGAATTTAAATTTAGAAAAATTAAAGCAGATTAAAATTGGAAATAAAGAATACCTATATTTCCTACACAAGAGAGACAGCAACATTCCATAGTAATTTACCTAAATTCTCAGGAGCTACATGTACAAATTAATACAGAACTCATGTAAGAAAACAAGAGCATTATTCCCACAGTTAGAAACTTCTTCTTTCTCTCTCACCCAACAACAAATGTAAAGCATAGGTAAGCAATAGGAACACTACTGCAGTAACACCATAGCAGAAGCCATAAAAACTGGTTCATTTCTATTAGGCAGCTGTAGAATACACCCATTTCTCCCTATCTGGAAAAAAAAAATCATCTTAGATTCCCTTGTCCCAGGAGCAGATATCAGCTACACATGCTCCATGCCTGTGTTGCCTGGTTTATAAGTGGCACAATGCCACAAGGCTCCAATAAAAACACCACTGCGTAGAGAAGACTGCACAGCAAAAGGGATTTAGTAAGTAGAAATGGATTATCTGAAGTATTACTTGGAGAAAAGTGCAGCAGGCAACAGCTGACACAATGACCACTTTCATAAAGTAACTACATTTCTTTCAAACAGAATTATTTTTATTCAGTGTTAACTGGACTTTTTATTATTATTCACAACATTGAAGCTTCTTTCATTCCTGACAGTTTCTGTAGGTTACAAAGTTTGGCCTGAATTCTTCAGACTGCCAGTAACATTCTTCTCACATATTTCCTCACATATTTACTATTGCACAGAGCTTGAAAATTAAGTTGACACTTTTGAAACTGTCACAGTCTTAGTTAATACAAAGGATATGCTTAATTAAAATTAAGTATGCGGAAATAAAACTGATTTCTTTACTCGAGAAAAGGAAAAAAAAAGGATTAATCAAATAGAATAAAGTTTGGGGGGAAAAAATCACATGTAAATAAAAGAAACCCCATTCCTGTTAGCAACCTAAAACAATCAAGTAATGTTCACCAAATGTAACAGAGACCCTCCCATACAGTCATTCAGGCCCCTAACAGTTGGTCAACATAAGGTGATCTCTTTATGCTGACCTCTGCTTTAGTCCAGGAAAGCCCACGGACTCCTTTTCAAAGCAGGTTTATTCTGTCCACCACGAGAAGCATTAGCTCCCCTCCCACAGGCTGCACCTTAGAACACGCAGGCACAGCCGTAACCCAAGTGGCAGGTGCCAACACTCCTCCCAAAATCACCGCCTGCAATGCCTCAGCAAGCACCAGCCTTCACCAGGCATCTTACAAGGAAGTTCCCCTCTCAGCCTCTAGATATATTTACATAGCAGCAAAACAGGTTCTCAGCCCCGTAAATGGGTTCAGTGCACGTGGGGGCAGCTGGGGAAGAGACCAGGAAAAGGAACTCATTAGGAAAAGCAGTCTCTAACTGCTGGGGCATATGTGTTTACACTACAGGTAGCTCCTACAGATCTCTGGCAGTAAAGACTGCTGGAAAAATGATAAAAATGACAGCATTTCTTTAAGCTCACTCTGCCTGGGACAGAACTTGCACCTGCTCAGCCTCCTTACATACCCAACCTGTCTTTTCTTGTCTTGGATACACTAAACGGTCCAATTCAAAGGAAATTATTGATGGGAAGCAACCAAAGCTGAAAGAGAAATGTCACTTTTGCAAATTAAGAAAGGACCATGGAGAACTCCAGCTGCAGAGCTCTACTATTCTCCTCAGTTTATCTTTTCCCTCTCTGTGACACACCATATGTTGTCAGAACTTTTACCACAGAGACCTTTACATAAGCTTGTACTTGCAGATTTCAGGACCAGCCCACCAACTTCACAAAAAGCGCTGCCAGCTCTGAAAACATCACAGGCATTACGTGTACTTGGCCACAATGCTAACAGTCCTTAGCCAGTCCAAACACGACCTGGAGATCAGAGGTCAGATTTAACATCCCGAGAAGCTCTGGGACTCCGTAAGTCGAGGGCCTTAACAACTCTTGTTTCCTAGTCCAAAGGCTGCAATTAATTTTCTCAAAACCGAAGTGGCAAGACCAAGTCCCTCCTGTTTCACACCGAGACTAGAACTTAATAAAACAGGTATTTGGGGGTTTTCTCCTCATATTTGCACATCCTGTACTGGAGGGAGAACTCCCTCCGCTCCAAGGTCTCGAGAGGATCTCCCGCACCCTGCCGGGACTCGAGCTGGAGGGGACATGTGCCGGAGGGCTGGGCCCCTTCCACCGCCGCGCCCCGCGTGCCCTGTGCGGGCCGGGCCGGGCCGGGCCGACTCACCCAGCGCCACCTGGCAGGCTCTCCGCAGCTGCCCGTGCGGGGGCCGCTTCGCCTCCTTCTCCGCCAGGATCTTCTCCAGGGCCCGAGACACAAACATGCTCTTAGTGCGGGCGTCCTGCTCGTGAGCCGGTGGCTGCATGACGAGGCCGGGAGCAAGAGCCGAGCGGGCGCTCGGGCCCGCGGCACCACCCGGAAGGGACGCGCCTCCCTCAGCGGCCGCGCCGCCGCCACGGCGCCGCCATATTGGCACCGTCACGTGACTCGACCCGACCCTGGCCCCGCCCGCAGGGCTGCGCGTGATGGGGCGGAGCGAGGGGCGGAGCTAAGGGCTGGGCGAGGGGCTGGAGCGAGAGGCTGAGCCAAGGGCGGGGCGAGGGGCGGAGATGAGGGCGGGGCGAAGGGCGGGGCCGAGGCTGAGGGCGGAGCCTGAGGCTGAGGGCCGAGTCCGTCGTGCTGCAGAAAAGCGGCAAATTCCTGCCCGTGAGGCCGCCTTGGTGGAATGTGGGGTTTTATAACGCTTCTAACCTAAATATCTCGCCATTCGCATTATCCCTGTTAACTGTCGCACAGTCGTGTAACAAGGCATGGAGAGAGAGCACGTCTGAAAGAGTCAAAGTCATATATTAATGAGGACTCACTAAAAATTAAATTTTCAGTCACAGAAATTAGCCCTCCGTTAATAACCTTATACCTAATTGAATCTTCTCCCTTCACCCTTTTCCCAGGTAAAGCACGTCGCAGCTGAAATCCAGTTCAGGGCTCCAAAGCCAGCAGGACGTGTGTCCGTGTTTACTCCATTGACACCCTCCTCGCTCTATTAACCACCACTGCACACAGACGTCACTTCATGGAAGTTCCACAAAGGTCTCCTTCAAATCCACATGGCCACATCTAATGGAGAATACAGGAGCACATTCAGTTCTCTAGATTGCAGTTTTGCTTCCTTTTTCTCAAACAGCAGGACTCTAACTCTTTAAAATGTCATCAATGAGCCTTTAGTGTTGATTTGTCAAGAACTGCAAATTTTGTCCCCAAAACAACTAACAAAGGTTCTGAACACCTGTGCAAATCATCAGTTTAGTATTATTTCCTAGGGAAAATTGACCAGTGCTTGTATTTTTAGATACATATTTTCTAAATCGCTCCCAGTCAGAAATGTGACTGCAAATCCAACCCCCGGTGTACACGTCTGGATGTTCCTTTCAATTACACTGCTGCATGTTAAGGGTAATTCTACTGTTATCACTGAAATTACAGGCATGCCGAAGTGACATAACTAAAAGACAAATAAGGCCCTGAATCTTTTTTGAGAGTTGCTGACTTAGTTATTGACACAAAAGGAGGCTGTAATTACTGTCAGCAGCATTGCAGAACTAATTAAGCAGCAGAGCTCTTCACATATTGTCAGCCAAATTATCAGTTCTGATTTTAGGGTTTTTATCATGGGACAGGATTAGGTCTCAGGAGAGAAGCAAATGGATACAGGCTAGTTTTCAGAAAATAGATTGAACAGATGGTTTAACAGAGATTTTTTTTTAAATTTCTCTCAGGCAAGACCCCATTTTTGAAATCATGGAGCAGTATCTGAATTCATGGGTGTAGGGCGACACTGAGGTTATGGTTTGGATTTCAAAGAGCCCAGAGTCAGTGGCAGGCCTCAGTTACAGTGAGCTCTCCAACTGCCAGGTGAAGAGCACAGAGCTGGTGGATGGCACGCTCCCCTAGCTGAGGTTTGGTTACGGCCAAGGGCTCCTTTCACCTGAACACCAAATGCACCTGGGCTTCCCAGCACACGGCATAATGCCTCAGTGTCTCCCAGCCCACATAAGGTCTCAACCAGAGACAGACAGTTCTAAAGTCTAATTAGGCCTGCTCAGTGCTCTCCTTACACTGACATCACTGTGTAACTAAATGCAGTGAAAGAGTAATGGGGTTGATATCATTCTCACAACTATTTTCAAATATTCTTTTCCTCAAAGTATTTTAGGATTACAGTAGCTGATTTCTGAGGGAAGGATGTGAGTCATTTGGCTAATGCAAAGGCAGCGCAGCCCAGGGCAATGCTGCTACTGAGCACAGCGCCGTGCTGCAGAGCGTAGCTGCATGGTGTGTGTGGCTGGCTGCAGGCAAACAAAGAAAGAAAGCCTTTCCAGTGGGAGAGAAGGCAGACCAAGGGAGAAGATATACGTGTATCTGCATGCATCTCCTTGCCAGTGGATTCAGTGCCAATTACAAGAATTACTATTAAACTGCTGTAAATAGCTCATTGTGGCAAATGTGTCTGTAGTGCGAGACATAAATCATGAGCAAACAATGCCTAACAGGTGGACGGAGTTCACAGTTTGTACAAGCTACTTCCTTGGCAAGAAGCTCTCTGGATATCTGCCCAGAGGCCAGGTGCTCTGTACTGACTGACAGGACTAACCTCACAACACTTTCCCACTGGCATGTTGCTACGTATCTTGTTTAAGGAAGGAAACCACAGTCTAAAAATAGATGCAGAATGGACAGGAAAATTCTTGGAAAACCAGCACTGGTCTGTATAGTAGCTTAGTTTCCAGTCAAGCGTTAGCATAGAACTTCTTTTCCCTTCTTCTGCCTATTTTTAATCATTTCGTTTGGGACTGATTCTATTTATTCTGCCTGGCTTCCAGCCACTTTTCTTGCTGTCCAGTAATGTACTTATTAGTGGATTTCCCAGGGGGGTCCTCATTTGATTCACTGTCTCAACTCTCTAATTTTTTTCCAGTTCAACACTGCATGCCCTAAAATCAATAAATCCACATAATAAAGCATTCTCCCACTGCTAGCAATATAATTAGGTAACTACTAAGTGAGTAATTATACAAGTATTTATGTGATATTAGCAAGGCATTTCACCATGATCTGTATAGACAATGCTCTCCCTTTCATTCCCACTATTTTCTTCAAATCCCAGTCTTAGACCATCTGTGTCTTCTGACCCTCTTACTGCCAGCAGCCTCACACAGAACTTGCACTCCAGCCCGGAGAAGCTCTGTAATGTGAAAAAAGGACAGAAAATATATCAAAACAGCACTGTGCAATGTCATGAGATTAAAAGAAAAATCACTTGGCAGGAGAGGCACTGGAGCTGTTTGTCCACAGAGCTGGGCCAGGGTGGGCAGGAGCTGCTGCAGCCAGCCCTGCATTGCTGCCAGCCCTGCACCACTGCCATCCCTGCACCTCTGCCAGCCCTGCACCACTGTCATCCCTGCACTGCTGCCAGCCCTGCACTGCTGCCATCCCTGCACTGCTGCCAGTCCTGCTCTGCTGCCATCCCTGCACTGCTGCCATCCCTGCACCTCTGCCATCCCTGCACCACTGCCAGCCCTGCACCACTGCCATCCCTGCACTGCTGCCAGCCCTGCACTGCTGCCATCCCTGCACCACTGCCATCCCTGCACCTCTGCCAGCCCTGCATTGCTGCCAGCCCTGCACCTCTGCCATCCCTGCACTGCTGCCAGCCCTGCACCTCTGCCATCGCTGCACTGCTGTCATCCCTGCACCACTGCCATCCCTGCACCTCTGCCAGCCCTGCACCACTGTCATCCCTGCACTGCTGCCAGCCCTGCACTGCTGCCATCCCTGCACTGCTGCCAGTCCTGCTCTGCTGCCATCCCTGCACTGCTGCCATCCCTGCACCACTGTCATCCCTGCACCTCTGCCAGCCCTGCATTGCTGCCAGCCCTGCACCACTGCCATCCCTGCACCACTGTCATCCCTGCACCACTGCCATCCCTGCATTGCTGCCATCCCTGCACCACTGCCAGCCCTGCACCACTGCCATCCCTGCTCTGCTGCCAGCCCTGCACTGCTGCCACTGCCTGCACTGCTGCCAGCCACCACCCAGCTCTCAAACCTGACTGCAGCGCTTCTGCTCGCTGCTGGGATTTGCCTTTTAGCCCAATATTTACCCTGAAGTAAGTTACAAAGGATAATAGCAGTATTTTGAATAAGGGAGGTTTATGCAATTTTAAGTAAATACAAATTAAATTCTTCTTTCCTTACCAAGCCATCAGGACAGATCAGATTTGCAGTTCTCTCTCTCACAAGAGAACTTGAACTTTCTTATAAAAAAATCTGAAATACTTACTTTGGCTATACTCCAAATCTGCATTTTCATTTTTTTCACATTTCAAAGGATTGGCAGCCTGTCCAAAGAAAGTAGACACTTATCCCACAGAATAATTTCATTAAATTAAATAAACTTTGTTTTGACCTTTCAATCAAAACCAAGTTAGAAATTTTTTTCACTTGTCCTGGCAGAAGGAGCGGATCCTGAGATCAGCTGTGGTACCAGACTCACGTGAAGGTATCACAATAAATCACGTGTGCTGGACAGAAGCAGACACAGACCCTTCGATGCTGAACGGCAGCCTCTATTCCTTGTTATGATAACAAATAATATGCAACCATTAGAGGATGTGTTAGGAATATAACTGTTCAGACAAGCAGAGATGCAATAGAATCTGAAGAACAGACTTTAAATCAAAGTGTTCACATATTCAAATATTATTGCCTTGATGGCCCATGTTACTGAACAACCACTGCTCTCACTGATAGCAGCATGTGTTTCTGATGAGCAGCAGTCCTAAACACAGTCATTTTAAGAGCTTAATATATTCAGGCTTGAAAATTTCTAACTATTTTCCTTTTACAGTGTTTAGAACGTATCTAAGCCACAAAAGTCTGCAATTACCTAAATACAGAGAAACATTAGAAACAACATGTTTTGAAAACAACAAAATGCATTTATTTTTAAAGGATAGCAGCCAAAGTGAAGGAGCAGTTGGGAAAAATATTTTTGCCATCTCCTGCTTTTGCCTGCAGAGCAAGAAGTGTAATTGTTTGGAAAGATGCAAATGCAATTGAGTAGTTCCCACACCCTGAGGTGCTGGAGAGGTGGAAGACCCAGGGCTGGATAATCACTCACTTGCAAATTTCCTGTCTGAGAGGTGATAATGAGACTTTATTTGCCACACAAGCGCTAGTTAGAGTTGTGTGTATCTGAACGGCACAGAACTGGTTGTTCCACGTTGCATTTGTGCACAGAACAGCCTGCTTTGCACAGCACTCTGCTTTTCACCAAAGCAAGTGTATAATGAGGTAGATTTTGTTGACACAAACCTTGTACTCAGTAAAAACAAAGGAAACAGAATACCAAGCTAGTGAAGATCCTGGTTTTCAATTTTAGTGGGTTTCGATCAGGGTAACTTCAGTCAGAAGATATGAGTAACTCTATGAGGAATTAAAATGAAAAGTGACCTTCTCTCTGACCTTTAATCTGATCTTTATTTCTCATAACTTCTTGTAAGAAACTCAGAGTGTCATCAAGAAATGTCCCTAGCTTTACCATACAGTATAGACCTTATTCGTGTATGTGCAGAACTCTTCATGTCTTTCCCAAAGGCAGGTCCTTGGCTCCTTGATTCAGATTTAAGAAGGCTTGTTTCCTTTCCTCTCAGCAGGAAAGGCTTCCTCTCTCTGTTCATTACTGAACTCATTTATTCTCGAGTTGCAGTTGGGTATTCTTCAGAGGAATCTTCATTGAGACAAAAGGAGCTTTGTTTTGGTTTGGCTTATTGTTTCTTCCTATTGGACTAGAATTAAAATGTGTAACTCAACGGGTCCAGTGAGCTATCCAGTCACTCTTATTTTATTTAAGCTTCACTTTCTTTGTCCTTGCAATATTTCCCAAATGCTTTATGAGACTAAATGTTACTGGATCAGAAGAAACATATTGAATAAACTGAATTGTGTGTGTAGAAATTGGGTCGGTGGAACTGATCCTTTCTCTCTCCTTCCAGAGTGGTTAAGATTATAAAGTGCAAAAATATTTTTCTATGCTGTTGTCAATGGAAACTTTTCCACAATCTTCTTGAAAATCTCTGTCTCATCTTTATATTATATCTTTTGGCCTTCTTTCCAAAACCACTATTTTGTTGCTCTAGTTTCCCTTCGTCTCTGTACTTCATCACTTGAGTCCCAGCCACCATTTTAAGGAAAGTTACAAAAAGCAAAGGTGAAAAAACTGAGTTGCAATATATTGAACTGTCACAGCGGAAAGAACCTGTTAACTGTCCTGGTCTGGTGTTCTAAGGCAGCATGTTCAATTTGAAACAGAAATGGTTCTGTAATTTCTTCAGCCAGTAGAACAGAAAAACAATTTCCATATCATCATCCCAATGAAACGTGGAGCCTCAGACTGGCTTACCCACCCCTCTCCAGCCTTTGGCAAGCGGGCATTGTCAGTGACTGCAGCTGGCATGTTTGTGTGAGCACTCACACGAGCGTGCTTTGCTGCCCTGGTGCACACCAGACAGGAATCCAGCCAAAGCCCACACTTCACACACAAACCACTGCCTTCTACCCCTCTAGAGGAGCACAGGACACATGGGACCCTGTGGGGGCCTTGATGCTGGAGTGATGACAATACAGGCCTGGTGCATCAGTCCAGAGCATCAGCCCCTCCAAGAGAAGGCTTTGTCCGCCTTCTAAAGAGCTGTTCTCTCTCCTTGTGCTTGAGAGAAAGCAAGCATAAAAGACATTTTGCCACCTTCCCCAGGGACTGACAGAGCTCAGGGCTGCTGTCAGAAGTCTCCAAAACTCCCAAAAAAGTCTGAATTGTGGCAGTCCATTTGAGCACTTGGGACTATTGATGTAATTAAACATCACGGAGGTCAGCATTGGATGTAAAGCTGTAAAAGTGTCTGTGCAATGCAGTTCCAAGCATCCTGAGAACGGGAAAGAACCTCCTGCTTAACCCTGTACACTTTATACTCACCTCACACCAGGGTGTCCCTATGAGCAATAAAAGCCAAATATCGTGCAGGCCAGAGACAGATACTTATGACTTTGGTAAGTAATTTTTGTTTAAACAAAGCATTGTCTATCAAATTATCTTTCCTTTTTCTCCTGAAAAGCAATCTCAGCATAGTATTGAGCCTACTGTTCCATCTTCCATGGCAAAGCATATGAGCCTCCTCCTAACTGTGTCGCTAATGTCTTTCTGTTAAGACTTGCACAGCATTTACACTGTAATTCAAATGAAAGTGTTCTGTGATTAATGAGTGACACTGTTAGTTTAATGGCATTTTTATTGCTACACTTTTAATGTTTCTGCACAAAGATCAACCAGGGAAAAAGAAAGAAGCCTGTTTTGAAAATATCAATAGTACAAAAAAGTCTGATTCCCCTTCCCTAGAGGGACTGCTGTAGTTCTGTTAGAGCTGGTGATGATTTCCTAGAACATCTTTCTCCCCTACACTGTGAGCTCACAGCCCGTGGAAGTTCCACAAGGTCTAACAAGTGGTTATAAATCCAAGGACTGCATCCAGTGGTGATGCTGGTAGTTGTGCAAGGCTGTAGTTTCACAAATGGCTTTAAACTGATCTGTAGATGAGTTACTGCCAAAGGAGGCAATCCCTTCCTTCTCCCATCCCTGCCCTTACCACACGACTGAACACCTCCTCTCATGCCTGCAGTAACTCTTGGGGGTTGCACACTGAGCTTGTCAGGGAGCAAATCTGATTCAAAAAAGGACCTTTTGTTTGGTTGCCTTCCAGTTAATTTGAGCTGGGTCGGCTGATCAGTTCCTGATCCTGTTCACCACAGTGTCACAAAGGAAGTGGTGAAAACATGCAACAATGGCCAAAGGGAAAAAAGGGTAGCTCACACTTCAGTTCAGTTCAACAATAAAAACACAGTCCAAGCTACGCCAATGACTAAGTGTTTCCAGGTTACATGAATTCAGCCTTATAGATACAAAATGTGTGCACTACAATAACCATGGAGAGAGTTTTATACTGGATGAAAGATGCACAGGGAGCCTATAAATGGCAAAATTATGTGTTATGACCAAGCTCTCTATTTTGTGCTGTTGTGATATGAAATTGGCTCCGCCCATCCTTAGTAAAGATCTTTAGTTTATCAAATGCAGACCTCCACCACTCTTAGTATTTAGTGGAGAAGAATTCACATATCATCTCAGAAATGCATGTTAGTTTACTCATACACTCCAGTATTAAAAAAACCTGACCAAAATTGCAGGTACAGACAGAAAATCCCAGACACCTCTGCACAGCTTCATTTGGAACACCAAGTGTCAAAGATGCAGGAGATGCAGCAGCACATTCTGTGATGTTTGCTCCTCTTCCTCACGCAGCACATGGAGTGGGCCCCAGCCCAGTCAGTCCCTCAGGCAGGGTCTAATCTTAAGCTGAGAGCAATTCACCAAAACCCCTTCAGCTGGCAACAGGGTACTGAGCTAGTGCCAATCCCTTGCCCCAAAATCATGCTCTAAACCGTCAACACCACTGAGGGGCATCAGGAAAAGCAAAGACTAGAACTGGAGAAAAGAAGAGCAGGTGGATAGATGCCATGTATTCCAGGTCTATTTACGTGCCATAAAACTTTTTTTCTATGATCTTCAGCTCTCTGTTCCATGCAGAAGATTCTTCCCAGCTTTAGTTGTGAAAACACCACGAGTTTTGAACCGGCCACAGAATTCCAGCCTCCACCTCCTCATTACAATTTCTATACCTTGGTTGTGCTGACACAGAGGTAGGTGGCTTTTCCTGTTCAATGTACTGGCAGAGGAAATAATGCAAATGCAGTCAGGAAGAAGCAATTTATAACAAAAAAAAACCAAGCACTGTAGTTCATGTTATTTTTACTTCATATACTTACAGAGAACAAAACACAGAGAGTGAACCTTTGCTTGATTGTATCAGCACAGTGCAAATACTTATTTGCATACAATCTGCAAATCTTCCAGCAGCCTTTTTTAGTACTCTCCCAAAAGAATAAATTTTGTAAGAATGTTAATTTGTCAGAAAAAAGTGAAAGGAGTTGCAAACTTGTAAATGGTCTCATATGGGGGAAAAAAACACTTGGAACAACCCCAGTTTAATTGACTATTTAATAAAAATCTGACAAACTTCCAATTTACAATAGAAAAAAAAGAATTTGAAAAATTTTTAAATCATCCTGCATCAAGCATATTGAAGTTTGATATATCTTCTTTTCTTTAGATCAATCTACCTGAGCCTGTTGTCAAGGCTATGCTTCTCCATTGTTGGGTTTAGAGGGTAAAGATCAGATCATATAGTATTATGTCAGGAGTAATAGAAACACTTTCTGCACCTGACTTAAAAACAAAACTGCTTAAAACTACTCTGAATTGAGAAGGACCATTTGATTAATTAAACCAAAAATCTTCTCTCAGTTCAAGAGCTCAGTGAGAACCCTTAATTACATAATCAAAAATTATGTCAGGAAAGAACATAATGAAAACCTAATTATGCACTTTTTAGTATGTGATTAGTTTTAAGTAGGTGGGTATGATTGAGGAAGAGCAAAAGAGGTGAAATATGATTAAAGAAGTGAATCAGACAGTGGAAAGAAAAGAAGTATCAGAGGAGTGAGTAATAGCAAATATAGCCTTCATCCAGAGTGTCTTCCAAAATGAATGTTTTGACTTGAATACAGAATGCATGAAATAACAAACGCTTCTTCTCCAATTATATGTGTTTAGGATTGGACACAAATCTGAAACCTATGAAAAGGAAATAAGCTGCATTTCCAATTAATTAGTGAGTTCAGTACCAGGAATATCTTCAAAAAGTTTTGTCCATCTCTCTTGAGCTCATCGGAAGGCTCCAATTCCATTCTCATGGTGTTGTCCCTCTGCCAAGTGAGACACTGATGTAACATTTTACAAAAGCTTGGGTGCAGGTGCCATGATACAGTTTATAGTATCTCCCTCCTCTCAAATCCAGAATCCTTTTTGGCATGTAGTGGTGTTAACCTTCGGTTTTCTCTAGGATATTAGGGTTATCAAGTAATTGGGGACGCCAAGGAGAAGCACAACCTCAGTCACTGCTGTCTCATCCCACTCACAGGTGGCCTAGCAACCCCACAGGTAAAATCTGAATTGCTGACTGAAAACTCGTGTGACGTTGTGGGCCCCTTTGAGTGGGCTCTGTTTTGCACATGCTCACAGTACTCTTGGGCAGCCACTTCAGGCCATGCATCTCAGTTTCCCTGTTTTCAAATGGACGTAATACTTATGTCCTTCTACCACACACCATATGTCTAATTAAGTGCTTTCAGAGTTTAAATGAATGTGTGTATTATATTATCTTCTAATCACAGAGAATTCCATCCACCCTTCCTAGCAATTCTTTTTCTTTGTTCACCATGTTCCCTCTAAGCCTCTATTTGTTCCAAGTCACTTTGCTGTCAAGTTACCTGAGCATCTTTATCTTAAACCTATTTTTAGGCTGATGTTAAAAAGAGAAATGCAAATGCTCCACTGGCAGTCTAGGTTCCTGAAGAATCGGAAAGAAATTATTTTTGCAAAGCTCACTGCAAACTACCTCCATGTATCTTGCTTGAAGATTAATAATTTGTAGAAATCAAAGGGATTAGTTCTTCACTAGAATAAATCAGCAGTGGCTTTAGCAAAATCAGTTATCTGCAATGAATTATATAGGGACAAGTGAAAGTTGATAAATGTCTGCGGCACACAGGCCAGAACCTGATTTCAACCACACACATGGAAATCTCTATTAACTACATTATTTTGACTGAAGTTTCTAGAATTACTCTGTATATCTACAGATGCAATGTTGGAATTTAAATTAGCTGCTGACATTCAATAAACAGGTGCTGGAGTCAGGGTTTATTCTCTGTTCAGCAGCAGCATTTCTATGCAAACACCTTGTGTGTCAAAGGAGGATTCAATAGGAAATATGCTCATTGTTGGCTAATTACATATTCTTTGTCTTTAAAATAAAAGTCTACATTAGCAACTAATAGAATATCCATTCAAAAGTAAGGATTACGTGCATGTCTACAACATTTTGGACTTTGCCAAAATGAATTTTCCTACAGCCAAAAGAAAGCACTTTATAAAAAAAGAGTGAAAAATCTTCCTTTAATTTTAATTTCCAGTCACAAGTAGCATCCTTTTAAAAATCCTTACGCAATAATGCTTTCAATGCTGCCACTAAAGCTAGAGGAGTGTTTTGAAGCAATGTAGCTTGTACACCATGGTGACAAAAAGGCAATTGTCCTCCAGCGGTGGAGGCATCGCATCGGTAAACATTCTACTTAGGCTGTGATAGGCTCCTGTCTCAGCACTTGCTCAGAAATGAAATTCTTATAGGATTTTTGAGGAAAACACAGGAGACAGAGATAGCAAATTAACAGCTTTAAAACGAACAACTTTCTCACTCAGCCACAGGGTGGGGGCGTAGCTTTGGTGATGGTGATTTTTCCTAACAGGGTGCATTGTTATTTAATTAGGATATTTTAAAAGAAAGTCTTGCCGCCTGCCTCTTGCCCCAAACAGAAAAAAAAACCCCAAAACCATTTGATGATTTTAAACAAGAGATAAACTGGATACAAAATGAATAAATAAATGAAAATGCTGTGGTGATTTTCAGAAGAAAATGAAAGGTTAAATATAAAGAACTTGAAAGAAAACCAGTGAATTTAGAGTCTAATGTGACCTTGTAGAGATTGTGGTTCCCTGTCCACGTCCCAGACCCGCTCCCCGCAGCCCAGAGCGCTCCTGGGCGCAGCTGACACCGGCACAGAGCCACCCTGGCCGGTCCCTGCCCTCGGTGCTTTTCCCTGGGACCGCGGCACTCAGGGCGATAAGGCCTTTCCCGCACCTTCGCTCCCCTTTCGAACAATGCTTTCAGACTGACGCGGAGTGAGGGGAACGCTCGTCACTGATGAGGATGCAGAAGGTGCTACCGCAGGGAATCACGAGAGCCATGGTAACCGCACACCTTGAACCCAAGACTACCTCATTAGGAGACATGGGGAAATAAAATATTGACATTTAATACAGACAATTTCCACACCTAGGGCTGAAAGCATTTGAGATATTTTCTTTACACTGCAGACCTGCAGCCTGCTGCAACTGTGTCTTGACCCCAGAGCTGTTTTTTCATTCCATGTAATGCGGTATCTATGAAGCCTTGAGATGGTAATTGGGTGTGTTAGACTTATTCCTGAATAGAAAACTTAAAAACCAGAATAATGATCAGTGAGAAAATAAAAAAGCCCATGTTGAGATAAAAAAAGTTCAAGAGATATTTTGGTTTAGCCGGGGGAAGATGACAATTATTACATTATTTGTTACATTTCGTTTTGTTAAGTTTACTTTTTAAGGTAGTATGTCCAATAAGTGTCTCTATTATTATGCCTCTTAGGAGTGCACATTATTAACATCTTTAAATCTTCCTCTTGAGACCTTTTTCCCTAACAGAAAAGAAGAGAAAAGAAAAGAGAAGTATTTGTAGTCTGTTGGCAGTGTTCTTATAATGGAATGAAGATATTTGGGAGAATCTCCACCGTTATGAACCAAGTTAGCCTCCTGGGAATGGGGGGAGTAGTGCTGAATTGCAGCCCGCAGCCTGGTTCTGTGTTCATCTCTGCCCTTATGCTGCACACTCACTTTGCACAAGCAGTTGCAACTAACTTAAAACCTCTGCATTTTGGATTCACAGCGATGAAACCTGCTTTTGCATTTATTCTTTGTTGGCATGGAAGTCTGTGATTCCTTATTTCTGCCCGTTTGTGTCCATTGTGCTGTGTGCATTCCTGTGTGACAACGGCGGTGTCTGTGTGACCCCCGCATAGCGGTGTCGGGCCTGTAGGGCTGGGGGCAAGTCCCTGCTCGTGCGGGAAGCTGCGCTGTGTTTACCGCGCTGTGCTGTGCTCGTGTGCCGTGGGGTGAGCCCCGTGTCCGGCCGCGCTGCGCGACCGCGCTGTGTGACCGCGCTGTGTGACCGCGCTGTGCGACCGCGCTGTGCGGGCTGTGTGACCGCGCTGTGTGACCGCGCTGTGTGACCGCGCTGTGTGACCGCGCTGTGCGACCGCGCTGTGTGACCGCGCTGCGCTGTGTGACCGCGCTGTGTGACCGCGCTGTGTGACCGCGCTGTGTGACCGCGCTGTGCGGGCTGTGTGACCGCGCTGTGTGACCGCGCTGTGCTGTGTGACCGCGCTGTGTGACCGCGCTGTGTGACCGCGCTGTGCTGTGTGACCGCGCTGTGTGACCGCGCTGTGCGGGCTGTGTGACCGCGCTGTGTGACCGCGCTGTGCGACCGCGCTGTGTGACCGCGCTGCGCTGTGTGACCGCGCTGTGTGACCGCGCTGTGTGACCGCGCTGTGCGGGCTGTGTGACCGCGCTGTGCGGGCTGTGTGACCGCGCTGTGTGACCGCGCTGTGCGACCGCGCTGTGCGACCGCGCTGTGTGACCGCGCTGTGCGGGCTGTGTGACCGCGCTGTGTGACCGCGCTGTGTGACCGCGCTGTGCGGGTTGTATGACCGCGCTGTGTGACCGCGCTGTGTGACCGCGCTGTGCGGGTTGTATGACCGCGCTGTGTGACCGCGCTGTGCGGGTTGTATGACCGCGCTGTGTGACCGCGCTGTGTGACCGCGCTGTGCGGGTTGTATGACCGCGCTGTGTGACCGCGCTGTGTGACCGCGCTGTGCGGGCTGTGTGACCGCGCTGTGTGACCGCGCTGTGTGACCGCGCTGTGTGACCGCGCTGCGCTGTGTGACCGCGCTGTATGACCGCGCTGTGCGACCGCGCTGTGTGACGGCGCTGTGCGGGCTGTGCGGGCTGTGTGACCGCGCTGTGCGGGCTGTGTGACCGCGCTGTGTGACCGCGCTGTGTGACCGCGCTGCGCGGGCTGTGCAGCAACTCAACACACTGTGAAGTGCGGAGGGGGGCAGAGGGCGAGGTGTGTGGGGCCTGCAGCGCACGGGGGTGAGGGAGTGCGTGTGGGAGGAGATGGGAGGGTGCGGATGAGAGGCGATGCGTGAGAGGGGCTGCGTGCGAGGAGGACACGCGGCTATGAGGGTGTGCTGGACGTGGAGCCGAGGACAGGCGACTACGAGGGTGCGCGGGACGCGGAGATGACAAAGCCGTACTGCCCTCGCTCTCGCCCCGCCCCACTGCCCTCCGCCGGCCCCCGGGGCCGGGCTCCGCCGCCTGCGCCCGCCCCGTCCCTCCTTCCCCCCCCCCGCCACCGGGACTTCCCTTCGCGCTCTATTCAGCGGTGCCGCGCCGCTAACCCGGCATGTCCCGCAGCCGGGCTTCGCCCAGCGCCCGGCTCCTGTAACGCCTCGGCCCGCGGGCGAGGCAGGGCCGAGGGGGCCATGGGGGGCTCCTGAGGGAGCGGGGAGCGGAGCGCCCGGCCCGCGCCGCCACCATGGAGCCGCCGCCGCCGCCGCCGCCACCCGGCGCCCCCAGCGCCGCCGAGCCCGCCGGCTGCCCCAAGGACGCCGACCGCCAGCTGCGCCTCCGCCTCTGCGTCCTCAACGAGATCCTCAGCACCGAGCGCGACTACGTGGGGACCCTCCGCTTCCTGCAGTCGGTGAGTGGCGCCGCGGGGCTGGGGAGCGCCCTCGGGGGCACGGCGGGGCCGGGCGGCGGCCGGAGCGGCTCCTCCCGGCGAGGGGGCTGCAAGTTGTGGAAGTGGCCGGGGCCGGGGCCGGGGCCGGCCGGCAGCGCGGGGCTGGCAGAGCCGCGGTTCTCTCGCCCCCGGCCCCGCAGCGCTCCCGGCCCAGCGGGGCGGCAGGAACCGACCCGGGAGTGGGTCTGCTCTCAGAATGCCTCCTCCCTTTGGTTGTTGTTGCTGTTCAGAAGTTCCTTTTACGCTCACTTGGAAAATCTACCCTTACTGTCAGTTGTTTATAAATAAATACTGTACATGTATCTTTGTTAAATGGTAAACATAAATTTGTGATTGTGCCGGGTGTGTCTGTGCATGTGGAAGCAATTATACCTGCCTCTGAAATTATTCACGGGCTAGTTCAGAAGAAAAAAAATCCATCTGGATATTTCCATTTTCCTATGTAGGTTCTAAATGTGGAATTCATCTGTGTACCACCACACTCCTGCAAATAACTGGAAGAGCCCGTAGTAAAAGTTTCTAGATAACAAATAGATATAGATGTAAAAGAAAAATAAACTAGTGATCACACAGCGATCAAGAATCAAAGCAAAGGAAGTCTCTGCAGAGATTTCTAAAAGGTTGTTTCTAAAAGGGCAGAAATTCTTTCTGGTGTTTTTCTAGATAAAGACTAAACTCTGGTTTCATCTAAAAGCGCTTAGACCCTGGGCGCCTTTTGACCTGTCCTTCTGGCAAGATTTTTCTTTGTTTGTTTTTTAAAATTAGTTTGTCTTCAGTGTTTTTCAGATTCACCAAAGTGGAAAACTGTCTAACATAAAAGATAAATGGCAAGGATGTGGTTGTTTTATGAACTGGTCTCTACTTGAACCCTCCTCTTCTCTCTCCAGTAATTGACTCCGAGCCTTTAATTTGAGTTTTCCAACTGAAGTGCCAGTTAGCTTCATTTAGAACTGTGGTTCTGTCTCAGTGTAAGGAGGTTTTCTTCTGAGATGTAGAAGAGCCCCACCCTACAGACAAAACAAAACAAAACCAAAATCCGTCAGAAAACTCCTCTGTCCTAAGTACTGAATTTGAGATTTTGTTAGCTGCAGGCTAGAAGGTAGATTCAAGCTACATATATTTTTAATTCCAGTTCTTACAGCTAAATGTATTCATAGTGTTAGCTAAATGGGTTTTTCATGTATTAAAAAAGCAAAACAGGTCTTTTATTTATTTGTATTTGTTAACTTGGCAGTTTTCATTGGAGCAGTAGTGAGTAATGTGCCCTAGGTAATGGCAGGAGACGATCCTGGTGGAGCGCACTCGCTGCGGTCTTGGCTGGCACTGCTGGCAGTTAGGGCCCTTCTGAGGCACTTTGCCACCAGGTGTAGAGTGGCTATAGTATTATCTTGTGGTGTTGGTTCTGGAATAAAGCACCGAGGGATAGGATCTTCTTCATCTTTGGGCCCTAGTTTAGAGCAGCATTCATACACAGGCTTAACTTCGTGCACATGTCAAATGTTCATGTGCTGTCCTAAATGATGTCAGTTTCTTCAGTCATTGACCTACATCTTATGGACTGAATCTCTGTACAACTGCTTTCTTAAAGCTGAGTGTTGTTAACCCCAAGGAAAGGAGAATGAGGATCTACTGCAGCATGTGAGGGTAAAAGGAGCAGCAGCGGGATGAAATTTTTAAAAATAAAATTTGGAGTGTGAAATATTTTCTGCATAAATTATGTGGATGGCCATAACTCAATCCTTCTAACAAAACAGCCCACAAGAAAGAATTCTGCCCCACCTCCCACACTGGACAGCCGATACAGCGTGCAAGGATAACATCATCTATATAATCACTGGGACTAGATGCAAAAGCTTTGCTTTAGGACACTGATGAAAGTACTGCTGTAGCCCTGGGACTGTATTCTCAGCTGTGCTTGGCCTCACAGGAGGCCACCCAACTCCTGTTTGCTGGCTCTCCTGAGCGTGCTGGCATCCCTGCTCAGGAGCCGCCCCTCCTTGCCACTGGATCTCTGTTTCCCCAACTCGTGTTCTGTGTGGGCAGCACCTACCCAGCGCAAAATAAACGTACACTCTTGTACTGCCTGGGGTAATGGACCAGGTTAACACTCCAGTGTGACTGGCAAGGTTAGTTGTTTTGTCCTTAGTGTGAGTTGTACTGAAATGCTTTGTACTCCATATGATCCAGATGTAATTTTGGCTGCCCTCAAAGACTGCTGTTTTGTGCAGGAGAACTGCAGTACCCCGATCTTCTGGAAACTTGTTCCTGTCAAAAAGGAGATGAGACAGATGTGGGGTATGGGTTCCTTTGCCTAAGAAATGTCGATAGCTTGGGTTAAATAAAGGAAGGCTAAAGCTCATATCTTTTATTATCATAATGAATTTCCCCCAAGTAGGCTGAGACAGCTGTGCTTGTATGAGGGAATCTGTGCTCTTGGTTAAATATTTGCTATTGAAGCCCTGGTCCTCATTAAGTGTTCTCAATAAACAATGCTTTAAAAAGCAAACAGCTAAATTCTATGGGTTTATTCACAGCACTGAAGATGCTTGCTAGCAGCAGCTTCCTGTGTTCCCTGGTAATGTACAAGAATCTCTTAATTATTTAGAATCTTGTAAGTATTTAATACTATGCGTTTGCAAATGAATCAAAATAACCTCAGTTCACTTACAGTATTTTAATCTTAGTTTTAGGAGATGAATATATGATCATGTTTAAGGAAAGGTTTCCTTTTTCTTTTCTTTTTCTATATTTAGAAATGTTTTCCCACTAAGATGCAGGGGAAAATAGGTTCATTATTAACATAAGGACTCAGCCCTTATTTGCTTTACCTAAAAGATTGTGGTCCATAATTTGCTTTCATAAATTAATAAAGTGAGTATGTAAAGTTTAATATAAAGCATAATTAAAGTTATAATTAAATAATTAAATATATAAATAATTAAAGTGATAGAACATGGAGTTCTAACTCTCTTCTACCAGCTCAGAGCTGATGACCTGAAGTTACTGATTTAGTTACGATTATACACACACGATATGGTGTCCTATTTTGTTTGCCATTTTGTTAAGCAGGGATGGTACTATTGCTAATTATGGAATTATTCTTGAAGAAATGCTGTGTAACTCAGGAGTATTAATAGACAATACAGCAGTTATGCAGCTGTGTTACTGGCTGTACTAGTACATTACACAGACAAACTTTTTAAGCAGCAGGGAGAACTGCATGGAGCAGATGGAAATGTATTGCTGCTAACATCATTAAAGAGCTACTGATCACAGAAGAAGCAAAGTGGAAAATTGTTAGAACCTAATGGAACTTTAGTAAAAGTTTCAGGAGTAAGATAAACGTCAAAGGCATAAAGACAGATAATTCTGTTCTAAGTCTCTGGTGTGATCATAAACCATAAGGATTTTCAGTATCCAAGCTTTAAGATTCAATTAATCCTTTGGCCTCTTTTAACTCTGTAACATCTACAGAAAGTTTATCTTGTCCTATGTAATTTTGTAAATACCTCTTTCTCTTTTTTTGGATCACACGAGGTGGTAATTTAGTTTGAGTGACCTGCTGGATAAATGCCAGCAGGTGTCTGGTGGCATGCAGCCCTGTGCAGGGATGTGGGGCTGCCAGCGCGCTGCTGGAGGTGCAGTGTCTGCAGGCTGCAGCCCTCGGGCTTAGCCAGCCTCTAGGTGCCTGCTCTTGCTTGGAGTGTCACTTGGTACAGAGAAGTCATGCACAGTTTGTTGGGGAAAGAAGGGTTGTGGTGTGTTTGACTGTTCTGTGGTCATTCCACAGAAACCCAGTCAAATCTGACACTAATGTTTCAGTAGTTAAAGACCAGCTCTCAAGTAAGGAGACACAGGAGCCCTGAGCGATTTCAGACATACTTGTCGACCATCATTCTAAAAACAGATGAAATGGTGAACACACAGCAGTTGGCAGTCAGGTTTTTAAGAGGTTTTTTTTACCATTTTGTAGATATAATCATGAATTACATGTGGAAGTGTTGGAGCAGTAGTTATCCAGTACGCTGGGTTGCAGTGGTAGGTATTTTGTTGCATCACTTTTTTCCCTCATATTCATCTCATCAAACATTCAGCTCAAACCTGCACATGCAGCTCCCACAGCTTAGATAATTGCAAATATATAAAGCCAAATGGTTCTCTACATTGTATATATATGTCTCTTTCATCTTTCCAGATACAAACCATCAACTTGTTAATTTTAATGTCAGAATGACAGGATGTATTTTAGCTTGAGCAATTGCTGCTTGTTCTGCGCAGGCATGAAAACAGTAGGAAAGGTGAATTGTTACCAGATAGGTATCAAATTGACAAGTAATTGTACCAATACTACTTTTAGGTTTTATTGTCATGCATTCCTTTATTTTTGTATGAAAATTAGAAGTCCTCTTCAATCCTATCAATTCTATAAATGGTACATTAGGACATGTGCCATCACATAAATTAGCCCACATGCTACAGACTCAAAATATTTGTGTTTTGCTCCTCTTTCTTGCTTGCCTTGTAGGTGTAATTGATCTGTCTCTGGGTTTTGCACTCCACCCATCTTGAAACATGATAAGCATCACAGGCTTTGTTTGGTCTTCCCCCCCCTCCTTCCCTTTCTATTTCACAATCTTGTTTGCATCCAAGATGAGGCTCTGGTGCTCTAATAGAGTAGCAAACAGACCATTTGTCTCAGCCGTGAGCTGTGGTTTCCTGTCCTACCCTGTTCTCTGCCTGTTCACCCTCAGTAGATACAGATAAACACTGATTCTGGAAGGTGAACCATATGGTTTGGGTAATGGTGCTTCTTTATTAGGAGACAGCGAAAAGAGCATTCTTGGGAGAGGAAGGAGATGGGAAAGGAAATTGCTTGGAAGTGATCTAAATTACCTTTGCTGATCTGTTACTTTGGGTCAGTTGGTCACCTACAGCCAGTTGTTAGAACTGCAAAAGATGTTCTGTTTAGTTTTAAAGTCACAGAGCTTTTTTTTTTTTTTTAAGTCTGGTTCCTGATGTATGCAAATTGAGGAAGATCACGGATTTAATTTTAAATGACATGTTTGTAGCCCTTCTGGTTGTAAAGCACGAATTGAAGATAGAACATTAGCTAAACAAAAATGCTTCTGAGTTTTTGGGGGCTTTTGTTTTGACTCTTGAATTTGAGGTTGGCAGTTCTATTAGTACAGTTCTCTATTTAGACCAAGTGTAGTGCAAAATCAGCAGCTAAAGGCTGAAATGCAAATAGATTAAAAGGTTTTTTTACTCCAGATACAAAGAAAGAAAGTGAAGAAAACAATCTGGATGTAGATAGATGAAGCAAAAGTGAGACACTGAAAAGCAAAACAAAGCAAAGAGAGAGCTCTGAAAATATTTATTCATCTGAGCCTGTGGTCTAGAGAGCCCAGTTTACAGCCATGGGTCTAAGATCAGGGCTGGAGGATCCAGAATACCCGGGTTCTCTCCTGCTCTGAGCTGTATGAACTTAGTGTGTCGCTTTGAATATAGTGTGCTGAGCCCATGCCTTTTGCAGTGAGGCTTTACAAATCAGTTACATAGGAGTTCAGCGGGTTTTTATGTGAAAAAAGGTGTTTATTCTTTTTGCACTCTCACAGAATTTCCATGGTGAGAAAATATCAATAAATCCCCTGTGTAGTTTCACCAGTTTTCTGCCATACAGGTGAGAAACTAATTCCTCTTTGCTTCCCTTAACTCATTCCAGCTTGGTGTGCATCTGACCCTTTTTACCCTTTATCTCAGACTTACTTTGGTCTTGTTCCATCCTTTGGAATGAGGTGTCTGACCTCTTTCTGGCTCTGCCTGTCTCCCTCCTCTTGGTTGCTGTGCTGTGATCAATCAGCCCTTTTGCAGTTTGTCCCTCCCTCTCATTTCAGGCACGCCAGTTGCTGTTTGAACATGTGCCATGATCTCTGAGGGAGGAGGGAGTGCTTGGCTGCCCTGGGCTTTCCCAGAGCCACGCTGGTGCCTCTGCAGCAAACCTCTCCTGTGATAGCACTGTGGGAGCTGAGGCAAGGGAGGGACAAAGGCCCTGGGCTCTGGTAGAAAGGGCGTGGAGATCAAAAAGTGAACCAAGCATCGCAGAGAGCAGAGTATCGCAGCTGCTCCATACATAGCTGGATGCATGCTTGATTTTACAGCATTTTCAGCTGATATTTGCAGGAAGCAGACTGATACTCATTATGGGAAACTGGTTTGTCCCTAAATATAGGAAGCAAAAAAGTTTAAAAGCTTTGATAATTTTCTGCTCCCTAGGTCACACAGTATTTGTGCCATAGGCAGAAGTACTGGTTTGCAGGGGGGGAGAAATGAAATTTTACACTGTATCATGGAATCATGAAAAGTAGCCTTGGAGAGAATCTAGACAAACCATCCCATCATGTTCTGATATGGAAAGATGTTAATTTCTGATGGATTATCCTGGTGTTTAGATGTTGTTAGTATTAAAGATGTCTTCTTAATGCCTAACATAATGTCTAATCTTCTAGTGCTCTTTTTTCCTTTGTGTCAATTGCTTAAATATTTCAAGAATGTTTTCACATTTTGCTTCAGATTATGCTAAATTGTCAAATTGTTTCATTTTCTTTCTCAAAAACTATTTAATTTTACTTGTGATAATTCCTGTGCTGTTATCTGGATTCTGTAATCTATTTGTGTCCTGAACTCTAGTGCCCAAAACACCAGGTGCAAGGCACTCCCAAGGCTTTAGCAGTACCAAGCGAGGCAGCGGATTACTTACAGGTTTTGTACAGTATACAGAGTATTATTGTCACAGGAGAGAAAGATTTGCCTGAGTTTGTACCTGCCTTTGGGAGCAACTCATTGCTCACACCAATAACTGGGTGTCAGCATAAAGCATTTATGGGAGCAGTCACGTATTCAGACTCCTGGGGGGTGCCCTGGAAGTGCAACGCTGACCCCTCCTAAGGGGTAGAGGGTGATGTGTTTGCAGGTCCCTTTCCCCCTTTCCACATCCTGGCACTCCCAGAGGGTTTCTGAGGCTTGAAAAAGCAGGATCTCCCAAGTGCATTGTCTGCCTTTGGGCACCCAGATGAGTCTGGGACAGATTAAGCTTTCAAGAAATTACTTATTTCTGTTGCCTGTTTATTGTTTGCTTCAGGCTCTTACAAGAAAACATAAAGGGACTGTATGATTTTCTGTCTTCTTTCCAGCTGTAGAATCCCTTTTCTATTTTTGTTTCCCCAATGGATTTCCAGCCTGCAATGGTAAAGGCCTTGCACATTTGTAGTGTGGTTTAGGATGTAAATGACAGTGTATCTTTTGGTTTTGATGATGCTTGAAATTCCTGTGCAAATGGCAGCCTGTCCTTGTTACCAGGAGTGGGTACAGCTAGTGACAAGAAAAGACTTGAAATAAGCAACCACGTCCTTTCTCAATTGGTTACAAAGACTTCTTGTGGAGCAATGCAATTCTTGCAAAGCCATCTCATCTAGACTGAACACTACCTTTGACTGCTTTTCCCTTCTGTGCCACGAATTGAGGCTTGGACTGGGGATTGCACCAACAACATGCCTGAGATCTCAGCAAAGTGTTGGATTTAAACATTGCTGCAGATGAAGAGTCCTTTTTAATTACCCAGTCGGGCATGATTAAAGCTTTCACACTACCTCTGCAGGTGTGAGTGAGTCAAGCTGTGGCAGACATAGAGAACTGCAGTGGATCTGTTCTGGGGCAGAACCTCAGGGTGGCTGTCTGGTTAGAACACCTTCACCCTTCTCTAGATGCCATTCATGTGAAGAGACATTGGCTCCCTTTGAACTGCAGCTCTCAAGAGCAGAATAAGAGAAAACAGCTCTGTGATGAGAGAACAGTTCCTTCACCCTTCCTAATGAGTCTTCCTCCTTGCTTACACAGCTGAATGCCATATGTCAGGCCAGGAGACACTGAGTGCCCAAAGCTGAATGTTGCTCTGATAGGCCACTTCAAGCCTAGGGACAGAAAGACAGAAATTACTGTTCTGGCACTGTGGGGCTCCTCTTAGGCCTGTCTGCCCTTTCACCCAGTGCTATCAGCACAAGAACTTGTTACAAACCAGCTGGCAATGACACTTCCTACAGTTCTGGAAACAGTGACAATTTTATGTCGTGTATCTTTGAGTTGCAGAGGGGGCCACAGATTCTGAATCCTGATTATTTAAAAGTTGGTATGACATGATGGGACTGTGGAACTGAGTTACAGGAACATTTAGGTTCACGTGAGGATACTGGGTCATTCTCAGTATTCTCAGCTATTCCTACTGCAGAAATTATTTTTATGGAAGCATATCAGCCATACAAATAATAACTTGTTGCAGTTAATCTGATGTCTCATGACTCATGGAGTAGATTTTGTGACCATTCTTAACCTTTCATTTTGTACTTCTGGTTTTGCTGTGGTCATTTCTTGTGCCAACAGGTTAATTTGTTGGTTCCCAAACCACTTTGCTTATCTAAAATAAGGACACCTTTTTTTTAACAAATGCAGTTGTTTAGTCCTTAAAAAAATCTTTGTAGACTAGTCTTAATTTATTTAGCTCAGTAATACACTTTCAATTAAAACAAAAAGAAGGAGCAAACAATCTGATAGGCAGAGTGCTGTTTATATATTCCCTGTGGATTTGTCAGTTGTTAAGTTACCACTAGCTAAGGGATAGGACCAACATTTCCAGGGCTCCTGCCTCAAGCATGTGTTAGGAACTGTTTCACTGTATGTTTTGGGCGTGGAACTTGATGTGATCGGGCCAGGGGCCTGGCTTGCACTTATCAGGCTGCTGGTTTAGTTGTGAACCAGAGCCTGCTGCCAGTGACACCAAACCCACATCCTTTCTGCTGACATGCCTTGGCCCAGGGTGTCAGAATGAGCAAGTGCTGATGCCTGAGAGGCACAGTGCTTGCCCCTTCCCTGAGAGCACCTCTTCTGCAGAGAGGTTGCTACAGTCCTTTGCACCGGTGTCACTGGCTGCTGAGCTTGCCACCAAGGAGTGATGCTTATCTTTGAGATCTGAGCAATTTACCAAGAAACAGCTTTTAACCCATGACTCTCAGTTTACCGAATGTCTTCCAGATGTTTACTACCTTTGTACATGACAAAATGGGCCTAGATTAAAAAAAAAGGCCTAACAACATCATCCATACCCTCTTACACCTTCTTTTATCTACAGTAAATCACATTAGTGATAACACTTCTGTCTTGAAAGTTTTGCCTGCTCATGCTTCTGGCATCCTAGCATGGTTTGTCATGGGATACATAAGGGAAACACTTGTCAGGAAAGAGGGGAAGACATAAAAGGTTGCATTCAGGGGTTATTTTGGATGCTGAGGAAGCTGACAATGAGAGGAGTTCCCTGATATTCAAAGTGTGTGTGTCACTGGTGGAGGGCCTTGCTTAGGTGGCAGACTCTTGATAAGAACTCACTAAAATGCAAATTCTTATCTCAGGTAGGTAGATGGGTTTCAGCTACATAGCAAGGTCTCTGATCCCATGGGACTTTCTGTTTTATCTGGCAACTGCTTTGAATGTCACCTCACAGGGAGCCTTGGCTGTCAACCTCATCACAAGGTGGCTACTGCCCCTTCCATTTTGTATGAAGGGGCAGTAACAGAAGGCTGTGAAATTTTTAGGACTCTTAAAACCTGATTCTTAAATAGCATCCGTGTTGTTGTGGGAAAATTGGACAAGCTTAATGTAGGTATGCATGAGTAGGCTGTGTGCTATTTAATATGTAGGTCACAGAGGAGAAGGCGTGGACACAGAAGTTTATCTGTGTTGTTAGACCTGGTCAGTGGTTAATGCCCTGTATTGTTCAGCAAGAGACTTAGGCTACAAGTGTAGTAAACAAAACAGTGCCAGTCTTTACTCTTTGGCCCTGTGGCCAACTGGCATGGTCTGGTCCTGCCTTGTGGTGCTGAACTCCAGTCTCCAGCAGGATGGCTGCATTCGGGCTGCCTCCTGGGATGCTGCTTGGGCGGCCCACACTGGCACCATGCCTGACACTTGTTTGGGACAATGCTAACAGGCCCGGGCCAGAGAACGCCAGAAACATTCTCCCAGTTTTCTCCCAGAGCTGCAAGGCTCAGGTGCATGTCCTGGCCCTGTGGGCTCACCAGTGGAGGCATGGCCTAGGTCCCACCCCAGGCTCTGGCACTTGGTGCTAAAGCAGGATTCTGGTAGATTGGAGCTCAGACGCAGTGCTAGCTTTTCCTTGAGGGTGCTGATGTGGGTGGTGTTACTTCTGATGCTTTGTTATTATGTGAAAGTTCTAGGTGCCAGGTCAGAAATGCTAGAAATATGTTTTATCAGCCTTCCTTAGATTTTTGCCATTACTCTCTTGCCATCATTACTTGGGATCTTTTATTTTGTTCAATCTGTGGAGGAGAAGACAGAAAGGAAATACAGTTTGAATGGCTGTCAACTACTTCAGGACAGTGTGAAAAGGAACTGGATGTTAATTACCCAAATCAGTGCCAACATTGACAGTTGTCAGCTGAGATACTGTTGGCTGAAGGTACTTTGGTCCTTCATATGAAGGATGCTTGATCATTTCTCTTTTATTTACTTCCTTTTTTATTGAAGAAAATGAAAGACTTCAAATGATAATCACTGGACACTTGCATATAATTTTTTACCTCATATCCCTCTGGGTGCTGGAGGTTCTGTTTGTTGTATTACTGAAACTGTGCTCAGAAATCAGTTCAGATTCTGAGAAGCAGCTGTTTGTGAGGAGAGGGTGTTGACAAGACAATAATGGCAGAACAGTGGGGGAAGCTTTCCAAAGAGCTGCAGAGTGCATTTGCTTTGAGCACTGGTTTGTCAGAGGCATGATCCCTCAACAGGAAAACGAGAGATGCATATTGGGGAGGAGACACTTTTCACAGAGTTTGTCTCCTTTGTTGGCTCTTTAAAATCTATGTGGGAAACTACCACTGTTACAAATACATGTCCCATCCTCTGTGCTGGCACAAGTTGTCTGTTCACACAAGGAGAACATGTTCTGAAAACAAACTTGTCACTAAGTAAGTAATGGTTTTCAGGCTATATGGACCAAAGACAGTGTTTTTGGGAGGTATAGGTGAAAAGTGAGATTTACCAATTAAGTTATTAAGAGCAGAGAAAAGTACCATGGGAGTTTTTAACCTAGTCATTAAATGGTAGAGAGGACGTGAAATACAGTGCATTGAGTGTTGCAGTACCTGTTTTGCTGGGCTTTTTACTGAGTAGGCCTTCAACTTTGCCAGCACCGAGCTCCCAGTGTTGTACTGTATTCAGTCCTCTGGCTGTGACATTGCCTCCATGTTCTTGCTTGCTACTGCTTTCCTTTCCAATGATTGCAAAGCCCTTGTGCAAGGACAGAGAATCTTACCTGTAGATGGCTTTTTTCACTTCTGTGCATTCATCCTTCAACACTTAGAAGAAGCATTTGCCAGAATAACTGCACTTTAAAGTCAGGAAACAAGAGCAAGAAGCATTTAGAAACAAAACTGGACCACTGGAATTGAAAGTATAGTCCAGGCTTTTGAACTAAACACATTTGGAAAGAGTATTGGTTTTAGATAAATGGAAGGAGTCAAAAAGAAGCACAGATCAATACTTCTGCATTGAAGTAAACACTTCTGTGGTTAGAATGGGTCACTAAGACATATGACATCCTTACATAATCTTTCACTATTCACTAGCTATGGTGGTTCTCTGACAAAATCAGCTGTGGACAGTTCCTGTTGTTATAAATTAACACTTATGCACAGTTTTTATTACTTTGCTTTGATGTTTGTTGTTGGTTTGGGTTGGGTTTTTTGTATGTTTGCCAAATGTGGCAATTACGCAGTGAGCAAAACAGTCCCCGAAGAAATGTGTGTTTTCCTCTTTTTGACTGTTAAGCAGGTCTTTCTTTCTCTAAGTGTGCTTGGCTTCATCTTGATTTTTGGCATGGTGGACAGATCAAGCTGATGAAACTTGCTAACTTGCTTTGTGGAGTGACCTGTTGGTGAAGGGTGCTGGAAGCTTTCTGCAGTTATACCAAGTAGCAGAGGAAAATCAAAGAAGAGGGAATATGTGGGGTGATGCTCTGTTTTGCATGATGCCTGGCAGAGTGCCTTTTGGGTATTCTGCTACCCCTACAGACTTCATCCTGAGGGGTGCAGGAGCCAGGAGGGGCCGGGAAAGCTCAGCCTGTTCTAGCAGGTGCCTGCCACCTTGCAGTATCAGCACCTTCTGCTTGTAGAATTTGAACCATGAACAGCAAGGTACATCTGGTATTTCCACTGTGACCTCTGTTGAAAAACAGCTAATATGCATCTTGACATGAAATAAAGCTAGAAAGAACAGCCAGGCTCTTAAGGGGCTTTGACTGTTATACTGTGCATGCACTGTGTCATAAGAGATCCTTTTGCACAATACAGGCCATCTTTCTTAAGCAGTTGCACAAGAAAAGCCACAATATTTGGAAAGCAAAGTATGAATCAAAATTTTTACAGCATACAGCCAGAGGAACTGAAATTTGCACACAGCAAGCAAGAATTAAATTGCAGTGGCAGCAGTTACCATGTCCAGGTGGTGTGTGGAGGCAAGGCTGCATGACATCAGTTCTCTTTTAATGTGGCTCTGGGCGAGCTGCTGGGGCAGCATGGTATCAAAAACCAGCTCAAACCAGTGGAAAGAAACTTTTCAGACTATTTCACTTAGAGAAGAAGAAAATTTTGTTGTGAAGTGCATTAAGAATAAAGATACTGGTTCATGCAGCACTTTTTTTGGCTGGATCTTCTCAAAATAGAGCACCAGTATTTAGCAGATGGAGAAACTGAGGTGCAGAAAGGCAAAATAAGTTGTACAAAGGGTGCTGATGAAGTAACTAACAGAGCCTTGTCTCCATTTCTTACCTTCTTTAGAAGAAAAAGCTGAGCAAAAGATGTCACATAAATGATGTGAATTTTTTTGTGAAATAGTGCAACAAGAATGTTAATTCTTCAATTCAGTCTTCTGACATCCAGCTGACACATCCTTGGCAGTTAGCACTCGATGAATTGGTGGTCTTAGCTCAATCCAGGACTGTTAGGCATAACCAGAGGCAGTCTCTGTGCACAAACAAAGAATCCATGGGGATGGGAGGCACTAACAATTCTCCCTTCTGGGAGAACCTCTGCTGGATGCAGGAGATTGTGCTGGGAGGGTCTTCCTGCCAAAGTGTTCCTGTGTGAACATAAGGTGTAGATTGTAAGTCTTGGTCCTTCAGGAACTGCCAGTCAGTGCCTTCCCAATACTCTCAGAGAGTAGTAAAAATGTAAACAGAGAAGCGATCTTAGGTCTCAGAATTACTCAGTGGCAGTTGTCTGAACAGTGATGCTCGTGCTAAAATCTCGGCAAGTCCAAGTGCAAACACTTGGACATCTGGTTTCATGCTTGCCTAGTCTGTGTCTGTGCTAGCTGCTGAAACAAATCGTTCTCAACACTATGCGGAAGTACTTTTTAAAGCAGTAAGGGCAAGCCTGAGTTCTGCAATCAAGCACACATTGAGCACAAAGGCTTTAAAAGACAGAAACAAAGTGGAAATGTCTGTGGTTTGAATGTACAGCTCTACAGGGATTTGAATGCCCCAGCATTCACTAGAAAAAAGCAGTTTGGTCAAGCAAGGTAAAACTCTCTAATGCCAAGCTGAATCCAAGGTGAAATTTTGAAAAAGTTGTTACGAAAGTCAGTATCTAGAACATTTCACTTATGTGCCTTCTCTGCGCTTCTTTTTCTTGGTGAGGAGCTGGAACTTCAGAGATGCCACAGAAAGGAAGTTTCTTCCTCTGTAATTTTCTATCTCCAAGGTTCAGACTTGAAGTTTGAAGGTGAATTAAAGAAGTATTTTAATCCTGAAATTCACCATAGAAACTTCTCCTCTGGGACAAGAGCATTTATTTTTGGTAGATTTCATACCCCTCTGCACAATTCCAATCTTCTAAGGCTTCACCTCCTTCCTTTTCATTCATTTTAAAGATAGCTCTTCAGTCCATGCTTGTTGGGTGTTGTCCTTAAAAATTCTCCTTATTTTCATATAAACAGATTTTTGTTCACCAGCTCTGACTCTGAGAGGTCATGACTACTTTAATCAAAGTAACCAGTACCAAAATAAAAAAGTAGCCTGATACATCTCTGCAAATCATGAGACTGTTGAACTATTTGTGTAAGAGATTGGTGAGATTTTTAATGAGGCTGGTGCGTGGAGAGGTGGAGTAATGCCCTCATGAGAGCACTACTTGCCTTTTCTCATGGCAGCCGATGTGACCTGTCTAGAAAACCAAGACCTGCTGAGACACCTGCTCTGGTGGGTGCTGTAGCATGAGGTGGGGCTGGACTGGTTCCTCAGTTCCGCATCTCTGCACCACTGCAGCATCCTGTTGCGTCTTGTGTCCCACATCACAAACCCTCCGCTGTCCCCACAGTCTATTTCTGTTCTGCTTCACTCCAGCAGTTCGTGAGGTGGGGTGCAAGTACCTTTGTACAAGGGCAAAGAAAAAAGAGAACGTGGTGTTTTCAGCTTCCTGCTGGAGCAGGGCACTGCCGCTGCTGCATGGCTCAAAGGAGATGGACAGGTGAAGGTCCACCAGGACTGGCTGATGTAGAACATAATACAACATCAATATTGTGCATGATTTGAGATCATAATTTCAGTATTGGCCATTGCAAGCAATTGGAAATGCTGGTGTATGTGATGTGCCATTATCCTGGAATCCATATTTCATTTAGTTATCTTAGAGCGCACTAGACCAAACCTGAAGATATCCCCACCAATTTCACTCTTACTCACTGCTTAGAGCTTTGATTTCTGTTTGCAAGCATGTTAAAGTGAGATGACAATGCAATTATTGCCATGCCTGTTTGCCTGGCCCCAGTGCTTGGGGGTGCAGTCCCACACTGTCAGTGGTTGTCTTGGTTTGTCTCCTCAGCTGCTGCAGCCTTCTGTATAAATGCAGCTTAAAGGCTACAGTAGCTTGTTTAAATGCTTAAATGTTGAGTTGTAGAGGGCAGTGTTTAAGCAACAGATGCAGTCTTGTCAGAACAGAGGTCTAACCTTAAGGAGAGGAAGGAACAGAATAGAGGACAAAAATTGCTTCAGTCTTTTTTAAATCAGTTTGCAAATGAGAGTCACAGTCCTTAGCCCAAATGCACATTCATTAACAGTTTGTAGTTGACTCGGAGTTGGCAGCTGGAGTGGCTGAGGATTAGGCACTTGCCTTGATTTTTAGAAACAAGAAATGTTAAATACAGATGATATTTGAGTGGCAGTTTCAAAGGAGGAAGAGACATGTGCTGTCTTAGTCTGGTTCTGTTTTCTAGGCTTATGCTATTTTGTTGCATTTACTGTGTAAGCAAGTTTCAGTTGAGCTGGTGGAATTGGTCAGAACGGTTGAGACTTTGGAATGAAGTGAAAGCAAATTTCATATGTGTTTGGGGTTTTTTTTGTTTGGTTTTTTTTTGGAGTGGGTTTTTTTGGGTGGTTTTTTTTGGGGGGGGGGGTGTGGGGAGTAGTTTGGGCTTGAGTGTCCTTTTTTGTTTAATGATACCCCAGCTGTGGCACCAATGACAGAAATCTCACAATTTTTTCATTGCAAAGCTTCTCATTTAGAGGTATATGACCTGTCCACTGTAATGTGCATTTAAGTGGAATTTGTCCAAGTTAATAACTTCTGTCTTCACTCATCATTATACAGATCTTTTCTTAAAGAGAAAGTCTCACTTTCCCAGCATTCTAAACATCAGGCAGTGACAAAAGCTAGATAGAAATCTCCCTCTCTGTTGTGTCTTTAGGTACTATGATTCTCAGTTGTCAAACTTGTCTGTTTTTCTGGGGCAACTCTCCTGTCTTTAGAAGCTTTTGGGTAGGACACACAATCCCAGACACACTTCATGTGAGGCTCTGTGATGCTGTCAGAATTCTGGGATGCCTCTCCAAAAGGGTGATCTGCTTTGAAGTACCTCGAAGAAGGAAGTTTGGTTCTTCACTATGTGCACATCTCCTTAGGAGCCCTTCTGAAAAGGGCACTCGGTTCTTGGTGAGGCAATCCTTCTGTCACACCTTGTCCTTGTTGGTGCAGTTTTTATGTTTGCAGAAGTGAGGGAGAAGGAAGAGAAAAGATGTATATCAATTTCAGATTGGTTTCAAGTGTGAAGTTCAGACATGGTGAAATGCTATAGGAAGTTCTCTCCACATCTTTCTTTAAATGATCACTGAGGTGTGTGTGAGGTGCGCATGTTGCACATACCAATATTTCATACCCATTGAAGAAGTTCTTGTTATCAGAAAAAAACACATTTCAGGAGACAGATGGAAAGGAACCATGAAATTCCATTTTTCCACACTCTGTCTCTTCTTGAAGATGATATGGGTAAGGGCAGAGGAATGTTAGTATGAGAAAAAAGATACTAAGGTTTCTGCTATAAAATCAACTGGGAAAGTTTCCAAGGGTCCGGAACTTGACAAAAGTAATTGTACAATGGTCTCCTAATTAAGGATTAAGGGAGAAAGCTGAAAAGTTGTTAATTTAATCTTCAGGTCTATGCAGTGAGTTTTTTTTTGTTATTTTTGGTATTATTTGCACAAAGCTACTTTTTTGAGGATTCATCTGCCCTTACTCTTCATTTGCCAGGTTTAATTGGAGCTGCCTTTATAGCAATTTTAGTATAAAATAACTGTTTCCAAGGGGGCTCTAGTACTTATTTTGACTTTCAAGGTGATAAACAGAAGGTTATGAATTGCTGAGAAATAAAGGTATGTTTTCCCTTCGTGTAAAGTTGATCAGTCATTTGGCTTATGACGGAATTACATACCCAAAGACATAAAGAAGATGGCAAGAGAACAGATTAGAAAAATAATGTCTTACGTATTTCAGATTCAGTTGATTTTATTGCCTGTGTGTATATGTAAAAACTTAACTTTGCAGGCATTATTACAAATGCAGAAGTGCTAATGCTTCTACAACATCTCTGAATTTTGATTTCTGTGCATTAATGGAGGAATACGCAACAGCAGAGGATCAAAATTTTGTTGGGTTTGTACCTGTGCAACAAGAGGAGTTGTGTGCAAGTCCCCACCTGCACAGGGGGCTGCATGCTCTGAGCAGGAGGGTCTGCCCTCTGCTTATGCCCAGGTTAAGCCCCGAATGTTTCGGGGTGTGTCCTGCCTGGCTCCGTCTGGCCTCGCTGCTGGACCAAAGGCGGCAGCTGTGGCGGTTTTCACCCCAGAGATGCCTTTGGCCGGCTGGGTGCTGCAGCTGGGCGCTCAGAACAAATCCAGGCAAAGTAGGAACTCAGTTTACCTTTGGTGGAGGAGATTCAGGCGACGGTGAAGAGAAAAGGAGCGGGTTCTGCTGTGTAGCTCAGATCCAGAGTTTATTGTAGCGTGGTAGATTTCTGAGTCTGGCAACAGCTCCAGACAGACAGACAGAGACAGCACCACAGCAGAGACCGACCCACAGCAGAGACCCCGGCCGCATGGTCTCGTGTCCTTTTTAAGCCCCGGGGACAGGGGGAGGGACGGACAGGTGAGGGCCAACCAGGTGTGAGCAGGGGAAGCTCAGGGGATGTGGACGCCGGGACAAACCAATGAGCCCAGGCCTGGGGGCATCTGCCAACCACTCAACACCTTGCTGGAAGGTGCCAGGCAGGAGGGCACAGGGGAGGGGGAAGGTTGGCACACCTGAGGGGGATGGCATAGGTGAGAGGAAATGGGACACACTGCAACACCCAGGAAGAGAAGCAATGAGGCCTGGCTAGAATACTTGCACTGTCCTACCTAAAAATGTCGTTTGGCAGTAAATTACTGCTAGTTTGGAGCAGGTTCCTGCTTTCTATGTGTTTGTTTTTAGTTTCTAAAACTTATGCCAGAATAGTACCTCCCACATCACACACACACACACACAATCTATATATATGTACATGTATATAGACTTTACCTGTTTATTAATGGTAGGTACCTTCTAAGCTATAGCAGAATTACAGGGTTCTTGGCTTTTTTTTGTAGTGAATTTTTGACTATTTCCGATTTGAATAGAGTCTCAGTGAGTTTACATAGCAGTGATGACTCCAAACCATAAGCTATTGATGTGTGGTACAACTACTAAAGCATGCATGAGCTGGAAATCTTGGCAGAATCTGAAGTGTCATGAAGGGTATTCTTGCATAAAGAGTGTGATACTAAATATTAGATGAAGCTACTCCTCCTTAGCAGCTCGTATCTGCTTTCCAGGTTTCAAATTCTACAGTTGTAGTGGCTGTTTCTTCAGCAAAACATCAAAATGAACCAAGAAAAACATGCATTTTTTTCATACTGTGCAAATTTTTCATTAAATAAAATGCCAGGGAGGTATAGATTCACTTCAGTGGTGGGAACACAGGTCTACTATTCCCTTCAAAAGCAACTGAAAAGCCGTTTGTCTGACATGCTGCTTCATATCCTGTCCTGCTTGTACCCTGAGTGTTTGTATCCAAAAGCAAGGAGCCAGTCCATATTTCGCTGTCTGGATTTGCCACCAAGGATGCCCTGCGTGGACGCTGGGCCAGCGTCGCTGTACGCTGCTGTGTGCTGTGGCAGCCCCGCCTGTGCTCCCGCAGAAACGCGCGTGCGGATCGCAGCGTACTGAAGGCTTTTGGGCAGCTTCCCTGACTGATTACTTCCCGTTACCTGGTTTTATGTATTCACAACCCTTATCCTTTTGGTCTCGCTGAAATCAGTGAGGGCTCTTTAATATATCTGAGTGAAAAGTTAGGAAGTTTAGCTTGAGGCGTTTCTTTGGTACTCGAACTGAGCAGGCTGACATGATGAGGCTGAGGCAGAGGAATAGCTCACATAAACTGGCTGAGAGCAGGGACAGCAGCTTCCAGCAGCAGAGGGATAACCAAGAAAAGAGGTGTTCGAGTCCTAAATCATTCCAGTTCTTAGCAAAGTAAATGTGACTTGCTTTTGTAAGTCAATCCAAACAATTTACCCCGACTTCTCCAAAAGCCAAGCATATTTAAAAACAGAACAAATCCCTAAAGACACTTAAAAAGTGTGGACTTTTGTTTCGCTTACTTTTTTTTTTTTTTTTTTTAAGAAATCTTGGGACTATGCATTTCACTGAAGTAAAAATGTGAAATCCAGTTTTATGAGGCTGTTACCAGTGGTAGGAAAGATACCGTGGGGGACATCCTGTGGTACTGGGGACTGTTTCACATTTGGGTAAGGTTAATAATGTAAAATTACTACCTAAGTCATCCTTTTTTTACCAGGTAATTTGTGTTATTTCTGGCTCCAAATATGTCCTGCAAATATGGTGACTTGAAGATTCTGTGGCAATCCAGAAGATGACAAAATAAATTTCTGATGTGACTGCGAGAATACTGATATCCTCTGTCATTTGAAGCAAAATGACCTAACTTGTTTAAGAATTTTCTCCTTCTAATTGGGACAGCATGTAATTCCCCCACATTTCTGGCTAGTCACTTAGGTCAAAAGAATAAGTGTGCTTTGTCTGCCTGGATTCTCAAAGATATAAATCACTGGACCGTTTTCAGTTGTACACTGAAATTCTCTTTCTGAGTTCTCCTGGGGAAACCAGACACTGTCAGCTTTCCCTCCATGCCTGGCTCTGCTGTCTCTGTACACAGGAGCACCATAGTAGAAAGGAAGTTTGCTGTGCAGTCAAATGAATTTTACTCTTGTTCATAAGTTACAATTAGCTCCACAACCTTGCTGGCTTCACCTTTTTTTAAATTCTTGTCATTTGGCTGCCTCATTTCCACTCTTCCTTGTCCTGGATAGTTTTCTTTTGCTAAGAATGGCTTCCTCCCTCCACTTCCTTAGTAGTTCAACTACATCTTTCACTCCTGTAGACAGAATTTCCCCCTAGCACTCTTGCCTCACAGCCTGGTATTCCCACACTTTATAAATATGCTTGCAGTGGTGCCACAAGCTGTCCCTTCTTATTTATGGATAGAATTGCAAATTTGATCCAGATGGTGCTGTTTTTTAAAGTCTGCTTCTGAAATCTGTTTGCAAGATATGATCTGCCTGAGCATATGCCTGATCATCTGTTTTTGGGAGATCTCCTTTCAGGATTCCTGGTTATTTTTGCTGTATCAAAGTTGTGCTTCATTAAATGCCATGAGTCAGTGGAACGGGATGCTTTTGTTTGCCACACCAGCACAAGTAGTGTCTAAAATCTGCTTAAGACTTACGTGCTGTTTTGTCAGAATTGTTTCTGAAAGACTTAGTGCTCTTTGAGCTTAATGAGAAAAAAAAACCTGTTTTATGATCTGTAGTTAATGATCCGAATAGTAGTAATTACTAGCTTTATATCAAGAGACATTTGACAGTAGTTCTAGCTATACTAGGGCTTTGGGTTTCTCAGTGTCAGTGCATTTGATGGTGCTTGCACTGCCTGGCTGGGTCCAAGCTACCCGCCTGCAGCTTGAACACAGTCCTTGGTTTCTCTTGGGGACTAGTCATGCAATTTGTATTGCCTCTTTTTCTTTTCTCTCATTCTGTTGTCTCTTTATGTGCCTACATTCCTTTGTTCTTAAAACTGACAAACAAAAATTCTTTGGCATTTAGGGCGCCTTATCATTTTTTCTTAGGCATGTAAATTGTCACTAAATGCTCTGACAGCTTCAGTTTTATGAAGTTGTATCTCTGAATAAAAAGCTCCACAGTTGTACAGCAGAGGTGTGTGATGGAGTATGGTGAAGTCTGAACTTCAGTCAAATTGAGACCAGCTTATGGAATCAGTGTATGGGCAGTGAAAGTCTCAGAATTCAAAAGGCAAAGAATTAAAATACCTCTGCCCCCAGCCCCACTCCCACCCTTCTGATTTTAAAGGCAGCTAAACTCTCATGATCGATAGGCCTCTGCTCAGTATCCTTTGCCATGTAGTTTGTTGGTCCGTAATCAACAATTTTAATGCACTCAGCTTTTTGTTCTTCTAGGTAGAAATCATGCTGGCAGATTAGCAAGGAGGAGCATGGGTGGCATTGTCATCTTCTAGGGAGTGTGGAAAGAGACAAGAATGCAAAAAGGGGTGAAATTTTGCTCATCATATGGCCCAATTAAATAATTAACTCTGTGGGTTTGTCTCGGATTTCACAGGGCAATAGTGGTTTTACTGTGGCTCTTGGTTTAGCACCAGATTTCCCCCTTTTTGCATGGTAGTTGTCAAAAAACTGGCCAGCATGGACTGTAGGTCCTTTAAAGCTGACACCTGTCGCTATCTTTATTTCCTTTCTTTTTTTTTTTCTTTTTTTGCCCACTACAGTGTTAATAAACTACTTTTGCCCAGTGAATGAGAGCAGGTGACATCAGTGCAATCAGAATTCATGTTGTAACAGGGAACTCAAGTGCATTGTTTATCTGTGTTGCTGCTTCCTCCCAGTTAACTGACGCAGAAGGTACAGCTTCAGTGTACAGATTTTCCCTTAAACTTGCTGTACAAGACAGAGGAACTGCTACCTTTGCAGAGGTTTTGTTGTTATCAGAGAGCTGTGTTATCACACGAGCTGCCTGCCCACGCGTTCAGCACGGGGGCGGTGGGGGCTGTTCTGTTCTGCAGACTAGGAATGGCTGCAGAAGCCTGGGAGCTGTTTTAGGGACAGGTGCCAGTGTTTGGGAACTTTGCCTTCCCTTCCCTGCACACATCAACATCTCTGAGAAGTATCAGTTTGATTTAGAGGGAGACATAGAAAAAAATATGGGATGGGAAAGGGAACAGGAAAGAGAAAAATTGCCGGGTTGGAGGGGGAAGGGGAGAAGTGGCCAAGGAAAGGGAAATGAAGACAGACAGAAAGACAGAGAATGAACTGTTTCCCCATTTATGAGGAAAGGGAGCCTTCAAATCAGGATGACTGAATTCAGCTGTTCAGGCCACTTTATACCCATGAACTTGCAATTAAATGCGGAAATGGTGAACAAAAGACGAGCTAAAAGAAGATATTGTTGAATAGTCGGCATTGGAGGATGTAGAGGGAAACTCAGAAAATGGACAGAGCCCAAGTCATGAATAAGCACTGGGTTTCCTGGGATTCTGCTGTGGGTGGGAGGAGTGCTGGAGGTGCTGGAGGCCTCTGTCATTCAGACACACTGCAGTGGCAGAGACCCTTTGTGCTTCTCCCCTGGTTGCTGCCACAAAGAGAGGTTTTATTCACTTTCATGGTGCTGAGTTGACAGGCCTCTTTCTACTAAGCAAGGGGTTTATTCCCCAGGCCAAGCTCTCAGAGAGGCTCTGTGAACCTTCATTGTTGTTTGGCTTGGAAGTTTATTGTCTGCTGCTTGAATTTTTTTTGATCTTTTGCCTAGATAACCTCAACTGGTTCCTGTTTTGCTTTGGAAAATTACACATGCCTGAATAGATTTTCCTGGATTATTTCATAGTATGGAGACATCCAAAAGAAGTCAGGACTGTTACCTCATGGGCTGGCGAGATGATTCTGAAGTCTTTTTGGTGTTTTTATATTTTTTTGGGGAGGGGGATGTAAGATAGAGTAAAAGATTGCCTAATGGCAATTCCAATGGCAGTTAGAACTCTCCTAATGGCAGTTCACACACATTTCTAGCAACCTGTGCTGCTGAGAGGTAATCCCCACTTATTCCTGTGAGTCCACGTGGTCTCAGAAGGTAAACTGGTATAATTGAAGCATTATCTAGAGCTTTGAAAGCATTTTGGGATTCTTTTGTCTGGAAGATGGCGGATGGGGGTCTGAGGTTTTTGGGAACCAGGAGCCAACAGTGATTTGACAGTTTAGGATAAAGCTGTCACATTTATTCCCTTGCCATAAATCTTTTGAGTAATGGAGTGGAAATAGATTTTCTTAATGCTTATGAAGACCTTAGTGGAACACAAAGGATGCTATATTGAATTTAATAATATCAGATCTACAAAAATTAATACCTTTGAGAACTGAATGGGCGTTCTTGTGCCATAATCTGCCAAACTCACTAAAGCAGAGGAGATTTAACTTGAATAAGGAGTCAACAGAAAAGGAACACATTCTTTAGGATCAAGCTTCGTCTCATGAGTCTGTGGCAAGCATCTGAAATGCTCATGTATTAAAGATGGTTCTGTAAACTAGTTTTTTGGGGATTTTATTACTCTGAGGGCTGAAGCGATGTTCAGATTGTAGCACGTGATTTAAACTGAAGCGTGTATATTATTAGTAGGGACTAGAGTGTGTCTTAGTCCATAGAGAGTGAAAGTAGGTCATTCTGAGTCCTTTGTAGCATTTCAACTCCAATACCAGTTTGCCTCAGCATATGAAATCAGGCTGATGGAAGCCCTTGAATGGGGTGGTTATTTTGATAGCCTCTCTGACTGATACCTTCATAACATTCTGCTAGTTCCTTTTATCTTCTTTCCAAGGTTGCATCTTTTTTGATGGTTTTGAAGGTTATTTTATTTCTTTCACATGTACACGATTGGATTTGAGATGCTGACCCATGTTGGTGCTGCTGTGGAAGGGACAACAAGCAGATTTTTCTGTTAGCATATTTGGCAGAGCAGAGGTACAGAACGCTGATGTAGTTCCTTTTGTTGCCACAGTGCTGTGTGGATTAGGCATTGTTGTAAAGGAGACATTTGGCTGCCTCATGCCAGTTGCCTGCAAATTGTCTCTACAATGCAAATGTAGTTGTTGCATTTATGACTTCTTACAGTCAAGTATGCTGGCACCAGACACCATGCTGCACTACCCACTGTCAGACAGATTTGTACAGGCATATGGTGGGACCAGCTTTGTGTGGATTTGGGGTTCTGTGCCTTACACACCTTGCTATGCACATAATGCACTCCTTCACACTGCAAGGTATGGCCAGACATGACTGGGAAACCCACTGAAAATTTCACCTGTTGCTGATATCAATATAAGCGACTGCTTTGACCACAAACTATGACATGATTGGAAGTCTGGGAGTGACATGCAGCCTTAAGTATGTTATCACATTTTCTTGGATTGGAGGAACCCCCTAAAAGTTTTTGGAACTTTCCAAGTTTGCAGAAGAACTGGATTAGCAATCACGGAACAGGATCTGTCTTAAATACATGCTATCAATATATGCCTGCTGCTTGTAGTCAGCATTGTCAGGCTTGGGTGGAGTGTGAAGTAAAGCATCTCCCCAAACTGAGATTGCTTATGTCTCCCAAAGTCTTGTTTGTGGTTGGGGAAAGCTTTGCTGTGAGTTTTGCTTGCAGTAGTTCATCTCTCCCATCATTTCCAGTTTTCAGTACTTCTGGCTAATTTGGCAATTTGACCTTTGTGCAAAGATTCCTGTCTAAGGGAAGGAGTGCCTGTTTATAATTTTTATATATCTGCACCTGACCAGCCTCACTGATGTGAGGTGGTGGGGTGTGGGAGTAAACTATTCAAACTGAAACACCTTAAACTGGTTCTATCCAGAAAGGAGACTCCCTTCAGTGATTCCTCTGACTAGCAGTTTTTTAATATGGGTGCAAGTTCAGGCTGTTGGGAGATAGATACAAACACCTTTCCCTCTGCCTGAAGAATGCGGAGCTGCTGTGGGTTGACTGGGCAGTCTTGACAGCTCAAGTGTAAATGTAGTGAATCATATGTTCCCCTTTTGATGGATTTAATTTTCTGAAGTGTAAATACCTCTTTTCTATTAACGCTTGAATCCTATTAAAAAAAAAAAGGCAAATATTTTATTAAGTTTGTCACCAGAGTTTTCTCTAAGGATGAAGTAACCAAGGGTAGTAACGTGGGTTAAAAAGTCAGGAAAAACTATTTATTTACTTTGTAATGTCTGGTATAGGTTTTGGAGTTGCCTGGGTTTTAGTTGGGAAACCTGTGAGCAGAAGGTGGTTTGGGAATTTTGTTTCAGTCCTAAGTGAACTGTCAGGTATTCTTTGTTCTTAAGGCAGATGCATTTTTTAAGTCTGAGTATTTCTTGACTGAGTGTGTGTTCTGATTCCCTCAGAATGCTTGTGGAAGCTGGGGCACAGCAATGGGCTCACTGAGCTGCCATTGGCTGCAGCTCCCTTGGCAATCACTGTTCTCATCTGTTGTTGTACATTATTCAGAAGCAGTCGAGTGGAGACAATTTTATAGAAATTCACAGGAAGAAAACGAGGGCAGCTCTCCAGGAGATGGTTCTGCCTGGTAGTGCATTCTCCCTGATGAGACCACTGCAGAGCAGCACTACGCAGAGACTGCGTTCCCTTCTCACGAGTTACTTGTTGTGGACACCAATCAAAGAGAGCTCAGGAATAATGCAGAGGTGTTTGAAATCCTCCGATATTCCTTGCATCTTAAAGTGCAGCATTTACAAGGTTTAAACCTCTGTCTGCAAAGATAATGACAAATAATAAAAATACTTAGCAAGACCCCAGAGTCTGGAAGTGAAACACTGCTGCTCACAGGATTTATCTATCTAAAGTCTAAAGTAGTAGCCATGATTACAGCCTACGATCACCAGGATGTTTTGGCACTGATTGTCAGGGCAGCTGTAGGCAATCTGAAGGTGATATGTACGTTATATCCTTGTCTAAAGACATCCCAGATGGGTTGTGTCTCTTTATGTGGTTTTATTTCAGTATTCTTTAATGTATTGTCTTTACTAATATGTATGTAATACGTGAGGTACCACAGTCTCGACAGCAACTGTTTTAGTGGGGAAAAACTATCATTTTGTCTTAGTAGTCTTCCTGAAGAAGCTTTGTCAGCTATTGAATGAAATACTATTTCATCCTTAGTTCTTTCTATAAATGGAATATGGCATCTGAGTTCAGTCAGGGATCAAAAGTTCTTATCTAACAGCCATGAATTACTGAGGGGACTGTTTGTCAAATAGACTGGCTCTGACCTTTCACTGACATTCCAGGTGTGCTGCTTTCTCTTATAGTCACTTGGGCTTCCTATCCACAGCCACCTTCTGCATGCAGTGTGGCTGCTAAATATTTACTGTAGTGAAAACACTGGCCTGTGCAAATAGACCTAACATGGACCATTGTCATTTTATTATGTATCCCCTATATTTTAAAGTTTTACTGTTTGCAGTTGAATTAATTCCACTGAATGTTATTTCACTGGGTCTAATGAAGTCTAACAAACTGGATGCTGCCCACACTAATTCTGGAGCTTTCTTACACCTCCCTTATTCCTTTTTCATGTGTTCATGTATCTTATTAGAATAGTTTCTGCGTCGATCGTGTTTCTGGGGGCGAATCAGAAAAGGTGTTTCGAATTCTAAATCATGTTGTGGCCCACAGGCTGCTTTCGTGGATAGCTTTGATTTCCTGGGTGTTGCTGTTCAGCACTTGTTTTGATTGCTGTATGTTGCTGTTAGAGATTACTAAAACATGTTCTTTGCAGCCTGGTAGCCAGAAGAGGGGTGGACAAAGGCAGGCCCTTCTCATCTGTGATCTTTAGCAGAGAGCTGTGAGTTACTGGAAAAGGGATCTGGTCTTGTGGTTACTGCAACAAAAGAAGAGCCAGGACTCGATGTGTTCTGCATTTCCTGAAGAGAATTGCTCTGTAGTGTGGATTTCTTTTCTGTGCAGAAAAAATATTTTTTCACCTATTGAGGCTTCATCAATTCTGGATAAAAGCTAATTTTTGTGCTGTTTTTCTGTACTCCTTTAATTGGATCAGATGGGGTTCCCCAGAAGACTGCAAATAACTCCTTTAGAAGGAGCTAGATGTGGCAGTTTTGAGGCAAAATTTGGCCCAATGTGTGTAACCGAATGGGCTGTGTTACAGCACTGACTTTGAGTATTTCCCTGTGCAGAGTAGATGCGTGCTTGCCAATGGCTGGAACAGTGAAACTGCCCTGAGGTATTAGGAGAAGCAGCAATAGAGAAGGTGAACCACTAAGGACTGGGCTGGTAACAGACTTGCTTTTTCATACACAGTGTTAGGAATAGTGGAAATGACAGAAAAGAAACAGGCTGAAGGAGATACACACAGAGCCATAGCTTTTGCTCATGGCTTACCTTTTTTTGCCTTTTCTTCTGAACTAGCCTTTCTGAGTGTACAAGCCAAGAAATGTGGCCATCCAGAAACACCAGGTTTTTGGTTCTCGTGCAGTGTATCCAGTATTTCCTAGGAAGTGATGCATTCTTGCATGCTACTCCTTGGCTTTGGAAAGGAAATCCTATGCTTCCAGACACAGAAAAAAAGATAGCCTATTTATCCATCAGGTTGAATATGTCTAATTTAGAGCATCAAAAAGCTTTTGCAGGCAATGCCCTCAGGTGCTGCCCCAGCTACTGGCCAGCTGGAGGCTTTGTTGTTGCTACAACAGATTTGGAATTGTTTTCTTTTCCCTCCTGGTTTGTGACTAATTACTGCAGTAAATCTCAGTCCTCTCATCCTAAGGGTTAAAAATTATTTCTCGAGAACTACTTTCTGTCTGTCTGGTTGGGTGAGTCTGTCTTTGTGATTTCCTACAGTAGTATCTCAATTCAAATGAAAAACAGACCTGAAATCCAGGGCCCCACACCTGTCAGGTACATGTTATGATCCCCCACAGAGCTCTGTGTTTGAAGTTATTCACAGGTTGGCCAAACTCTGCATGCAGGGAAGCAGCTGTCTCTGAATTAGTGTCTAGCAGTCCAGATCTCTTGTGTCACCTCGGCTGATAGATCCGAGTGTCCTTGTAGATACTCATCACTTCTTGCAGATTGGCAGTGCAGATTTCCTGCTGAGGCTTCTCCATCACTTCACAGGGGGTGGAGTAGGTGGTGCTGTGCTGGAGGCAGTACTGCCCACGGGAGCTCCCAGCCTGGCCTCCTTTGGGGCTGCTCCACAGATGTCAGGGTGCCAATGGCCGCGGCCACGGCGGGGTGTGCTGCTCTGCTGGCATATATTTAATGCCACACCATGGGCTGGTACAAATGTGAGGGCTGTGATGCTGGAGTATCCTGAGAAGCTAACCCTAAATTAGAGCTGTGCTTCTGAAGCTGTTCTCATGGGTGGCAGAAGAGGGAAAGCAGTGGTTTCCGTACGTGCGCTCCCCTGTTCAGCCATCACAGCGCTGGTTAATGTGTTGCGCTGGGGGACCTGGAGGGCAGAGTAAAGTAGCGGCAGTTTGAGGGAGCAAGAAAAGAGGAAGATTGAGATGACATTGATCAGTGGGCTGTAGGTCACAGGTACTGTAATCTCCTGTCAGAATGAAAGGAAGAGCACAGTGCTGACTTCGGGGCCTGTAACTGCCTGTATGGCTGAGACATCTGTGCAAGGAGTCAGACTCAAGCAGGGCTGTATCCTTTTGCAAAAGAGTCTGAACTTTATAGAGCCTAGATCAGTTCCTCCAATGTGCTGTTCCATTACATACTTTGGCAAAAGAGAAGCTGACATGGTGGCTATTTGCTTGTATCTGTAGGTGCTATAGTAGATGCACACACAGTTGCACAGTAGGCTGTACTTTTTTCCTGTGATCCCTGAAGATCCCATGGGCAGAATGGAGTGACATATAGAAAACCAAGTCTAGTGATTTTCTGCATGTTGTGTGAAAATTGAAATACTCCCTGCCTTGTTTGATTCAGAGGAATGATTGTGGCTGCAGTAAAAAACGTTGGGGTGTCTTGCACTAAGTGCATGGATGTTACTCATTTCTGGAGGCCTTGAGGCTCACTGTTCACTGCTAATGCATTTAGGGTTGTGATGTGTTACAGGCTGAACATCTGGCTTGGTTTTTACAGGCATCACTACAGTGTCATCTTCTCCTGAAGTGTTAAATTTCAAGAATACTGTCATTCTAGTCAAGCCCAGAAGTTAACCTCTATGGCATCATGAAGCTTCCCATGGCTGCTTTCTTAACGCTGGAGAGCAAACATTAATTGTGATACTGTTAGGAATTGTACAGGACATAATAGGTACATAGTAACTTTCCCTCACTGCCTTCCATAGTAATGTTTTATATGTATCTTGAAATATGTTCCTTATCAGACATTGTTGGTATCTCACTTGTTCCGCTTCCATGCAGTCTTGGTGAGGCTGATGACACTTTCTGACTCTCAGGCTTTGTGTTGCAGCAAGGAACTCTTTGATGTTTAATGGATTATACTAACCTATGTTTACAAGGAAAGTTACCTTTCTCTCCTCTTAAGACTACCACTGAAGGTTTTCTATTTTGGAAACTGCTGGCATAAACCCTTTTTCCTCTGTTTGTTTTTCTATTAGTACAGTTTTGAGTATTAAAGAATAACATTTACAGGTCATCATTAAAACTGACTTTCAGTATTTTTGTTATCATGGAAACAAGGTTTACATCTTGAAAATAGTCTTCATTTCTGAAGTGCATAATGAATACTTACATATATTGAGCAATCTTATTGTCAAGCGAAGGCCCTTTCAGAGTAAAAAACTATGTAATGGAAAAGTTTGTACTAGTTTCACATTTATTAAAAATGTATCATCTTGTGAAACATGTGGCCTAAAAATGTTTTTAATAATGAAAGCATTCTATAGCATTTACTGAGAGATGAGAGACTATATGTGCTTTCATGCACATCCTCTACAAAACATTGTGTCCTCCTCTCCTTGTTAACTTCATTATGCAGTCCTCATCTCCTCCCCAGAGACTTCTCCATTGTCAAGGGCAGCTGCATTTGCTTATTACAAGAACCTTGGTCATTAGTCACATCAAAACAAAGCAAAGCCCTTAATCCCATATTATAACTATAAATCAATCCAAATTTCTTTTTAAGTGCAGTTACAATATATAGCTTTGGATGCATTTATCCTAAGGGCTGCTGTGTATATATATTTTTTAATTGGTTTTCCCCAAAAATTGTCTTCTCTATTAGGCAGAAGAATAAGTAGAGTTTTGTGCCTGAGTCAGATCTTATCTATTTTCAAGACGAATGGATAAAACTGAGAATTCTACATCCGTGGAAATCTGTTTCTCTCTGAGCTGCTCTCAGACCTATTCCAGTGCATTGCTGAGAGGCTGTCTGAGTATCTTATATGCTGGTTGAAAATCAGATCGATCCTCTTAAACGATAACTTCGGATATTTCAAAAAATCCTCTCATCCCCAGTCAGGGTTGATTGTCTACCTCCGTTTACGAGAGGAGTGGATTCTAACAAGAAGGGTTAACCAGCATTCCTTTTGCTCATTGTGGAAATGGATTATGGGTCAAGGCTGTCCAGGAATTACAGCTCTTAAGGCTTTTGCAACGTGATTCAATATCTGTTCAGTCCATAATGTTTTTTTTAAATCATAGTATTTATATTTTGCAGAGTCAGTTACTGCTGCAGATAACTGATGCACAGAACTAATGTGCTGTGCAGTAACTAGGGCAGAAGAGTGTGGGAAGCAAGCCCTGGGCCGGGTCCAGGACAGTGCCCCTGCTGTGCTGAGGGGGAAGCCTGAAGCCTCTCACTGCTGCACAGTCACTCTGGGCCCAAGGGGCTTTGCTCCTTGCCCACTGGAAGGAAGGAGCTGGCAATGTCACCCGTCCCCCCCTTGCTGGTACAATATCCTGACAGTGCAATGAAATTTTTTGTGTACAGGAAAATCCAAAACCTTCAGGGAAGGACACCCCTCTCATCAGAACTGGATTCAACTTTCCAGGCTTGTTTCCAAGATTCAATTGCTGAGTGCTTTGGGAAGGCCTTGGAGCTGACATTTTTCTGGGAGATATAAATGGAAAGGAGGGAGTGAGAGGTAGAGGGTTTCCTTAGGAACACAAAAACCTTAATCATTCCTGTTCTGCATTCTTGTATTGTATGCCTGTAACATTTTATCTTGATTTCAATATTCTTTTGCATTCACTGTGCTGCAATAGGTAAGAGATTTGTGAGCATTTGACTAATGCTCTGTCATCTGACCTACGTTACCATTAAAAATCCCTGGACTGTTTTGCATGTCTTGATTTGATTATCAGAATGGTTCTTAACACTTGATTTTTCTAGAGACGGCTGTGCTGATCAGTTGCTCATCTTATCTATAACAAAATTTAAATAGCATGCACACTTCTTCTTTCAAGTGCTCCAACTCTGGTAATTTTGCTTGCATTTGATAGTCAGATTTCCTGGCTTCTTTTGTGGGAAGTTATAAGAGCGTTTTTGTTGGTAAGACTTCAGAATAGAGTGAAATGCAAGCTGTCAAGGAAGGTCTGCTGTGTGCAGAAATACTGCTAGGAATATTGTTTGTGACGGGAGGCTTAGCCTCAGTGACTGCTCCGTTGTACTTGGTGCAATGTAAGATTGATGCTTCTGGGTCAGGACAGCTTATATTGCCGTGTGACGTTTTGGTAACTGAGCCTATTTCTCTTTGTGAGGGTGGCTTTCAGCTTCTCATATTTCATCTTAGTGGGCAATTCTGAAGAGAGCATCTTTAGTTAATAGGACAACTTGGGAGGCTCTTGGGTGTCCTGGAGTTAGCGTGATCATGCCATCGTTGCTCTAGCTTGCAGAAAGGAGGGTTGCTGAACTGTCGGGCACACTGATGAGACCTGGCCTTTGGTACATTCTGGTTCTAGATAAATGTCCAGAGCTGATCAGGCGTGTCTGAAATGTTAGTTTTGTTTTGTTAGCTAAATGCCCCAAGTCCTGAGAATGCTGGAGATTCAGAAATGAAATTTTAATGAACTTCACGAATCCTCAGACTTTAGAAATGGAACATCCTTTTTTCACCATCTGAGTATGTGATCCTTAATGAATAACAGAAGAGCCTTGGAGTGTCAGTTGTAAGGGTTGCTACCTGAGAGCAAGGGCTGGAATCCTTGTGTTGCTCTGTAACATCATTGTCACACTCGATACCTGAGCAGTAAAATCACATATCCTATTGAAAATGGCCTTCCAGATTTCAACCCACAAATACAACTTTAGTGGGGCCTTTTAGAATTGGAGCTTCTAGACAGCCAGCATCATTGCAATCAGCATAGGCAAATAGCCATGAAACTGGGCCTTGAGCAGAAGCTTGACTCAAAGAACTTTGGGCATTGTTATGCAAATGTCAGCCTGACAAAGCCTTATAGTTCTTCTGTTCTCATTGTGACTTGAAGCAGATATTGAAAAGATGGATAGAGCTGGGCTATGACTTCTTTTATTATTGTTGTATCACCCTGCATGAAAAAGTACTAGTTTCTTCCTTGAATTAGAACTAGTTTCCTCCCAACCTAAGGGAAGGAATTTTAAACCAAAGGGCTACTCATGTGCAAACCTTTTAGCAGTGTTTGTTTGCAGTTCATCTTAGATCTATGGGGAGTTTCAAACAAACCTGATCTAAGATACTTTCATAGAAATCAGTGTCTGCATTGAGGTTTGTACCTGCTTAACTAAATCCCTTTAAATTAGCAAGATCAAAATACTCTCTTTTGCCCACATCTCTTCATTCCACCTCTTCATTCTCATGTAAAGTCTTGATATAAGTGGTCAGCTTGGAGGAGTCCCAGGCCCTGGAGGTAGGAGTGGAAGGTTGGAGAAGGGAAGACTTAACCTTGGTTATAGAGGGTTGTGTTAGATCTCAGCCAGGCAGACTAAATGCCCAGAAATCCATGAGCCCTGATGGGATGCACCCATGGGTGCTGAGGGAGCTGGCAGATGTTGTTGCTAAGCTGCTTTGCCATCATCATCTCTGAAAAATAATGGAGAGCGGGAGAGGTGCCTGACGACTGGAGGAAAAGTCAATGTTAGTCCCATTTTCTAGAAGTGCAAGACGAAGGACCTGGGAAACTCCTGGCCAGTCATCCCCTTCATCACTGGGATGGTGACAGAACAGATCATTCTAGAGATTACTGTCAGCACCAGAATATGGTTTTAGCAACTAGCATCTTGATAATCAAGATCATGTAGAAGAGCCCAGGGATATTGTATAATTAGTTATTTTTTAAAAGCACCTGCTGTATACAAAGCTGTAAATCTCTGCAAGAGGATTGTCCTTTCTGGTGTATGTTGTATGAAGGGTCTGGGTGTTTTGCAGAAAAAAATACCACTTCTCTGCTCATGCAGCTGGTTTGGATGCAATCTGTCAGTCATCAAAGATGTTTTACAAAAGCCAATTCTAAGAGTATGTCCTACAAAAGCTATCAAAAATGCAACATGATGGAATACAGGGTGCAGAAACAATAGCTTGCGAGATATTCAGCCAGTGCAGAATTGTCTCTGGAACATCCAGAATTGTCTCTGGAATTGTCTCTTCAGTAGGGCAAGATGTTCTTACAGTGATTGAAGTTTTATCTGGTGAGTTTGAGCATTTAAAACATCCTTGCATGGCTCACTGGTCTTACCTGGAATAAATCTTCCCATAGTTCATGGTCACCATAACGAGCCTTTGGAAAACAGAGCATGTCTTTTAAACATTTGTTCTGTGTGTGCTTGACATGATAGAGACTAGTTTATACTAGTGTATGTGAACAAATCTTTTAAAATCTGGTAACATGAAAGTTTGAAGAAAAACAGTTGGAAAGTGTTGTTCCTCTATTACTGTTTTTTTCCTAAATTTGAAGGGTATAAGTGGCTGCTGTGATGACTCAAAAGGAGGAAGGACATAAGAGAGGCTTTTTTAATAAATAGTGCTCTTAGCTCCTGAATGACAGGTGAGAGTCAGCAAAGAAGATGCACCCTCAGGTGAAAGTAGTAATTCCCTGGGCATTTTAGGCAGAGAGCTTCTATTACCTTGCAGTTCAGCTGTATCAGTTTCTATCTCTATGTAGTTCAGTCATATCATTTTTATCTCTAGAAGCTTTGCTTTCCAGTCTGAGGATATTGCAATGGAAAAACAATTATGCAACTCAGACTTAATTGCTCTTGTTGAGTGGAGTGGTGAAGAGAAAGGATTAATATTTGCCAGTGTCTTTAGATGTTTCTGTGGTATATGTCTTAGTGATATAAGGTAAATGCTGATTAATTTAACTCTTTGCTGAATAGTTTTGAAGAGCTCAACTTCCACATTGTGCTCAAGAAGCTTTCTGGTACATTTCTCAAGGAATGCTTAAGCTGCTCCATGCAAAACTGGTGGTGGCTGTCATGAGTAGAAGGTGCTCATGTTTAGAGAGCTCCATTAGCAGGAGATGTACCTTGTTGTGTCCATTTAGGAAGGTAAGAGTAGCTCTGTGTTGCTTTTCATTTGGTTCCATTAGGTTACCCTGGAAACATTTGTTAACACCCTTAACTAAAATCGGGTGTTTTATCTCTGGCTAGGATGTGAGTTTTCTATTCTGCTGTCCCAAGACCCCATCTAGAGTACTTTCTCCAGCTCTGGGGCCCCCGGCACAGGAAAGAGGTGGACCTGCTGCTGTCTTTGTTTTAAGAACTATGCCTTACAAGTCTTAAGAGATAGGATAGATAGGCTTTGTCTAAATCTGTACATTAGTTTATGTTGTCATGGCAAAGATGTCGATAAATGATGCTGTTTATGTTTTGCAAATGAAGAAATGCCAATGGAGAATCCAAAGGGATTTACTGTGGGCTGTTGGTGGATTACTTTAGGTTATAAGTGGCACCATTTTATTTGTGGGATTTAAATTCAGGAATTGGTCATTTGCCATTCTGTGTTTAAACTTTACAATAGGATAGATTAAGACTATAGAACACTAAAAAATAACCCCAACAGTGAAAGACTATCACTTTTCATCAATATAAAAACATTTTTCTCTAAATAATCCCATGTATTCTTTTAGGGGATTAAGTAATTCCCTTCTCTTGGGCTGGTCATGGTGATTTAAGAAAGCTGAAGTCTCTAGAACAATACATAAGAAACACAAAGAATAAGACTAAGCTGGACTCTCATGAGAGAAGCAAATTAAAAAATGTTTCTTTATACATCCTGTGAAATTCTTAGCCCAAACAAGCCTTGTGTTGGGAGGAAAGGGTTAAAACCAGAAGATTTGGCAAGGAGGAAATAATTTTGCTCAAAGTGACTTTACAGCTGAGAATGCTGAGTATCAGTGTGGGGAAGCTCCATTTATTGTGCCTAGTGTTGTTGATTATCTGCCTGCTTTGTGAAGAGAATTCCTGTGTAGAGATAACACAATCTCAGGGACGTGCTTGAGCCTCCTGCTGGGAGAGAGAGACAGATCATAAAAACACAGCCTTGTGATAAACTCCGCATGTGTGAAGTGCTTTATATTGGGGCAGGCAGGGCCTCCCTCCCCTGCCACTGAGCACTGGGATGAGCTGAGCAGAGTGGAGTCTGTGTCTCCTGTGCCTCTGCCCCGGGGTGAGCTGAGCCTAACAGTATTGCTGGCAATGTAATGAGAGAATCTACTCCTTGCATTTTGGGTGTGGTTTGCTGGTCACCTTGGTTACCTGTATGTACTTTCTTGGACACTCTGGAGAGGGAAAGGGTAGTGGGCTAGAGGAGCTGAAGATGTATACACATTTGTGTAGTTTTTAATATAGAAAATCAAGCCTTGGTAAGAGCCACAGATCATTTCTATAAAACCAAAATCCTTTTTAACTAGCTGTAAGTTGCATTGGGGATCTGACATGCAAGTTGTGTCCTGTGGGGTGTTACTGACAGGGACTTCCCATATTAAATGTCTTTCTAAGAAAGAGGTAGGTGGTGAGTGCTTAGCACGAAATTTGGAGATCCAAATGCAAAGGCACCAAGACTAAGAGGAACAGATCCTTCCAGATCCTAAACCTAAGTTCATGTTTTGGAGTAATGTGAACCAAAAGACGCAGATCAGTCAAGCACATCTGCTGTCTTTAGAGAGACCTCCATGAGCTGTCACCATGGAGCCAGGATGGGTTGTGTTCCCTGTCCTTGTGAGTCCTGGGAAAAAACTGTCCCATTAGGAGAAAAAACACCTTTTGATATACAAGCATTTACTTTCCTTTTGCTACTAAACTAGAACAGAACATCCTATAACATGTTACAGACTTAAAAGTAAGGATCTTATCACTGGGTTTATCAAAGAGTGAAAAAAGAAGCAACAGAGTGCAGAAATCTTGGCAAGGTATGCCAAAATGTTCCTGGGCAGTGCTTATATTGTTACTGTCACTTATTTTGTCATGTCAGAGACAGTATTTAATTCTGTGTTAGGTCAAAATTAGTCAGTTATTTCAGAGACAGAATTTAGGTATATTCTAAATTTTAAGCAAGGAACCTCTGCAGTCACTCCCCCAAGGTGCAGGCTCATTAGCGCTCTAGTGCTATCTTATGCCAGGGCACCATGTGAAAACTTGTAAGGAAAATTTTGCCTTTTGTTCACACACCTCACTTCTTCACAGGTCTGCCTGTCTCCTTCCCCCATATTCTCTATTGTTCCTTCTGCTGTTTCTGGAAAAAGCTAAAGGAAAGAAGTTTGAATTCTGGGAAGGAAGTTGTCACTCGTGCTGTACCTCCTTTTACCCGACTCTTTTGGATAATTGTAAAATGTGTATATAGGTATCATGAAACTATTCTGGTGAGAACAGTGGGCTTCAGTATCTATAGCATGTCTTTGTTCATGACCAGCTGTACTAGCATTTCTTTTTACTTTATTTCCCAATTTCTGATGAAAGTTTCTTTCATAATTACCTGAAAAGACTTAGTTTTTGCCTATATTAATATGACCAATGTTCTGTTTGTTTTACAGAGGTGTTTGAAATATTCTAGTGTTTTGCAGAGTTTGCTTGAACCATGCCATCTCTCCCTTACAAATTAGTGGTGATTTATTAAGCTTTTGTAGGAAAGATAACAAATCCAAGGATCACTCAAAGCAGATTTTCCTGAAATAACCCTGTGGTTATTTTGTTGCTTCAGCATTCAGACATGAAAAATTAAATACTTTGAAAATAAAAAATGTCAACATCATCTATGATGGAAGAAAGGTCCAGCAGCTGATCTGAGCTGGTTTTCCCAACCAATCTGCACCATTTTGAACTGGGCACCCACCACCTGGGTGCTCACGGGAATGGCTCAGTTGAGCTAGTGAAGCTTGCTGCAGCCCCTGAACTGCAGGGCTCCAGCAGGCAGCTGCCCTCCCCAGCCTCCCATGGCCTCGGACGGCCTGCAGGGTCTGTGAGGCCGTGCTGCTGTTGTGGTGCCAGGTCTGGTGTCCGGGCTTGTGGCAGGAGGGCGGTGTTGGCAGCTGTTTCTAATCTATGCATAGTCTAGAGCAAAGCTAAAAACGTACCTTTGGTATATACACTTGCTCTTTCTTTACAGAGGGGCAAATAGATGGAAAACCTTAAAAGGAATTACTGAAATTTTAATTTTAGAAGGGGCTTTGTGATCAAAACAGGAGTTTGAAGTATCATGACATTTTTAAATGAAAACCAGATAAAATTTGACCTTCCTTCCTCTGAAGCCAACTGCATTACATTGCTAGGAAACATCTCTCCAATTCTCAACCTGTTTCTGCAACCTGCCCTTTTCTCAGTTCTGCCACACCTTTCTCCCCTGCCTTATAAAAGCAATTATTAAAGCAGCTTGAGGACCTATCACCAGGACAGTCCTCTGGAAAGTGAACTATTTTCAATGTAGGTATCTCATATCTGCAGAGCTGCCGTTAGGATTACATATGACTTTGTTCACCACTCCATCCCATGCAAGAATTGTCCCTGCTGAAGAAAGGGCATCAAGCATGCTGCCTGCATGCCAGTGCACTGGCTGGTGAGTTTAGAAAACCATTCATTCATGCTGCCGTCGTCTCTTCTGCAATACTTTCCCTTCAGCTGCCTTTTCATTAGAGACTGACTAGTAGCACCTACAATCTAGCAAAGAAATTCACACACGGAGTTCCCTTTAGAGCCAATTCTCCTGCCATTCATCTTATCTTCCAGTGCAGCAGCTCCCAATCCAAGTCCATTCCAGTCACCTCTGACACTGCTGGCACTACTTCCCCCAAGGATCCATCTCTATCAGTCCAAAAATCAAACCTCAAAATATGCTGCCAAGCTCAGGTGCATGCTGGGCCAAAGCAAATAGCTGTTTTAAACCTCATCTACCACATTTACACGCTGCATTGAATGTAGCCTTTGCAAGAGTACCAATCGCATCTGTGAACTCAGCTGATTGCCAGTTACTGAGTGCTCACACCGAGCAGGGCTTTTATTTGTCATAAAATATTTAGAGTGGAAAAATACCACAGAATTTAATAAAAGAAACACTCTCAGACTGCCAGTGTCTTGTGGTGCATCTATGCAGATGCTTGGAATTCCCTACATCAAGCTGGAATTTAAAGTTCCGCCAATTAAATAAATGTCTGCTTCAACTCCGTTTTTTATTAAAACAGTAACCAATTTTACTTCTCCAAAATAAAATGTGAAGTCCTGGATTATAAATAGGCTGCCAGTTGTGGATCTCCTTTCACAGCTACTCTGCCTAAATAGCTGACTGTTCAGAGAAAAAAACACACCTAATTTGCATACCTAAGCACAACTGCATTAGCCAACTTAAAAGACAAAACACACACAAAAGTTGAATTTAGACATCAGATATGTTAAATAACTGTTGGTCATTCCCATAGAAAATGCAATAGATCTAAAAGCTCTTAAGAATAAGTGTTTAGAAGCTTATAGAGGCAACATCCGTTCTAGTGACTGTTTCAGTCTTTGCACAGTAAAGGTACCAGGAAATTCTGGATGCTCCATCAACTTCCACATCCATACAGGATCCTTTATCAAATCCCTTTTTATTTGAGCCATGTACCAAATTAAGGAACTGCATTTAAATGCGCTACAGATGGTGGACTGAAGCAAAAACAGGAAGAAAACTGGAACTGCAATCCTTCCTTCTTTGCTAACAGCCTAAGCAGCGTCTTGCTCTCTGTACTCTGGGAATCCCTTCTCTGAACTGGGAAGAGCCGGACCTTCCTTTTTTTAATCTACTGACCCTCAAAGCTGTCCTGTGGTTTTCTGGGGAGGAAAGCTTAGAATACTCTCTGCTAGTCTTATAGCAGGAAGCAGAAGAGAAGCTAAACAAGAAATGACAAAAAAAAATCTCTGGGACACTTAAGTGAACTTTGAAAAATCAACACAAAGCTCTGACACCAACATCCCTAACAACACAAAAGCAGCCATGCCAAAGCACAGGGCTCTAGACTATGCATAGATTAGAAACAGCTGCCAACACCGCCCTCCTGCCACAAGCCCGGACACCAGACCTGGCACCAGCAACAGCAGCACGGCCTCGCAGACCCTGCAGGCCGTCCGAGGCCATGGGGAGGCTGGGGAGGGCAGCTGCCTGCTGGAGCCCTGCAGTTCAGGGGCTGCAGCAAGCTTCACTAGCTCAACTTCCCCTTTATGTTTAAAATATAATGGTCTCATTCTTCACTCTGTTTCACAGGAAGCTGGAGTTTAAGACTGTGTGTGATATGATTGTGTTCTGCAAGAACATGTGTGCAGAGAAGGAATGCCACCATGAGAGAGAGGTTTTCTTCAGTCTGTCACAAGAAAACGAATGTATTTGAAAGGGAACTATGAAACCCAGCGCTGGTTATCTTGAGGCAGTGGGATAGGCAATGGTTTTAGACTCATCTAGCTCTTAGACCTGACAAAATGGCATATTTTCCATTTGTCCGAGAGAAAATGTGACTGCTAACCATTGAGTATTGGGTGCAGTGAAGAGTTTAGGTCTGTCTGAGCACCCCAAACCGGTGTGGTTTTGAGTAGCCTAACTGTTCTAGGTATGTAAAGCTGGGCAGGAACTCTGACCCAGTAAGTTGAGTAAGCTTTCTGAGGATGTTTCTGAGGTGCCCTGTGGTCAGAGGTTGGCTCTAGACCACTGCAGTGGCCTTTAGGTCTGTAATGCTGTTTCTGAAAGAGAAGAAAAAAAAAAGGGGGCCATGAATAACATTGCTTTCAGGGAGATTTCTGATTTTGTTAAAATGTTGGCATTTTATGTCATAATTAATTAAGGATTTTCTCCTGCCTTTTTTTTCCCAAACAGTGTGCTTTCCACTGTGTTGCAGTATAGGCAATCTGGTGGGAAAACTCTGAGCCATTCCCGTGAGCACCCAGGTGGTGGGTGCCCAGTTCAAAATGGTGCAGATTGGTTGGGAAAAGCAGCTCAGATCAGCTGCTGGACCTTCAGCCAAACCGTCTGTTCCTGCTCTGGGGTAGTAATGAAAGTGTACTTGTGAGGTTCATTTGTCTAATTCTTTTTTAAACCAACATGTGAAAGCTGCTCTTCGTTTTTTTTTTTCCTGTCGTTTTTTGTGTGTAAATAATTGCAAATACATCAAGGCAGATTTTGCATGTGCAGCTGTGCGTGCAACCTGTCTGTGTGTGCAAGGGCAGTCACCGAGTGAGGGCGAAGCACATGCTAAGAAACTGGAAACTCAAAAGCTGAGTTCCTTTCTTTCCTGTGGTAGGAAGTGTAAATGCACTGTGTTGGAGGTTAAGATTGCTCCTTTCGTTTTCTTTCTCTCAGGGAATTTTCTCCCATCTGTTGCTGAGAGACAATAACCATCGGTACTTAAGAGAGACAGTAGCAGTGGCCGAGGTTCAGGGCAGGGATGGGACTGGCTGCTCTCTTAGCTGAGGGGTTTCTCCTGGTGAGAGAGGTACCGGAGGTTGGGGCTGGGGCAGCTCTGGCTCTCCGCTCTCGGCACGGAGAGGAGGCAGGGCCGCTGAGCCGGGGCCGCTGAGGCAGGGCCGCTGAGGCAGGGCCGCTGAGCCGGGCCCGCTGAGGCAGGGCCGCTGAGCCGGGCCCGCTGAGGCAGGGCCGGTGAGGCAGGGCCGATGAGCCGGGCCCGCTGAGGCAGGGCCGGTGAGGCAGGGCCGCTGAGCCGGGCCCGCTGAGGCAGGGCCGCTGAGCCGGGCCCGCTGAGGCAGGGCCGGTGAGGCAGGGCCGGTGAGGCAGGGCCGGTGAGGCAGGGCCGCTGAGCCGGGCCCGCTGAGGCCGGGCCCGCTGAGGCAGGGCCGGTGAGGCAGGGCCGCTGAGGCAGGGCCGCTGAGCCGGGCCCGCTGAGGCCGGGCCCGCTGAGGCAGGGCCGGTGAGGCAGGGCCGCTGAGCCGGGCCCGCTGAGCCGGGCCCGCTGAGGCCGGCCCGCTGAGGCAGGGCCGCTGAGGCAGGGCCGATGAGGCAGGGCTGCTGAGCCGGGCCGCTGAGGCAGGGCCGCTGAGGCCGGGCCCGCTGAGGCAGGGCCGCTGAGGCAGGGCCGCTGAGCCGGGCCCGCTGAGGCAGGGCCGCTGAGGCAGGGCCGCTGAGTCGGGCCGATGAGCCGGGCCCGCTGAGGCAGGGCTGCTGAGGCCGGGCCCGCTGAGGCAGGGCCGATGAGCCGGGCCCGCTGAGGCAGGGCCCGCTGAGGCAGGGCCGCTGAGGCAGGGCCGCTGAGGCAGGGCCTGCTGAGGCAGGGCCGCTGAGTCGGGCCGATGAGACAGGGCCTGCTGAGGCAGGGCTGCTGAGGCAGGGCCGCTGAGCAGGGCCGCTGAGGCAGGGCCGCTGAGCAGGCAGGCCTCACTGCGAGGAGTTGGCCACCGCTGCGGGGCTTCGGCCCCTGCTGCGGGGCTTCGGCCCCTGCTGCCTGCTCCCACCGTGAGCGATGCTCTGCTCGTAGGAGCGCCTGTTGGACCTTATCGACACCTGCCTCACCGAACAGCTGCCTGGGGCTTCAGGGAAAACCCGGGACCCCTCTCCCGGCCGTGTTCGGGAGCTGGGCTGCTGCTGCCCAGCCCCAGCCAGACAGACCTGGCCTGCAGAGGAATCCTCTGGAAGCAATCTCAATATTAAGATCCAAAGTCTGATGCTAAAATGGCTTATGAGAGACAATCTTAAGTATGTATCATCAGGGCATATACAGTGTTCCTAGGAAATGAGAGCCTGGGATTTTGTTACATGTTTGCAATGTAGATGAAGTTTGTGGGTCACCCGAGAAATGCTATGTGGGCTTTAGATTCACAGGTAATTTAGGGCAAGTGACAGTGAACTGATGGCAGCTGAACTGGTCTCCTTCAGTTAGGTGAGGTCCTAGGCTGTGTTGCACCTAAAGAAGAGTATTCCATGGGCTTCAGGGAACTAGATTTAATTTTAAAGTTTTCCTCTGTGTTGTCTATTTAATGTTTAGTGTATTAAGTGTATTTCCATCACTGGAAAGAGAGTAGAAGAGGAAGAGAATCGTCTTTCTGATAGCAAAGTTCTTCAGCTTAGATTGTTATCTTGAAATACTATTTCAAGAAATTCTAATTTTTGCTGCAGTTTCATTCATCATCTTGATTTTACTTTTTCTGGATACCACTTGTTGTTTTAGTCTCTCTGATGCTTTTACCTCCCTCCTGAAAAAAGAGTAGCTGTGTAGAGCCTGAAACCTGACTAAACATCCCCTGGTGCTGATAGGATCTTAGTAGCTGGAGTCTCTAACGTAGACCAGGTTGCAATCTGCAGGCATCTCTTCACTATGAACATAGTGAATGTAAGTAATACGAGTTGAATTCTGAAAAATGCATGTGTTGTTTACTGGGCCTTTACTTTGAAACAAACTTTTGTTAAAGTACCATAAAGACTGGGTAGACACAGACTTGTCCTAATTTATTTCTCTACATAAAAGTGGAATGAAGCAAACCATACTGTTCAACCAAACTTTGTCCTGAAAGCATTTTGAAGAGTGCCATGGTACAGTAAAATGATTAAAATAATCTCATGATTGTAGAACAGGGAAAATGACATGAAGAGGCCAGTAAAAGGGAGAATATTCCAAAGGATTGAGAGAATTATGCATGTAGCTTTCTTAAGTTTCTTTTGAAAATCCAAACAAATACATTTTCTATTGATATTTGAATGGGCTAGAATCTTCTAGGGATAGATATTCACAAAAGGGCATGCTTAAGCAAAGAGGAGGGGGTTTTTAAAGTCTACAATAATGAGATTATTCAAAGTGTTATAGAGATAACGATGTACAGGAGGGAGAGCATGAAGAGGTGTCAAGAGAAGTCAGGGTACGGGAGATATGCAGAAATTAATAGCAATGAGTCCTGAAGGATTTCAGCGGTGAGAAATATAGCTTTTGGGGCCCTGAAGTGAATTGGGATCTTCTGACCTGTCTGAGAATGCAAATATTAGCGACTGGGGGAGGAGGGACTAGCAGAGGTCAGGGCAATGATCGAGAAGAGACAATGGCCCTTCTGCAGCACCAGCCTGTCTTTCACTTCACAAAAGGTTTTTGTAATTTAAATTAAAACTGCTCCTCCTTAAGAAAGGGATCTCTCTTTGGAGTGAGAAACACTGCAACGTATTTCTCTAAGACTTCCCTTCAGTTCCACCTCCCTCGATCAGTCAAAGCATGAATTTGGTTTGACTGGCTTTTTTTGTTGCAGAATTCCAGTGTTAACAGCAGTATGCTGGAAGTGAAGGTAATGGTCCGGGATCTTTTTAGAGTGTTCTTTGTATAAGACTTTTTCTGGGAAGTGCTGCTAGATCAGCTCACTTGTGATTAGTCTCGGAATACCACCGTGCTGAGAATGTCCGTGCATGTGAATTTTGCATGTGTCAACTTGCAGTGCCTCCATGTCCCTAAGTGTCCATGAGTGACTGAGACAGTCCTGGTTCACTTCTAGAGACGACTCAGTAACCCTCACTGCCCTGGAATTTGTATTTGCCGATGCAGTGAGAGGGGTATAGCAGAGGACACTGGTCTGAGCTAAATTTGTTACCCAGAAAGGGAAAACCTTTCTAGATGGAAGTTCGGCCCCTCTTCTTAAGCATCCTCCTACAGCAGTGACTCATCCTCTCAGTTGCCTGCCCATTGCTCTGTTGTAGTGGGAACCTGGATCACTAGCTCAGGTAGGGCTTCAGCTTTCAGGGGGTGCGAATAGATGAGGTGAATCCTCACTTAAGCCCCAGAGATTTGTTGACAGAAGCCATTTTGTGCTGGACCTCTGTCAAGAAATTCAAAGTGAGGAGAAAGCAGTTGGAATGTCTGAGTCCTTAAAGCACAGCTGAAAGTCCCAGTGCTGTGCAATGCCAGTATTTTGTGATTGATTTAATGTTACAGGCAGTGTAAGAACGACAAGATAGATGTAAGATAAATCAGATAAAGTGTGGTCCTAACTGCAGGAATCTTAAAATTCAGGATTGGCTAAGGACAAATCAGAGTTTCGGTATTATCTCAGGCATGTACTTCATATTAGCAGTAGCTGTTTCTCTCATCTAGTATTTAAAGAAATAATCAAGTTTATTTATTCAAACATTTTATTCATACATGCACTTATTAATTAATTTTAAATAGCAGAATTTCTGACTGCTCCTTTATATTTCATGTAGTATTTATCAGCATTCACCATATGTCAGACTAAGAAGTGGGGAAGAAGTTTCAAATTGCCATGATCAATGCTTAGTTAATATTTATTGAATGGCCAGCATGAGTGGTGGTTCTGTAATACAGGTACATGTATCTATACAATTACAAAAAATACCCATCAAGAGTATGCTTCAGGTCAAAGGATCTTACGCTTGTGACATATCTGAATCTTGCAACTGAAGCTGCATTTCTTTTCTGAGGGTCTTTCCAGTTTCACCTGAAATGGAATCTGCTTATTTTGCAAATGTTCATGCAGTCTGCTGTGGGAAGAGATGGTGTCTCCTGTAACTCCTGTGCTTTTGTGTGTGTGAAATCATTGTGCAGCTTCTACACCTCAGACTGCCTGAGCTGTTTGCAGAGAGTGTTCGATACTCCATGTTGTTGTGACTTTTTTCTTTTTTCTTTTTATTAATCACCTTGGTTAGCTAATAATTTAGTTCCTCTTCAGGGGATTGATAAAAAAAAAAGTACCAATAAGCTTTGAGGCTTTAAAGCCAGTTTGATACACAGGAAGCCTGAAATTAGGGCAATAAAAGATATTTCTGGTGCTATTTCCTCTTACTAAACACCTCTGTCTATCAGGCAAGTCCCTGTTCAGGTGTTTGCTGATGAATTAATTTGCCTGTAGAGCTCAGCTACAGGCACAATGTTTTTGCAGAGTTGCTCTCTCTCACAGCTGTGGCTCTATTGTTTAGGAGAATTTTAGTGTAATGAACTCATCTGATGCTTAAGTTCTTCCTTCTTCTCCAGACACTGATAATTTAAAATGTGCTTTTATAGAAATATTAATATAGCAGCCAGTAATTGAGCAGTGAGGGAATACTGGGTTTCCAATAAGAGGTATAGTAATAGGCTCTTTAAAAGTAGTACTGTTGCTTCAGTATTGCTCCATTCTACATGTGTAATGCTAGTAATGTCAAAGGAGTTGCTTCTGATTTCCAATATTCTAACTTAATTTCATAAGTGAAAAACCTGACTCAGGCCCAGTATTCTACATTCTATACTGGCGTTTGCCCAGGACAGCAAGAGATGTTGGAAAAGCAGTCATCTCTATTTGCCCAAGAATTACTTCATCTGTCTTAATCAGCAGCCTCCAGGATGGACAGCAGTAGACCTTGGTTAACCTGCACAGCACTGCAGGCCGTGGCGGGAGCAGCGGATCTGAAGCAGGTTCACCCCAGCTGAGGTGTCTGCATTCCAGGCTGGGTGGTGAGCCAAGGCTGTGAGCCCAGCAACACCCTTGAAGGGAAATGCTGGAAGATTTTAATAGCCCTTTTAATAGCAGTCATTGTTATGTTACTTGGAGATTATTTATTGCATTGTCTTTCAGACCTCAGGTGAGAACTGCATTTAACATGTGGGATGGGGATGCAGGATTTTTGTTTCCTGTCATTTGTGTAGAGCTTTAGCTTATGAACTACTTATCTGATAGAAAGCAAAAGAACATGATCAAAATGACAAGGTTCAAAGCTAACAATTGAGTAATATGAGCAAGGATGCATTTGCTCTTAAAACTTGAACTTCAGCAAGCACTCAATTTGTCAGACTATTTCAGTAAAGCTGAAAGGTTCCCACAGGACCTTTGAGCTGCTTTGCTAAAGAAATAGGGTTTTTTGGTACGGAGGCAAAGACTTCTAGTGGCCAAATTTAGTGGCAACACTAATTCAAGTGATGAAAAAAAGAGAAATTAAAATTATGCTTGCAAGTTCTTGTTCATATATATGACCCCTGTGCTGTAGTTGCAAGGTAAAGATGCTAGTGATGGTCAAATGTTAGAATTTATTGTTCATGTCACCTCTTACTTTGTCACTGTGAACACATTTTCTTGGAAACAAGAGATCTGCACTTGCAAGAAGCTTTAAACAATTGATGGCACAAGTGCAAAGCAATTATTAATATTAACTCTGAAAATTCTAGGCTCATTTAGATCCCTGGACCCCTGCTCTGAATCAGTCCTGATCACTGATGAGTTTAATGAAATTGTCTCACTTTTCTCTTAAGTGCAATGTGACATTCCAGTCAGCTGTTCAGGAAACAGGTTTTACAGGATTGTGCTTTGAGTTGTTCTTCTCCAGCAGCATGGGGACCGGTTGCCTCACCCGCTCTCTGTTTCTGTTCTCCTTTTCGTTTCCCTCAGGGGCAGGCACACTTGGCCTCCCTTGCTGTTTAGTAAGAAGTCTCTTGCTATTTCTGAATGTTTGAGGAAGTGTCTGCCTTAAACATGAGTTTTGAGAAGGGGCATGAGCAAACTGTCAGTGCCTCATCCCAAGTGTTTTGCTCCTGTTACTTCTGCCTACATAGAAGATGGAAAATACTAGTTTTCCCTGGTTAAGGCTACAAGCTGAGTTCAGCCAGGCTCATATGAAAAGCGTTTAAGAGTTATCCCAGTTGCTTCGTGTGTTTCATGTGTGCAGCTGTTTCATGTGACAACAACTAACAATTAGCTGATTGTTTCCTTAAAATATATTCTGTGCTTTTGTGGTTTAGAGGTGCTGCAAAGACACTCAAAACAATGAGATTTCATTGAAACAGTGGATTATGAGGACCGTGAATAGAAAAACAAAACACTTTCATACAAAAGGGGCCATTAAAAAGTACTTATTTAATGAAATGAACTTTTATACTTAAATTTCATTCTAGATTTGTAGTATGTTTCTGTTAGTCTGTATTGGAAGGAACTTGTCCAACATGATGTGAAGCAGAAAGGAAACATTTCACTGCTCATTCTAATTTGTCATAGATTTGCTTGAATCCTGCAAGGCTTTGTACTGTAAGATAAACTATAAATTGCGCTTATGCATGACATGAGGAACATCAGCTGTGGCCTGCTGCGTTTGGGAATTGCAGACCTCTGGGACAACAGCTTACAGTGCACAAATAAACATTGTGTTACCACAGAATTTTAAGCCAAAACAAGTCTTCTCTGGACTGTTTTCCTGATACTGAGCACATCAATATGGAAGATGGGGCCTTTACAATCTTTGTCAGGAGTATGAAAATTGATCAGCCCGGTTTCCCATTTTTTCCCTGCCTTGTGCCATGACCTGTTCTTGTTCTGGATCCATAGGCTCTTCCAGTGCTTCTGTCTTTCTCTGCTGCCCAAACAAACAGCTTGGGTGGCTCAGACCTGGCCCAGTGTGAGCACAGGGAAGCACTTGGAGTGGCAGGGGAGCAATGCAGTGTGGGGGGATAGGGAGGAAAGATGTCAGCCATCTTCTTATCTCTGCTTTTTGTGAAATTGTTATCCTTGTAAGTCCTGACCAGGGTACAACAAGAAGATAGAAGGAAGCAGAGCCTACTTCTGTTGCCTCTTCATCAGTTTCAGCTCTTCAACAGTCTCAGTCATCTGCAGTTGGTTGTTGTTTCAGTTATACCTGATAGTTTCAGAGAAGAGGAAACCAAGAGCGTGCCACAGCAGAGATTTCTGCTCTTGATTGCAATGGAGGGGTGATTGTGATCATCTCGCAGTGTCCTAGGAATGATTTTCAGAGTCCCTAGGTCATACTTCCAAGATCTCCTAAGAAAGCTGACCCCCATGCTTCCACATCTCCTTGCAGGCTAGTTGCTGCACAGATTGAAGGTGTTGCGGATGGAAAGGGTTGTACTGGGGGGTCCCTGAAAGCTCCTTGTGAAAAGTGCCAAGGAACAGACCCCTTGAATTTCTATATGAGTTGTGTAGAGTGTGAAGAGGTTGGAGCAGCCAGAGAGAATTTGTCTCAGTTACTTTAGTGACCGGACAAGCTTTCACCTTTTCAACTACTTCCTCTTCTGTAACAAAATATTTTGGAATGTAAATAACATAGAGGCATGAATTCATAGGATTAATTTTTTTAAATATTCATCCACCACCACCATCTCTCTTTTGGCATCACTTTTGTGATGTTCTGGTCCAAATAACTCCGATTTTCCAGCTAAATCAATAGGTCTCATGAAATATCATAGCACTCCCTTCCCCCAAAATAGTTGCACGCTACTTGTGTAATGGATCTTGGAGTCTGTGTCACCAGGTGAGGAGAGGGCTAGTGCTGGTACAGATGAGCTTAGACCCTAATAAAACAAGCAGCGCAAAAAAAATCACCGGAGAAGTTTGGGAAATGCTGACCTGAATGTCAGAATAACATCTCTGGGAAAGGGGTTGCTTTTTCCAAGCAGGAAGTGGTTTGGAAGAAAGTGGTGTTGCCATGTGAACGGGACATGCACGATTATCTCCGTGAGCTGCTGTTTAATAGCTTGTGGTTTTCATACTTTTAATTGAATGACTGTGTTGCAAAAGATTCTTCTTGCACCTCAGTAGGTATTGAAAAATGGGGAACAAACTTGTTCTGCATCACTAAGTTTTGTTAATTTGAGGGGAATTGCATTTCAGAAAGTAGACTATTAAATTTGTAAGACCAAAATATTTTGTAACTGTCTTGTTTTATTATTACTGGATAGACTGCTGTCCATGCGCATGAAGGCAAATCAGAGGCTGTAGGAGATTTGAAAGACTATCTACAAAGTCGACTGTTTCCCTTCTAGGTCTTTCATCCTTCTTCCTCTCTCTGCTTCTATGCCTTTTTTAGTTTTCATTTGATTTTCCTATCTTCTTTTCTCCCTTTCTTGTGCTCACATCACGTGGTCTTTTCAGACAAGCATCACAGAAAAGCTGTTTTTTAGATTAACAGTCTCCACTTTTTTATTGAGTGGCCTGTAACAGCTAATGTGATTTGCACTTCCTGTATACAGCTCTCTATTATTAGACCCTTCATACTGGGACTGATGTGCAGGTAATTATTAGTCACCAGTGGAGCTGCTAATTATGTAGATTAATTGATCATTTCAGTTGGGTTTGTTGTCTCCAAACATGTTTGGGATTAAAGCAAGGAAAATCACTGCCTGGCTTACTGTTAGCGAATGAGTGTCTAGAATGATGTGCCACCTTGTATGACTCAGATGCCTGCTTACTAATGCTCAGCTCTCACACCAGAGCTGAAGTGGGAGTGCAGCAGCTATTCCTCCTGTCATCAGGAATAATGCTGAACACTTCATCTCAGGCACTTCCCTGACTGCTGCTGCGTGCTACAGTTCCTGGCCAGATTATTGGCAGGGTGGACTGGCTGGTCCTTACAAAATAACCCTTCTGTCACTAGCACATGTGTCCTGTTCCTTTGATGCAGGAATCTATTCTTCAAACTTCTTAGTCCCCACAAACTCCTCCGAGTTCTCCGTATCTAGCTGGAATCTAGCCAAGATCTTTCTATTTAGCAGTACTAGAGGAGCCACAATGTGGTTATGGTCCCTGAAATTTATTCAAAAGCGGGTTGAAAATCCAGGGCTATAAACAAATGTAGGGTCTCTGTGCCTCATTAATTAATGTCTTTTTTACTGGTATCTGCCCTGTAAAGTGTGAATGGCTGATGAATGACAGAGAGCAATGCCTTAGCTGAAACAGAGATGTGCCCCTTCTAGAGCTGAAAGTCAGAGGAACATGTTCACTGTGTGCCAAGCAAAATACCAGAGATGAAGGCATTCCATAAGCTGTAAGTTTGGTTCAGTGGCATCGCTTCTTAACAGGTTGTAAGCTGCTGCTGATCCCAGCAGGCAAAAGGGAAAAAGCAAAAGAGGAGTGTGCACCAGTTGACATGGACCTTGCTCAGGAATAGTTCAGCTTTTAAAGGCTTTTTGTTATCAAGCTGTAACAAAGCTGCTTTGTGCCCTAAACGAAGACATGACCAACTTCCCCTCACTCTCTCAGGTGGGTAAGAGAAGTTCTTTCATCCTTGTTCACTGCATTCCCCAGGGCTCACTCCTTTGTACGGGAGGCAAGTTAGAAATCACTGAGAGGACCAGAGAGAAAAGCTCTCTTCCCTTCTTTGCAGACGTTACATAGTTTATTGCAGCAGATGCTGTCCTCCCTGGTTGCCCTTCAGTCTCTCCTGGAGGTATTTCCATCTCTGCTGATGCCTGTGGATAGGAAAATCCCCTGCTCTCAGTTCAGAAGTGCCTTTTAGCCAGTAGTTGCTAAACCAGTGGAGTCTTGAGATGGAAATCTCATGAAGTGTTCTTTTCTAAACCCTTTCCACTGAATCAAATAGGTTTGTGGGTGTGTTCAGTGCAAATGCAAGTAGGTCCTCCCAACTTCCAGTAGCCAGAGTTATGCTTTTCAGGCTGATATTCAGATCACTGTCCATTTGTATCTGGCAGCTGTTTATTGATTTGGCTGTTAAAGCCAGAGTTGTGCAGAGCTGAGAGAAGGGGAAATCCGACCTAAGTGAAAAGTTCTAGCTTTGCTTCATCTTTTTTTAACCCACTGAAATAAAGTGAACGGGACAGTGTATCACAGACACTGTCTGGTGATTTCCATTTGCCTTCCCCGCATACTGGACTGTTGAACTTGTCCCCAGCCCCAGCTCATGGCTCTAGCAGTGAGACTGTCCCTTCCTCGTTCCTGCAGTCCCTTGCTGGCGCACACCTCTGTGGGCCGAGCACGCTGCCCCGGGGCCGAACAGCTGCATCCTGGAGCCACGGGAATCCTTCAGAGGAGCCGGAGGACCCTGCTGTTGTCTACTGCTAGTAACAGATAATTAAAGCTAAAAGCTTCAACAAAGAGAAGATATTTATTGTCAAGCAAAGCCCAACAGCTTGTAGGAAATGTCTTTGGTAGTGCCTATGTGCAGCCTGGGGTATCTGTGGTGGGGAGTTCCTAAATGTTTACATTCTTTCAGTCTTAAAGGTAATCAGCCAAACTGTGTTGATGGGAACCTAGAGGAAACAAAAGAGTGAAATCAAACTATTATCAAACAATTTGAACATAAATCTTCTTTTATCTCTGCAGGCATTTCTTCACCGGATCCGACAGAATGCAGTGGACAAAGCTGAGAAGTACATAACAGAGGAGAATGTTAAGGTATTTCTTCTGTCTTCCTTGTTTTCTTGGTAGGTGAAGTGATTTGCAATGAAAGGCTAGATTCAGGGATATGAATATCAGATATCCTCTTGTCATATTGATGTTTATTATTAAGCTGATTCCCTAAGGAAAGGAGCTCATGTTGACAGTTTATCTGTCAATCTGTTTGCCCATTCTTATAGCTGTCATCTTCCAGTAATTTTTTCATCTCACCAGCTAATTTTAGTAAAATTTGACAACAGTGTAGTGTTGTCAGAAATACTAACTTTTGGCAAGATTTGTGAAATGCTGAGTAGAGTACTGAGGGGCCATTTCAATGTTTTTGAGAGGAATGGCAGGGAATCCATGGCCCTTGTCTGTTTTGTTTGACAGTATTCAGGTAGCCAATTTGCATCTGCTGTTTTCTATAACAGAAATTTGATAGGGCTTATGAGAAGGAGGCAAGAATTTTCCTTTGTGTTTTTGTGGAAAGGAATTTGGGTTTTTGTGGGAGGTCTACATATTGTGAGATCCTTGCACGAGGAGGTTCCTGAATGAATTTTGCCCTGGCAATAGTCAAGGGACATAGAGAACTGTGAGGTACAGGCTTCTCTAGTGCCTGTGGTGACAGGGGTGCATGTTGTTCATTAATGTCATAAATACACAAAACACTTTCCTGTAGTTATTTGGCTAAAAAACTCACCTTGTACACATATGCACATGAAACCAAATCCCTCTTCATACACAAAGGCAAGTGAAAGCCAGTGGTGAGTGGGACAGAGCGCAGTTTGTTTGCCACTGGATGGTGCTTTACTGCACTTGTGTTTGGTCCTGCAGCTCCTGAATCAGCCTGTGGGAGCAGGGCAGTGCAGGAGGTGTGTCACGCCTGCAGTGCTGCTGCAGCTGCTGCGTGTTTCCCCTGGCTGGCTCCTCTGTTTCCTGCGCCAGGCTTCCTGCATGTACGGGTCACCAGGGCTCCAGCCCCACCTTGGCTGTCAGTTCTTCAGGCCAGCAAGGTGTGGTACTGACTGGCTGGCATCAGAACGGGCTGGAACAAGACTGCTGGCAGCTTTGTGGAGCTCAGCCTCTTGCTGTCTTCAAAGCTGGAAATCCCCACTCTCCAAAAAGTCACTGTCCAGCACCTGGAGTGAGTTAGGGGTGACTGAAGAAAAAGTAGAAAAGTGATTAGTGACAGTAGACTTTGTGTACATAGAAGCGTGCAAAAACCAAGGTCTGCATGAAAATAAACGTACACAACTATTTGTTGATCTTGATAACAATTATTATTCTATCATTATTCATGTCATCAAAATGAATATCAATTTTGACTTCCACATAATCAGATGCAGTGCCTACAAATCCTGTACAGTAGAATTTGTACTTGAAGTCGCTTCATACTCCTCTGGGGAAGTACCACTTTATTTTTGTGTCATTCTCGAAATGTCTGGGGGGATCTTTTTGAGGCCACTGTGAAACCTCATTTATTGCTGTTATTACAATACCCAGCTTTCAGTAAGAGAACTTCCCTTCAGTAATAAAAAGGCTTATGCCTATTTCTGGTGAAACAGAATTACAAGGCACAGTTTTCATGTGTCCATAGTTTCCAGAGTTAATATTGTCTCCTCTTTCCACCCCCCATCTCCTGCTATACCAAATAATTTGTCTTTCCTGCAGTTGAAAGATACTTGTTTTTCATTTCCCGCTCCTTTCTCCCACCTAGGTGGTAGGGCCAGGAAAAGCAAGGTGGTGTTGGGACTTCTGATAATCTGCCTGCTGATATTATGTGTCTTGAGTCACCAGAGAGCTGTGAGATGGCTGACAGTAGAAGAGACTATAAAAATGGTTTGGCAGCATCTTTACTCTCTTTCTTCATGTGCAGAAATGCCTAGATGAAAATGCAGGGCATTCAGGCAGTCACTCACCTCTGAGCAAAAGGAGAAGGTGATTTTTAAGATAAGCTGGGTTATTGCCTCCAGTATTATTTTGCAGTTCTCTCCTACAGCTGGTGCTAAGCACCAGAGATTTCACTAATCTTTAGCCACTGTAGCCCTCTCCAGAAAGGCCACACTGAGTCCTGTGCTGGGCCCAGATTTTACAAGCGTGCCAGTGACTAACAGCTGCAGCAAGATCATAAAAATTGGTTTGAATTTATTCAGTGCCTCATGTGAGAACAACTCCCTGATGTGTTACTATTATGCTGTGCTCACAGCAGGCACTGCTGTCACTTCACTGATAGAGCAGTTTTGAGGGCAGTACAGCTTGAGGGTGTGCACAAGGCTGGTAACTGGATTTGGCAGAGGAGCATGTGCAGTCAAGGTCTGTCTGCTGCCTTGATTTTCAAGTGACTCTTACCTGCAAATTGTGCTGCAAGCAGAGCTTTACTGATCACCTCAGAATTCATTAGCTTGCACAGATACTCCTTGGATCAAAAACCACCCCTGAAGACTGCTCCTGAAGGATGAAATCATCCCTGACAGATGTTTTCCTCTTACTTGTTAATCCACTTCTGGCACAGCAATGCAGGCGAGGGCTACTGCATCAGCACATCACTTTCAACCACGTGACAGAGCGCTTGCAGGCTCCACTTGAATTAGAACAGGAAGTTTTTAGGGAACAGTGAAAGGATCCTAGATCCCTGGCCTTTTTTGGGTTCAGAGCCAGCCAGTGCAAATTCAGTGTGTTGGAATCTTTCATCTTCTTGAGAGCTAGAAAGGAGCTCTGAGGCACAAGTGGGCAATGATGATGGTGCAAAGCACTCGATCTCAGAATTCCTGAAGGGAGAGAGAAGCAAAGACAAGGAAGATACAACAGGCTCTGCTCTGGACAGGCAGTCAGCTTGAAGGAGGAATTTGAGATAAATACTCTGCCCATCTTTGTGAGTAATGGAAATATGGAGTTGAACCTGGCTACGTGCAAAGAGGAGGATCTTGAATTCCTGATCTTGTCTACCCATTCTGGTTTTAAACCAGGAATTGAGGTTTCAGTCCTAACTTTAATGATTAGACTTAATTTACAGATTATTGTTTGTCTGAATTGCTTCACATCACCAGCCACCAGGCTGGCTCAGTGCTATGTCTGGTGAAGCACTGCATAAAGCTGAAGAGTTTCGTGTTCCACTGCATAAAGCTGAAGAGTTTAGTGTTACAGTAAGGCATTTTAGGAAGTATTTGGAGATGTTAGGCATGATCACTTCCCACAGCAAATGCCAGGAAGATGAAGGCTGGTTCTGTCACGCTGCATACTTCAGGGCCACCCGCTCACTGAGCCAGATCTGAGAGGCTTCTTCCAATGTGAAAGCTTGCTTGACTGCACGGCTGGTCTTCTCTCTGCAAGTGACATGGTTAAAGCAATGTGATAGAAACATCGTCTGCAACATGTGTACCACTGTAGACTTCAGGATTTACTCTGCCCATTTAGCCTTCCCTCCAGTGGCTGCCAGTACTGATGGCTGTCACCTCACGTCAGGACTTCTGCCCCCCTCTAGGTAGTATTCCATCTCCTACACGTGGATTCACACTTTCTTCTCATATTTTGTACAAAAATGACCAAGATTAATAATGTGTTTATAGCATCTTTCACCCTGGCAGTTTATTCCCCTTAGCATATGTATATTCTAATCACAGGGATCATTTAACTGTCACCATTACCTTTTAATACAAGATTGAACAAGGGACCTCTTCCCCTCTACATGTGCCTTTTGGAGTCACTGAGGTCAGTGAAAGGGAACTCTAAATGCTGCTCTTGAGGTTTGTGAGAAATGTACACTATTCTGTACTCTGGGCAGTGTAAGGCTGGATCCATATGGCAGATCTTGTCTCCTATTTACAGGTATACCCTTGTGTGTGATACCTTCAAGTCCCTTTCTTCCAGAAAGGGATTTCTAATGCATGGGAAGGAAAGGCAAACTACTCCCTGCTTCTGTCTCCTGCAAAATGAATTTGGCCTTGTGGTTCCATTTACCTGGATGTTCTCATAGGAAATATTCTCAAGACTTAAAAGAGGTTGCTTGCATTTATCATGCTCAGGGGTCTGCAAAGATAACCTTAATTTACAGCAGGTATTTCAGTTGCAATAAAGATTTTTATAGGGGGCTAGGAAAGGGGCAAATACAGTGTAATTCATTCTTTACAAGTCCCTGTCTGAGCTCTGGATCCTCTCATGGTAAGTCTAGAGCTCCACAGTATTTCGGCATTAGTACTTAGCACAAAACACTGACATATATTAAAAACGAGCAATGTTTTTTCTCCTTATATTTCAGATCTTATTTTCTAACATTGAAGACATTCTTGGTGTTCACAAGGAGTTCCTGGCTGCTCTGGAATTTTGTTTGCAACCAGAACCCCAGTCTCAGCATGAACTGGGAAATGTTTTCTTAAAATTTGTAAGTACAATGACTTAATGCTATCTGAAAATACAGTTTCCTGTCATAAGCTCTCCAGCCCCTTAGCAAGCCCTAATCTCTAAGGCTTGTAGCAATGCTACGACAATGTGTGTCTTGTATGAAAGTTGAAGGTAGGGTGGGAAAAAACTTGTGAATGAGGCTAGAACAATGGACACCACATCAAGCTGAGCTAAACAACGATATATTTTTAGAAACTCTTCCCTTTCCTGTTGAATTTTTTCATTTTTTTCTCACCCATTTGATCACATTTTATTGCTGAGAATTTGTCTGCTTTTGTTTGAAAAGTTTCAAAAATGCAGCACAATTTCAAGTGCCTCAGTATTCCTGCAGGTCCTTGCCTGGTATTGCAGGCAGGGGTGTGTGATGTTCATGCTCCCTGCCCAAACAGCCCTTGCAGCAGCCTGGGTGTCCATGCAGCCCTTGCAGCAGCCTGGGTGTCCGTGCAGCCCTTGCAGCAGCCTGGGGTCATGGGTTGCAGCAGCCTGGGTGTCTGTGCAGCCCTTGCAGCAGCCTGGGTGTCCGTGCAGCCCTTGCAGCAGCCTGGGTGTCCTTGCAGCCCTTGCAGCAGCCTGGGGTTATGGGTTGCAGCAGCCTGGGTGTCTGTGCAGCCCTTGCAGCAGCCTGGGGTCATGGGTTGCAGCAGCCTGGGTGTCTGTGCAGCCCTTGCAGCAGCCTGGGGTCATGGGTTGCAGCAGCCTGGGTGTCCATGCAGCCCTTGCAGCAGCCTGGGGTCATGGGTTGCAGCAGCCTGGGTGTCCATGCAGCCCTTGCAGCAGCCTGGGTGTCCGTGCAGCCCTTGCAGCTGCAACCCATGCAGTGCTTGGGTCCTCTTCATGAGATTTGTGTATCCTTAATGTCCTCTAGAGTCTGCATAGGCCAGACTTTTCCTGGTCTGTCTTGGCCTAGAAGAGCCTTACTTGGCAACGATCCACCAGCCTTCAGAAACAGAACACTGCTTTTATAGAATTATGGAATCATTAAGGTTGGAAAAGACCTTTAAGACCATCAAGTCTCAGGACCACCACCATGTTCACCATTAAACCGTGTGCTCAAGTGCCACACTGACACCTTTTTTGAATACATCAAGGGATGGTAGTTGTTATGGGCCCAATATTGTCCCAAGGACCTTTAGTTCAGAAGGATTCAAGTCTTGAGTAACACCTAAAGCAAGCAAGCAAGCAGATTTTGCAAGAATTCCAAAAAAGAAATTATTGCATATTGTCTTTTTGAAATATTATAAGGGATGATGAAATGTGCTTGCTCTGATATTCAGGTGTGAAAAATTGTTTTGTGTCAGAAGACAGACATTGTCTGCCCTACTGTACTCCATTTGGTTGGGTGATCAGAAATTCATTGTCTGATGGTAGGTGCTAGAGTTTACTCCGGAGCTGCGGTACAGTGTGACTGCAACAGGTGATGCAGAGCATCCTTGAGTATTCATTCCAAATCCAGTGTACAGCCTTAAACAAAAGAGCATGTGAGACATGTCTCAGAGAGGGCACGTGGGCTGACAGTGGAGTGACCACACCTTGTGAGCGCAGGCTCGCTTTTGCAGGGCAGGAAAGGGTGTGACTGTGACTGAGCAGAAGGGCAGAGAATGGTCTGATCCTTTGTTTCTGATATTGCCATATTGCTAGAGGTTTGGGGATGTAATAGCTAGAATCTTGTTCTAGGGAAATGTGTGTTATGCTCATTTTTTGGAGCAATGTTGCATGAGTGATCAGTTTTACTGTCTAAGTCATCGGGGATATTGTTTCATTGAGAATTATGTCTTCTGTTCAGGTTTTTGATGTTGACAAGGTTGGTTTCAGCCTGCTTGAAACAAGAAAATGCCATGCTTTGTTAAAAATATGTTCAAATAAAATGTTGCGGTTTTCTACATGTCTTATTTGCTTTTTTCTAGTCAAAATGGTTTTCAAATTTGCATTAATTTGTGGGCAGTACTAACGGATCCAAAATAATATGTTTGGAGAATAAACTAATGGTTAAAGACTTATTTTAACCAAACTGAGAACAGTACAGTCTTGCTTCTGTCACTAAAACAGAAGGTCTAGCTGTGTATCCCGCAGATTTGCTGAGTAAGAAAGTGCCATTTTTATCTGGTCACATCTCTGACCATAATTGCACTTTAACCTAGAGCAACTGCAGGTTCAGAATTCCTGGGCTAACGTCTGTAATTATGTAACTGATAATTTCCTCACCAGGCTACCCATAGAGCCCAGGACTGAGTATCACCCAGAGAGGAAATGAAACACTTCAGACATGGAGTAATTTTAAGCATAGTTCTCATATTTGTGGGTCAATGGCCTGGGGTACAGCTGGGAAAGACTTGAGGAAAGCACTCTGGTGTGTGTATAATTATTGTACTGTCTTGAGCTTTAGCAAAAGGATTTTGTCATCATATAAATATAGCCTCCCAAACTCCAGGCACTCAAAGCTGCAGTCAGAAACCTGAGCAGTGATATATTTGTGTGCACTGATGGAACAGACGATTCTGTGTTAATGACTGCTGGTTTTGGTGTCAAGCATGGTACTTGTGTGCATCCAGGGAGCTGAGAAGTGAGTGGAGATGTGGGAAAAACTTCTATGTCTGTTCTACTCTGTAACTCTCCTGTCTTTATGGTTGACAACAATCCTGTTGCCTTTTTTCTGTTGTGCTGTGGACCCAGGCCTGCCTTTTCCTGCATCTGGTGGTCAGAAACTTTTGTTTCTTTGCAGCTTCCCAGTATTGCACCCCAATAGCAACATGAATGGCTGCTGCTGAAGGATAAAAGTCCTGAACATCTGCATTCCATCTCTTTGCACCATACCCTTTGTGGCTGTTGTTTTATTTGCTCTGTACCATTGTTCTTGTGTTTGGACATACATCTATTTATTCTCAGTTCTTTCTTTTGAAGTACAAGGAAAGGAAAAATTAATTAAACCAAACCCAAAAGCATTTTACAGATTCTGAACCTGTATATCTACCACTGAGCATCTGACCAGAATGTCAAATTCTCCTAAACTAATATAAATGCACTTTCTTTTCCTTATGACAATAGCAAAGGGAATACCCAATGATGCAGCTGCAGTCCCATGTTTTCCCAAACTCCTTCAGCTGGCAGTAGTTCTTTGCTTGGATCACTGTGGGCAGTCTTAAAAGTACCTAGATGCTGAAAGTACCTTCAGCTGACACAGGAGGCTCTAAGAGTGCTAGGACTCCAATCAAAACTCAAAAAAATTAACTTCCAAATTCTGGGGAGATGAAAAGGTTCAGATAGAACGTTTTCAGACCAGAATCCTGCTGTGAATGCAACAGCAAACTCTGGAAGGCATTGGCTACATGGCTTGGTGCTCTGAGAAAGCCTCACATATTACCCTGCAGAGTACCACACTAATGCTTTGAAAGTATTTTTGATATGCAAACTAGCTTGTCTGGGTACCTCCACATGGTGCTGCATTATGGCATAGAAGCCAACCTTAACCAGGAAATAAAGTGCTATCCTGAGAAGCACTCAAAGCCAATGTTTTTTGGCTTCTGAATCATTCATTTTGCCTAAAGCCTAATACAATCTCATGACCCTCCTTTTATTCTGGTGAATGCAATAGTGGAAGCTCTGAATATAGCTGCTGAAAGTTCAGCTCTTCCTCCCAGCTTTGAGAGGATCAACTCAGCTCTTGCTGTATCTGCTCAGCATGGAAATAGTTGTTCCTGCTTCTTTTGTGAATCACTCCAGTGTTTCCAGATATCTAGTGTTTGCAATGGATTCAGCATCTCTGATCATTTTAGGTAGAAGGAGTTGCACTGTCTTTGAATCTGAAGCTCAGTAGAGCAGAACTTGCTGACCCTGACCTGCCAGCTGACCTTCATTTCTTAACAGGGGATTTCATTCCAGCATGTGCTGGTGGGTGTGACATGTCCCAGTGTTAGCAGCTCAATCTAGTTGTGAAGCTACCCTTCCCTTCCTTTATTATCTGTAATATGTTGGGTATTTGGTGTGTATTTGGTGAAATTCTTCCAGTTACAGAAACTATTATATATATCTGTTAAGTTTTGTCTGCTGCTTGTTTCAGCCAACCTACTGGGGGCTGGCTTCTCATCCCCTGAAAGGCAGGGGATTTCCAGCTGACTGCTTTATAGTTCCCCTCCAGATCTCAGAGCTTCTTTCAGGCCTTGGCTCTTCCACTTGGCTTTCTTCCTCCTGCTGGAGTGGTGAGCCCCCTTGCTCCTGGCTTTGTTTTGCTTCTGGCTACTTCCATGGAATATCCTGACATACATGCAAGTATTCCCAAGATAGCAAAATTCCTCCTTTCAGGAAAGAATACCAATGATCTCAGTGAAGCATTAAGAGGAAAAGTGCTGCATGTCGCAGTGCTCAGAAGAGTCTCTGTTAACTTACAACAGTAAGTCAGGAATTAGTGAGAACCTATATACATTACTCACATTAAGAGTGTCACACACTTCCTGAAAACTCCAGTGCTAATGCCACTCGGAGTCCACCTCTGTTTATAAAGAATTTGGTAGCAGACTGCGGCAAAATAATCTCTCCAATGGTGTCTGAGTCAATAAGTCACTTTGTTTTTCCTTGCAGAAAGACAAATTCTTTGTCTATGAGGAGTACTGTAGCAACCATGAGAAGGCACTCAGACTGCTGATGGAATTGAACAAGATCCCCACAGTGAGAACATTCCTTCTGGTAAGCACCTTCTCTAGCACTCTTGACTCAATGATCTGACTTTGCCCTGTGCTCATAATAACTCCTTGGTATCCCAGGAATGCTGGGCATTTTGCAGGTATTACCCACTGCCAGGTATGGAGCACTCAGGGTGGAGGAGCACTGAAATCACTGATGACTTGAGGCACAGAACTGAGCAGTACCAGCAGGAGTGATAGCAGTGGAAACGAGGAGGATTTTCTTTTTAAAAAATCAACAGAAAAAACAAGCACAGATGAAAGGGATAATGCAATAAGTCAGCAGTGAGACTGAGGCTAGTTCCCATTGGATTTGATCCCCTGCTCAGTTCTCTGACCAATTCACCATTTGCAGGTTAATGAAAAAAATGTGACCTGCTTCTGTCACCCTTTTCTCCATGAATCCAGTTGTGGGCAAGAAATGTAGTCCGGATGAATTGTTTTGAGTGCATCATTGCTGCTTAAATCAAAAGTAACCTAACTCCCATCCAAAGAGGGACTGTGGCCATATAGCCTTCAAGCACGCCTTAGAGGCTGGACTGGAAGGACAAACAGTCAGTGGGCACTGCCTTCTACTGCTGCATTCCTTACTTTTCTTTCTTGGTTGTTTCTCCTCTTTACTTTCATCTGAATTCTGCTTGATTTTTGAATGTCTTGTTTCTTGACCACGGAGGAGTGGCATTTGTAACGGGGGTGGCACATAGGTGAGGGAATAATTTGTCACATCAGCTTTTTTCCTAGTAAATTCTGTGAAGTGAAATAAAGACTGTTTTTCTTGCAAAGGACTTGATTTTCTTTCTGCTCCTTTTTTTTTTTTCTTGCTGTGAAAGTTCTGTTCTTTCCCAGTGTAGTACATCAAAAGAAAACTTCCATATAAACATCAGTCACAAGCAGGACCAGAGCATTCCTTTAGCCACAAGATACAGGCCTCAGAGGGAGCCTACTCTCGTGCTGTTGCGTAGGCAGAGTCTCTTTGTCATGTCTGAGTTTTAATGAACTTTATTAAACCATTACTTTTAATTATTAAATGACCCTTACCTTGTTCCTGAGGTTTTTTTGGGTGCTTCTGCTGAGGGAAACCAATGAGAAAGGTGAGGGAAGGTGCATGTTAACCCTGTCCTTCCCAACCTTCAGAATGTTGTCCACTTCCACTGAATTGACAAAGTTTTCTGTTTGTGTTAGAGACAGCAGCTGGCAAACTGATTACGAGGGACAACAAAGATGTCACACTGTCTGCTGTGGCTTGCTGCAGCACCTGAATCCAAGAGACTTAAAATTGCAGTGAATATGGGAAGGAGGCTGCACTGATGTGTCTGCTTAGCTGTGGTGCTGTAGTTTCTTCCAGGCCTCCCTTCCCTTCTCTGCCTCCCAAACCAGTGCTACAATGCTATTATGCAGAGAAGGCAGCACTAAAGTACAAAGCTTTACTTGTGAGGATAGATTTGGCCCAATTGCCCCCTCACAGCTGCTGAAACATAGAATGTGAGAATGTGTCTGAAAAGTCAGTAAGTGTTAAAGGGCAGTTTTGAGCCCAGAGCTAGAGAGAGGGCTGAAAGAAGAGATGGCAAGGATTGAATCGCTTGAGACTTGGAAATTGGACAGGGAGCATTGTGAGCTGGGTAGCCAATGCCACAGATCTAGAATAGCCTGGGGACAGGTTATTTTACAGACAATTGTCTCTTAAAAATGCCAGTTAGGACTAAGGAGATTTAATGTATGATGCCTGTGAACATTCCTTGAAGAGCAGAATTGAAGAGCTACAGCCAGAAAGCTCACTAAATTTCTGAGTCTGAGCCACAGCACACATTTCACAGGGGAAAACACTACTGGTGATGCCTCAAAGCAGGCACTTCTTGGCTGAACTGCATTTAAAGTTCAACTTCTGTGTGGACAGGACAGGTTTGCAACTGGAGTGACTTTTGGAGCAAAGTCCATATTCATGGTTGAGCATAGGAATGTGGACATAGTTTATCTGAAATAGACTTGAAGGCCACCTGAAGTTCTTACCTGTCCCTGGCAGCAACCAATAGTAGAATCATCAGGGAATGTGTAAAAAGCTTACAGTAGGGCAGTATTGATTTTTCAAAAAAAGATTACAGATTATTGTTACAAATTAAGGACAGTTCAAGGACTAGAAGGGTTGTTATTTTCCCACTGTCATCCCCTGTTCTTTAAGTCCCTTTCTATATCATTCCTGAGAAATGAATTTCCATAATCTGTGGAGAAGTTCCATGTGTGCTGGTTAGCCAGCCGGTGTGCCCAGGGTGTTTGTCCAGCTGTGCTCAGGCATAATGTTTTGCCAGAGGACTGGTGGATGTTATGCAGATGACTAATTTGTTTCAATTCCAGTTCAGTTCAAACATAACAATTGGACTAAAGTTAATTACATGATTACTAGTTAGTAAGCTTTATTTTAGCCTTCAACAGCATACAACTTTACATAGCGAACAAATACAACAGGTTGTATCTATTGTGGAGGTAAATTGGATTATTTTAAGTAATGGTCCATCTAGGTTTGCTGTTTGCCATCATATTGTTGGAATAGTTTTTGAGTCACCAGCTGTATAGTATTTCTCTGAGAAGATACCATTCTGCACAGCCATTGTTATCCACTGCAAATTTTCTTTTGCTGATGCCTGCAGAACTTTGCAGACTCGATGGCTGTATGTCAGACTTGATGACTGTATGGTGAATGAAATGCCATTTCCTGTACCTTAGGTATAGTAAAGTGCTTTCTCACCATAAGGCGTGTTTTAGAAATACAAAATTGTGTCAAAAATCACCTGAAAGCTTTGTGTCTGAGGTAACATTTGTTTCTTTTTTGATTATAGGGTTGCATGCTCTTGGGAGGCAGAAAGACAACAGACATTCCACTAGAGGGTTATCTGCTGACTCCAATTCAGAGAATTTGCAAATATCCTCTTCTGCTCAAGGTAAACCAGAGAAAGTATTTCTCCAGATGATTGTTTTATTCTTGGAGTGATTCTGCTTTTTTTTAGCCCTGACTTTTGTTGCCACTATGGCTTTCCTGATTTACGCTTCTGAAAGTTGGATTTTCTCTGAAGAAAATGGCTTTTTATGGGTACAGCCAAAAAGCTGCCTGATGCTGGCAGGCTGCTAAATCCTGTTATGGTCTGGGTAGAGCAGACAGGGTGACTTACTGACTAACCAAAGCCTTTTGACTTTAGTGTTCTTCAGATGTTTATTAAGGCTTGTGCAGGCTGTGCAGCCACTTCCTGTAAAGCTGAGTTCAGCTAGAATTGTGCCTGTGTTCTGGGGGACTGGATGGCTCTGGGGACTCTTAAAGGGGTATATTTCTCATTACAAGGTCTCTAGTTTAATGGTGAGCAGGTCAGTAATGATTGAAATCCTGTGTCTTCGGACAGCTGTTTGGCAGCTTGTTTGAAAACTCTTTGGTTGTCTCAGATGAGTTCCCAATGTGGGGGTGTCAATCCAGAAATGACTATGGTATGTGGATCAATGACTAATTGATCAATGACTAATTGATCCCCTTGCTAATATTCTTGCCAGAGAAGATAAAGCTTAAAGGACCTGAAAAGGGCTAACTTGCCTCTCATCCTTCCTGGTCAGGGCTGGGTCACCTGCCTGGTGGGGACAAGGAGAGGGAAAAGGAGAAAGCAGTTTCTAGGAAAGCTTGCATCCCCCAGTGGCCTGGTAGATACTCTGTGGCTAACAGCCATCAATCTTCCATGATGTCAATCTCTTCCTCAGCTAGAGCCACACTGTGTTTACTAAAAGAAAAATAATTTAAAAAAATAGAAATACTTTCCCTCCTATTTTGAAAGAAATGTCCCTTTATGAGTTCTGGAAGAAAGTAAGAATTCTGTGATGAATGTATGTCAAAACTCCTGGAGACCAAGCATCCTTTCTTTGAAAGCCAAAGCCAATACCACCAAGATGAAGACTGAAACAGAGTTTCTTCTTTCTAGCCACAGTGGGGTAAAGATGAATTTGCCCTCCCTGTGCCTACGCTTGGTCCTGGGGCTGCTGAGCCAGACCCGTGTGTACCTGTTGAACAAACAGCCTTGCAGGCAGGGGCTGTGACGGGGCATCTTGTGGGGCTGCATTCCATTTTGCTATGGATTTCTTCTTGTGTACAGGATGATAAAGATCACACACTAGTTGAAACTTCCTGGATAGGAAATAAAAGTTTTAAGAAAAAGCAAAGAAGAATTAAGTTTTCAGTAGGCAACAAATCTGCCTCAGTCAGTGAAATAATACCATAACACTAGGAGTTGTTCAGCTCAGAAAATATCAGTGAGCATTATAAAGTGTGATTGATTCTGATTCTCAAAGGTAGTGAATTCATAGCAAATAAGTTGTGTCCTAGTCAAGACTTATTTGATAGTTGCTAGCATTAAATTACCAGAGCAGACACAAATGTCTCAGACATGAGAACACTTAAGGGAAAACACAGCCAGATTCTATTTATGCTGACCAGGAAAATGGAGCTCTCCAAACAAGGAAAAAAAGAGATAGATTTAAAAATAGCACAACCTTCAAATTAAGTGTTTGCTCTCCCTTTGCTACTGAACTTCAGTTATGGCTCCTGAAATAGCTCTTTTGTATTCATGGGGATTGGATGTTGCTTTATCTAATTCCCAGGGCAAACAGATACTATTGTATTCCAGTTGATGAGAAAAGTCTTAGACCAAAGCTAGCCTACTTTCCTCTTTTACTTTGTTTTCAGCAAGAGTTTGTGAACATGCAGATTATCTGGTAACTTTGATATGACCTTGTCTAATGTAAGTATTTAATGTAGCCAAGTAGGTGGGTTTGATAAAGCTAGTATGCACAAGGTAATTCAGACTCGACTGTGTTGGAAAGTAAACTGAAGTAGTAAGGTAAGGCACATATTTTAAATACTGTAACAACTTAATAACATGTATATGTGTTCTTCAGAACAATAAAATCTGGCATGGAGTTGATTTAAGTTACTTAATTAGGAATAATACACTAGAATATCTCCAAGTGCTGATCCACTGTAAGCACTGCAGTAATTTCCAATGAAATATACCATCCTGCAACACGTGACCTTACATTTTCTCATGCTCTGATGAAGCTGTTTGCGTTTTTTAACTAACAAATGATGGAGACAGAACAATGATCCAGATGATGGTGGCCAATACGTTTCAATTTTATTTATAGTTTCCCATTTTTTGTGACACAAACATTGCAGCTTTGAAGTGCCTGACTGTAAACAGGTTTTTGGATGTGTTTTTCAGTTTGGGGATTTTCTCTGGAGGGAAGGGGGAGAGAGTGGGATCTTTTTTTTGTGGGTGGGGTTTGTTGGGGTTTTTTTGATTGGGGTTGGGGGCTTGAGTTTTACAATTTTTCTTGCTTTTTCTCTGTCTAATTTGCAAGCCTTTTGTGTGATTTGAAAGATGGGACTCAAACTTAGCTATGGCACTTCATAATCTCTGTACAAATAGAGAAATAACAATATTAGTATTTGTGCCCCAATGCAGTTCTTGTCTGCTTCAGACAGCATACAAGAAAATTAGTGTAGAATTTGTCAGTCAGTAAATTAGTTCCTTATAACTGAGAAAGGGGCTTGGACTAGACTCGAGCAAAATGAAACTGTTGACTGTGATGGGCATTGGTTTTTGGGAAGAAGGAAGGTAGCAGAGATGAAGGACACACAGCACGAGTGGGTGGCTGGAGAACTTGCCGAGCAGATCTTCTAGCACGGGGGCTTGGTTGAAGGCAGCTCTGTCTCTGCTAATTGTGGACTCTATTAACTAGTCTCAACTCTACTGCCTAAGAGTAGAAGCAGCTGTTGTGTAAACCAGTCTCTGAAAGAAAATAGTCTTTTCCCCTTAATAAAGAGCATTTCTGTCAGCAAGAAGCGAACCCTGGGGCAGTGGTAATCATGAGTTAATCACACCATCGTGTGGGGATTAGGCACAGTCACTTCTGTCTCCTTCCTGTGGCACAGGAGGAATGCGCAGCACATGACAGCCGCACCCTGCTGCTCCTGGGAGCCCAGAGCTCTCAGGGCTTGGACCTTGCCTGGGGTCTGCTCTGCTGACGATTTGCTCAGACTCCAGCCAGAAATGCACATTCCACTTCTGATCCTTTAAGAACATCTGAGGGCATACAACTCCATGGGCAATAAGGACAGTAATTATGTATTGCTTCATGTGGAGAAGAGTTTTTCTGGCCCTGGGAGGGGCAGAAAAACCTGAATGCAGAGAGGAGTCACCAGAGTCAGAATGCCCTGGAAAGGAAAGCCCAGCAGTGAGGCACACACAGGCCTTCATGAATCACTGCCTGCACTTGGAAAAGGAAAGATGGGAAGCCACTGGTGTGGATACAGAACAGGATGAAGGAAGCTTACCCTATTGCCTCCCTCACCTCTCCATTCCTCTTGTAGCTGTTCAAGAAACAGAAACTTCTATTTGGCCGTAATTGAATATATTTATCTTTGGAGGATTGGCTTTTTCTCCCCCCCTTCCCTCCTCCAAGAAAAGTTGTGTTGCTCTTAGGTTCATGACATTGTGTGGTTGAAATCCAATTCTATGTAGCATAATATTAAAAATTGCCTATTCCTTAAAGAACTCTAAGGAGCACTGTCAATTTATAAATCTTTTTTCTTCCACACATATATAAAATCACAAATAACTGCTGATATTTATAAAACCAGAAACATTTTTATTGCATTTTAAGTTAGCATATGTTGTAGGTTCAGTGGCATATTGAAGCTAATCTATTTTATCTGATCCACCATTACTTGTCAAGTGTTTACTCTGCAGACACATTGACATAAATTACAAGTTTTAACAGTACACAGAATAAAAAAAACTATTGTGATTTGCAGGCACACAGAGGAAGTTTGAGGTATCATTTATTTTCTGCTTAGTACAGGCAAATATTACAAACTGTAAAATTCAAGTATAAAACTGCCAGGAACATATATGTTTACAGAAAGGTGGTTTGGGTTTTTGTTGCCTTTTTTTTTTTCTTTTTTTTAGCACATTTGGAGCTGAACTGTTGATTAACTTAACTTTTTGAACTGATAAAGGAGTGTGTTGTCTCTTGTTTCCTCTGTGAATCTGTGCGGCTCAGGAGGCCAGCGAGGGCCGCGGCTCTGGGGCTGTGGCGCAGAGCAGGGCAGCCTGGCAGCAGGGATCTGCACCAGCCAGTGCACAGTGTCAGCAGCCCATGGGCAAAGTCCCTGTTAGGCCATGTCTGAGTGTCCTCAGGAGAGTAAAGGTAGGAGGAAGGAATTTCTCAAATAGAGGAATGTGTAACTTTCAGCTGCGAAGTGTATTTGCTGTCAGTTTGAAGTACACAGTCAATATTGTGCAGTGAGAGAGGACATGGGGAAGGATGTCAGAGACTTCTTTAAAAAAAAAAGAAGAAAGAAAAGTGTCTTTTATGAATTATTTTAAGAAATTCTTGACAAGAAGTAGTTCTCTGTAACTGGCAGCAGCCTTATTTCCTGACCCTATTAGCACACAAGTTGCAGTACAGGAGGTAGCAATTCCAGACAGCAATGTCTGTGGGCTTTGTGGAGGATAAGGGTTACCCAGGTATTGCCATACTGGGCTGTCTTTCAGCTGCCTTTGAAAATGTTGCCAAATGCTCTTAGAGTTTACACATCATAAACGTGTCACTAAAAGAAAGAAGTCCCCAGAGCTCTCTCCCTGTGTTTCAAAAGTGCTGAGCTCTGCTCCTTTGGGAAATGGCAGTGTCAGGGTAGCACGGCTTTGCCTTGGACAGCTTCAGACAGGGCTGTGGAAGGGCAGTGCCAGTCCCAGCACCCTCCCTGCATTCCCAGCGTGTGACTGGCATGGGGAAGATGCTGTTTGTTGCAGCAGGGCGTGCTGTGAATGAAGAGGTCTTTCTCTGTGTTTTGGGGATATTTCTGAATGGGATGTTTAGACAGTGCTAGTGTGTACATACCTGTTCCCAGTGCAGTATGGGTGACACTGCAGCTGCAGAACTTCACTGATTTTTAGTGAGAGTAATCTGTGTGGCAATCACAGAGGCTAGTGTCACCAAAGTGTAACATCTGTCTCCCGCCTTTGCTTTTTGAGCATTTACTTTTCTTGCCTCACTTTCAGCAAAAGTAGAGTGAAGACTTCGACAGGGAATTTCATTTTGATATCAACTGACATTTGTAGCAGGGAGCCTCCTTTTCCTGTGCATCTGTTACTCTGTAAATCACAGAATGGTGGAAGCAGTCTAGCTCCATTCAGATCGCAGTACCGGGCAGGCTCTCTGGCTGTATCCAAATTCATTCTTGTGTCTTGTGCAGAATGATGCAATTCAGAGCACAGGACTTTTAAACAACCAAATAACACATTGGGGCAAAAGATAGTGAGAAAGTTAAGTATTTCAGTCTTAAACACCATATTATGTATCAAGGTTAAATTACCAGCCACATTTTAGATTTCTTTAATGTATTCTTATTCAGTTGTGGCTGACTATGAAATACTATTGATATAAAAAAATGATTATTGTGAGTTGACAGTGGTTGCCCCTTTTGCCAAACTCGTTAATATTGTCAGGTGCTGAGGGTGCTGGGTTTTGCCTCTGCTGTTTTTCAGTGGACAGGGCTTAACTGGGCTGTTGTGCCTTGACACAAGTGAAGCAGAGACTCCTGTGGACTCCTTCAGAGCAGAGGTGTTGTTTGTCTCAATGTCAGGACACATGCCCCAGCCTTCTAAACATACAGAGTAAACATATCTGACACAGCAAAACATACTTGAGCTCTCTTAATATTTAATATGAGCAATTGCCTCACTTATTTAACAGCATTCATATTAACCCTGTACACATGGAGAATAGAGAACAGCAGCTGCAGTAAAATGCCTCCAAATGCTCTTAGTTTTGCAATGGTTCTGACATTTTCTTGCAGGATTGCTTGCTAATGCTCAAACCTTTCCATGAACCACTTCTCAGTTTCCATGTTTTCTCTTTTTTTATAAGGAATTAGCTAAGAGGACTCCCTCCAAGCATCCTGATCACCCAGCTGTCCAGAATGCACTGCAGGCAATGAAGACAGTCTGTACAAATATCAACGAGACCAAGAGACAGATGGAGAAACTGGAAGCCCTTGAACAGTTGCAGTCCCATATTGAAGGATGGGAGGTAGGATGCAGGACCAGCAAGCTCCCTGGAGGCTGTTACCTGCACAGTTTCATGACTCATGTTGTGCAAAGGGATTTCTGTTTCTTTTGTGACCTGTAAACACTCTTGAAGGTGTGGGCAGCATCACTCAGAGGAATTTGGAATTTAGAGTGTATTTGTGTGTGCAGGCTGGTGCTAAATTGTAGCCGAACAAGAAGATTATGAAAGAGAGGAAAGTGTTAGAGCTAGAACAGAGCTGACATTTCTAATGGGTAGATCTCACTTGAAACTGATGCACTCATAAGGGTGAAATCCTTATGAGTGCATCAGTTATTTCACAGTTTAATGGCAGATAAAATAAGGGTGTGTTAGTAAAAGTTCTTCATTGTGCACTCATAAAGAAAAGTTAATTTCTTTTTTATGTTTCAGGGGTCAAATCTGACAGATATTTGCACACAGCTCTTGCTGCAAGGGTCTTTGTTAAAAATCTCAGCAGGAAACATCCAGGAGAGAATGTTCTTTCTATTTGATAATCTCCTGGTATATTGCAAGAGGAAATCCAGGTGAGTCCCTCTGTATTTTCAGTTTTACCATTCAGAAGATGTGTAGGAAGAAGCTGTGATCATTTACTGATCATTCACTGTATTCTCTGTTGCTTCTGTAGGGCTGAGTCACAGGTGGAAATTTCCTCTGTTCTTGACTATTTCTATCACTTAGGCAATAGGAGAGAGAAGTCACTATGTGGTAGGATCAATTTTCCAGGCAGTATCAGAGTGCCCCTCTGAGAAGTGTGCAGACCAAAGAGGAGTTAAAACAGTGCAGCTAAAGCTCAGGGTGAGTTCTTACAGACAAAAAGCTGCTGAGGGCAGCTGCATCTCCAGGAATTATGTGAAGGTGCCAGCTTACATTGTGAAGTTATGCTAAGCATAAGAGGGTGATGTGGAAAATGATAAAAAGCCAAGATAGGGGAAAGTGGAAGACTAAGCAAACATAAAATAGATGCAGGGCCCAGGGAGTGGGAAAGAGATAAAGATTTGGCTGTTGCTGTCAGTATTTACAACCCCTGTGCTCTGTCTGTTGTCCTCCTTTCTTATCCTGGTAATTTTTTTGCACCATCCCACCTGATAAACCTTAAGTATTGTTAAAACCTGCTGCTTGTAATTAAAATAGCATTGGCAGAGTAGAAGGCAACTTGCTTCTGCAGCAAAAATATGGAATTTCTGTTCCTGAGCTTTTCACCTTCACAACCCCAGTCTCATTCTCATGTCTTGGTCTGTTCTGAACTTAAAATGCATTTTCTGCACTCCCTTCTCTTCTACCTCCCTTTCCTGTAATACAATCCCCCTGCTTCAAGTTAGACTTTCTTACTGGTGATGGCCAAATAGAACAGCCAACCCAATCAGAAATTCTGTAAAACCAGTATTCTCTCCAAAGAAAATTCTAATTTCTCAAAATTTGTGTATTTTAATACTTTTTAAAAATTTTTCTTTCTTGCTTCCCTCCCCCCCCCACCACCCCAGGAAATTTTGGAACCATTAAGCTGTGAAAGCTAATTTCAGTAATGTTCAGACTTTTTCGTGTTTTTATAATTTATAATGCCGAATTTATACAACCTAAATACAAATTATTAGATCATGCCTACATTTAAAATTAGATGAGATATAGATGTTTAAATTTTAAAAAATTGCAGCATTAAATCTAAAAGACTTAAAATACTTAAAATGTTATCTACCTGAAGCATTCTGACTCTGAAATGATGCATAGGAAAGGAAACACTTCACTTGGACCCTTTACCAGATTTACCAAAGTCCAAAATTCTGTATGAAACAGAGTTCAAAAATGTGTGTGTTTTTTAACAGAAACCATTCCTTTAAAAATCCCAGTTAATTTGATACTAATCTTCTACTCCTTCAGAGCTCTTAGAAGCTGTTTTTCTCGCCAGTTTGTAGTTGAGGTTAGCCTAACTCCAGCACTGTCCAGACAGGTTTTCCTGGAACACTAAGATTTGGAAAACAAAATGTTTCTAGTGCCCTTTAAGCAGAAGTTTCTTTTTATACAGGAGACATTACCAAGCTCCTCTGTAGTTTGGCCTGATTTTGGAGGAACCTGCTATAACATTTGGATTTCTCAAGGGATTGGTATTGTTTACCTTTGTCTGACAATGAACTCAAACTGAGGGGATGTTGAGAATCTGAATTCCACTAAAAAGCATAATATTTCATGAAATCTGCTGGAAGTTGCCTAATGTACAAGATATATTTTGATCACTGAGCTACCTTAATTTTGATATTTCTGCTGTCTCACTGCAATTTATACTTAGTCTACAATGGAAATCAGTGTCTTTTCCTTTGTGTTGGTGTGTCCATTTGGCCAGCTGCTCTCAAATAATGAACATGTTAGTGGGACACACCTTAAAAAATACTGAAACCCCATTAAGAAACGTCTCTGTCTGTTCCTAATTTGAGATTAAATGACTTAGTTTTCATCTCATTGTGTTGTGCTAACTTGTAGAAATCAGTGGAGTATTTCCTGATTTAAGAATGCAGTCAGAATTCAGGACACAGTCTTTGATAAGTAGTCAATAATGCAGCATTCCAATCTGGACATCATATTTTTTCACAATAACATAAATTAGGAGTAGGATTGTCAAACCCAGTGTAAGATGTGTTTAGAATCAGAACTAGATCTGTGATTTTAGCTCTGCGATAGCTCCTTTTGCAGAAGTGTAGGGAAGTCTGTCAAACTGACGACATCGATTTTCAGAGCTGAGTATTGTTTTTTAGTTTTAGCAGGATTGTAGACTGCTGTTTAGATTGAATCCTGATGTCAGGAACAGTATGTTTCATGTAGGGAAATAGGCTGAACAGTTAAAGGCTTTCCCTAGGGCTGCCAGGACGGGTTTTCTTTTGACTTGAGGAGTGTCTTTAGGAAAGGATTCAATAGCTTCAAGATCACAGTCCCTGTCAGTCTGATTGGATGTAAATATGTGGTCATCACCAAATGTCTATTTGTTTCTAAAGGTAGTTGTAAAAAAAAATGTTCAGAAAAAATGGGTGATTCTAATCTCACCTCAGTTTATTATAGGTATTTCACTTTGACAGGAAATTTTTTCCTCAGCTGATTTTTACTGCAATATTTTTTGAATCCTACGAGGTACTGGCAAATTGCCACAGCAGAACCTTCACTGACTGGAATTTGGACACTTGCCACCTCTTAATGACCATTTGTTACCAGTTGTGTTTTGCCTTGTGTGGCAGGGTTATTCTTGGATAGTAAAACACAACAGGTGTCACTTGGATAGTTTTAAACCCATTTTAGCCATAAAAAACAGAACATAACTAGTAATGAAAAGTGCTTTCCTGAATTCAACAGAGACACTATAAAGCTTATGGATGATGTAAATTTGGGTGCAAAATTAGCCCAGCAGAATTTCCCCTACAAAAACACGTAACACATGTGCCAGACCGTGTGACACTGGCCTCTTCACATCGTTCATTTCATATTTGAAGTTTGGTGCATACCCCAAAATGATCACAGCTTTAGGCAAACAGAGGAGTCAAACGTAATGCAGCCAGTGATGCTGCAGTTGGCATCCTGAGGCCACGTGCTGTTCATGGACATGTATTTCAGTCAGTCATCAACAAGGTACATCTTGAAGCCACCCCCATCTTCACATAATCTGACAAAACAAGCTTGTTATTGCTATACTAACACTGGTACACACCTATCTTGGAAATCTGAATGAGTATTCCAATTATTTAACGTCAGAGGTATGGTCAGATACCACCAGTGGCTATATTGAAATCCTGCTTTAATAGTCATATCTCAGATTGATTTATTCATATATATGTTAGACCGTTTGCTTATGTGCTGTAACAGTTTGCATCCTAATTGCAGAGTTACTGGGAAAAAAGCATCTAAAAGGACAAAGTCAATCAACGGGTCCCTTTATATCTTCAGGGGCCGAATAAATACAGAAGTCATGGAAGTAGAGAATGTGGAAGATGGAACAGGTAAGTGACTAAATAACTTCCTGGCCATCACCAGGAAGTTCAGCTCTTGTGTTGGAAGGTAGTGCAAAAGTACTTGTCCACCTCTTTTAGCAAAATCTGAAGCAATTTATGGAACTTGTAGCACCTTCATTATTGGACCAACTTATGTGGTTGAAAGACTGGAAATGCTTTCAGGCACTAGTCCTTCCTTCTGAAATGACCTTATTAAGAGCATGTGCTCCCAGAAGCTTATCTATTTTTGCTCCCAATCCAAGTTAATTTAATAAAAGTTACTTCTGTCTTCTTTTCGTCCTTTTTTTTTTCAAAGCGCAAGCCATTACAGCTAAAATAACATAATTTCTGGCTCTTCTTCTCATTTAGAATGCTACTAAATACTAGTCTTAGTATCCAAAAGGAGCATGGAATGTGACCATGAGCAAAATACGGGAATGACAGTTCTGTTAGGATTCTTGTATCCTGACACAGCCAGGAAGACCGGCTGGGGTTCTGATTCCATCCATAAAGGCCGCACCACCACTGCCCCTATTGTAATAACCAGGAATTAGTATTATGTCCTTTAAACCGCTGACACATAAAGAGTTTCCATGTCGTGGGGACAGAAATCCTTACAGTGCAGGAAGATAGTGTATCCCCAGAAAATTCAGAACAAATAGCCTGAACAAACATCATAGACTCTTCCACTGATGGCTTGTATTTAAAAGACTTGAGTTCTTCTGAGGTGAAATCAGCCAGTGTCACTCTTGGGACTGAAGCATTCAGTCCGTTTGAACAGCCTGTTGATACTTGTGCTTCCAGAGTGGTAAGTACAGCTGGTTCCATGGGCAGTCAGTAAGGAACGCCTCAGGAATCAAGGCCTTCAAAGATGATTTTATTGAAAGTGTCCCACACTGGTTTGGTTAAAGGAGCAGGCTTCCAGCTCACTGTGTGCTTTGTGCTTGGACTTTTTGCAGCAGATTACCACAGCAATGGCTACACGGTGACAAATGGCTGGAAGATTCACAACACAGCCAAAAACAAGTGGTTTGTCTGTATGGCCAAGACTGCCGAGGATAAACAGAAGTGGCTGGATGCTATAATCAAGGAAAGGGAGCAGAGAGAGAGTAAGTGGATGATGTATTTTGTACAGCACTGAATGATCTTGTAGGACAAATGTATATGCTCATAAATGTATTTGAAAGAAAAAAGGTTACACATTTTCCTCCATGGAGAAAATGAAAATCTGTCCATAATGTTTTCCAAAGGCTAGGAAACAGCTCTGAGGTCTCAGAAGGTTCTTGATTCACTGCAGTGTATTACCATAAAGCAGTTAGGATGAACTTCTCTTCCTAAAAAATGTACAGCTCTCCTTTTCTCTAGCTTTACAGCTTCACGTAAATTCTGCCTAATGTCAATCTCTGATAAAATTAGGCATGGCCACTTCAGACTGCCTGTTCTCAAGCTAGTCTTGGAGGTGTCTAAAATCTGTGTCTCTTCTGGACTCCAGAGTTGCCCAGATTTGCAAGTTCTAGAGTAACAAATCCAGAAAATTATATGTTCAGGCTGGAAGACATAAAGCATCTACAGCACCAGAACAGCTTTTGCAAATGCTGTCCTCCTAAAGCAAATTGCAAATGTAAAGAGAACTCCCCCTCCCCTGCTGCTGCCACTGGTGAATCAGCCAGCCCACGGGGGGATTTCTGTGTGGCAGTGCATGTGGCTGGGTCATGTCCAGCTTTTCATCCACCTGCACCTGTAAGTGTTTCCAGGGCTGTTCTCAATCCATTCTCCCAGCCTGTATTTGTGCTTGGGATTGCCCTGACCCATGCTCATCTTGCTTTGGACTTTCTTCATGTTCTGTAAACCATTTTGTTTTGTGTGGTATGATATAAACATAAGTTTAAAGCTGCTTTTTAAAATGTGGAAGAAAACCTGCATCGTGGTGGTACTAAACTTACCAATGACAGTTTTGTATGCAGATGAAAAAAATACGTAATTTCCCCTTTAAATGGAAAGTAAGTCAATAAATGTTTGTGTTTCTGCAATTTTTGCTGTTTGGCCTCAGCTTTTGACTTCAAGGAAACATTTTATTTGATGTTAAAGATCTGAAGGAGTTTCTGCTTTATATTCCAGGTTTGAAACTGGGAATGGAGAGGGATGCATATGTCATGATTGCAGAGAAAGGAGAGAAGCTGTACCAAATGATGATGAGCAAGAAAGTGAACCTTATCAAAGACAGGAGAAGAAAATTAAGTACTGTTCCCAAGTGCTTTCTTGGCAAGTAAGTGGTATTTGAATTGAAAAGGTCTTTCACACTAGTTAATGGACTCTAGAATTTCTGGGGATGTCATTGTGACACACATCAGATGTGCTTTGATGCAGCTTAATTACAAGGACCATAAGCCCCATTACAGTCATGATTTATTAAAAAATAATCATTGATCTTTGTTTCACACCATACACAAGCTGAATAGTGTGACAGCTCACTCTGTTTTACAGTAAGTCATAATAACTGCTTCAGATCATCAAAAGGAGTAAGAAAACTACCTTAAACTCCCACAAGCTCCAGGCTGTTGGTGGCCTAACCTGCACTCTCTTTGACAAGCAAATGCTTTCCAGGTGATACTTAAATCCGGTGAACTGTCCAAGCCTCAGGGTTGTATATAGAAGTTTCCTGTTTGTCAGTGTAACAGGCACCAATGAAATTTTGTGCATCATATGACCTGATATGTTTTTTAGAAGCATAGGACTTCATTGGCTGGAAAAACACTCTTTGATTCAGCTAGATATTATAAAATAATGACAAACTAATTCTGAAGGATGACGCGTGAAGAAGCATAAGAGACTCTGTGGACGTCTTGGGTCAGTGATTGGCAATGGCAGCAGTGGGGCTTCTGTAGGGACATTTCCTCTGGGGCACAGCATTCAGTAGCTGACCTAAGAAGACTTTTCTGCCTCAGCTGTTAATGACTGACATGATCAGCTGTGGGAAGAAAAAGAGTCCTGAGGCAGTGACGCGTTCATTTCCCTTCCCTCTCCGGTCTCTGTTCATTTCTCTTCCTTCTCCTCCCTCTCCACCCCTGTGCAGCAGCATTGCCAGTGCACAGGGGGGGAAGTGTCTTTCTGCCTGGCAGAAGGCAGGCTGGTAGCATAGGTTGGTGATACTTCAGTTAGAAAAAAAATTTCTTGCTATTGGAGAAGTAGTTGCTTTTTTCTTCTTCACACACATCCTCCACCCCCCCACCAGCTGGTCTTGTTGCATTAAAACTGAAGCCTTTTAGATCTGATAATGGCAGTTCTTATTTTCCATGGAAAAAGAAGTACAAGGTCAGAAACTTATGTTCTTCCAGTGCTTTTATGCATGACTCTATTGTGGGCTCCCTGATACTGTGCTTAGTTTCCAGTCCTATCCAGGATTTCCTGCTACTACTTTTCCTTTTGAAATATCTGTTTGCTTACAGTCTGTCCTGCTCAATGCCCTCACTTTTCTTGACAGCCACCTGACTCTCCAGTAGTGAGGACTTGACCTATCTTTGCTAATGGCTAAGTGAGCCCAGACTGAGATACCTACAGGTATCCTGATCTCTTACAAAAGGATTATTTCTCCTAATGTTCCAGCTGTTCCCACAGCAATTAACTCTGCTGCTATCTTTTCTGCATTCACTTGTTGGTATAGTCCTGGGAAACTCAGCTGAGAGCAGCTCAGTCAGTACATTCCAGTCATGACTGGCAGATTTTGTATCATTTCCAGGGTTTTCCCTAAAAAATGCTTTTTGGCTGTGACCTGTTTATTTTTGCAGGACACTCCTGCCTAAGGGAGTCACTGATGACTGTGCTGAGCTGTATTTAGTGGCTTTTTGTTATATGCAGCTGAGAGCAACACAAAGGTCACAAAAATAATTTTTCTCTTGGCATGTGAATATCAGCATCTCATAATTCAGGAGATAAAATGTTTTTTTGGGGGAAACAACATGATCTAATCCAAATATTTTCAAAGATTTCACATGCATTTATTTATAAGTCTGTTTACTGAACTTAACTTCAGCAACTGACTGGCTTGACTGGAAATCTATTTTCCTCATCACTCTTTGTGGCATTAAAGCAAGTAACCGGTGATGCAGTTGGAATGATGTGTGTTGCTGTCACTGTGTGTAAATGATATGCTGGCTGTGCTTCTTTTCAGCACTGCAAAACCTTGAGTGTGTAAGAGAGAGCATCTGCTAACCTCAGGAGAGTTCAACCATATATCATCAGATTGTACAGTCCTTGATGGGTTGGATTTTCCTATGTGTTTCTTGTGTAGAAATACAGTTGTTCCAGGTCCCTTAATTTCCAAGGTGTAGCTGGGAGATGGTGTCCTGACCTGGATGTCAGATGAGAACTGAGCATTGCAGCTTTGGGAAGTTATCCTGGAGAACTGCTTCAGACAGGATGAGGAAACAAATCAAGCTTTGCCATCCACTCTTTGAGTTGACGGCTTTTTAGAAACAGTCTAGCATATTCCTTAAGAAACTCTTGGAATATTTTTGGATCATGCACTTTTCAGGGCTTATAAAGTCTTCAGATCAAATGATTACTGGTTTTGCTTCTGAATCAAATGTCATAGAAATCTTAAAGCAGCTCTTAAGAAAACCATCCCATGATTGGGAAGCTTCACAGCTGTGAGGGTAGCACAGTTATTTTCCTGTTTCAGCTCACCATATCAACTTTACATTCACGATCCACATAAACTCCAGAGACAGGTCCAAATAAAAGAAGCAGGAAAGGTAACAGGGGTAGCTTCACTGAAGTTTTAGGCAACCATTTATAGTCTATGGCTATAAAGTGCCATAGACCCATTGCTCTTGAAGGGGAACTCCAGAGCAGCAGGGCCTGTCCCTGGGGTGCTTCCCATGGGTGCAGTCCCTGGCAGCAGGTCTGTGATGGGGCTCTGGGCAGCAGGCCTGCCTTATGTCCTTAGTAGTGAGGCTGGAGCATCATTCTTACTTCGCCTCCCTCTGTAGTTTATATATTCTGTTTCTGATTTTAAATACGTACAGAAACAGTTCAGAATCACTATGAAAAGAACTTTCCTTAGGAGATAGCCTGACTCATCACTGTTCACAGAATTCACAGAAGACTGGGTTGGAGAGAACTTAAAGATCATTGAGTCCAACCCAGCTCCAATACCTCAACTAAAGCCTGGCATCCAGTCTTTTTTTAAACACATCAGGGATGGTGATTCTGCCACCTCCCCGGGCAGGTCATTCCAGTACTTTATGACTCTTTCTGTGAAAAACTTTTTCCTAATATCCAACCTGTATTTTCCTTAGTGTAGCTTGTGACTGTGTCCTCTGGTTCTGTCAGTGCTGCCTGGAGAGAGAGACCAACCCCACCTGAGCACAACCACCTTTCAGGAAGTTGTAGAGAGTGACAAGGTCACCCCTGAGTCTCCTTTTCTCCAGTCTGAACACCCTCAGCTCCCTCAGTCATTCCTCACAGGGTTTGTGTTCCAAGCCCCTCTCCACCCTCATTGCCCCCTCTGGATGGGCTCGATGTCCTTCCCACACTGGGGGGCCAGAGCTGGACACAGCACTCAAGGTGCAACCTCACCTGTGCCACTAATCTGGCTTTAGGGACTTCACAAAACTCTACTGGCTCCCATGGGAATCTCCTGGCATAGTGGAATAAATTCTGCTGCTTTTTCTGTACTATGACAGCTACAGAGTAGCCCCTCAGCAAACCAAAGTTTTGAGTCCTGAAGTTGTTTCATTATTCTAAAGGCAAAATGCAAACAATTCCTATAGCTTAGATCAGTCAGTACTGATAAATACAAAGAGACTAATAATACTTCAGTTAAAGCCCACAGGTGGAGACATGGATACTGGCTTTGTTAAGCAGCAACCTTCTGCACATTGGCAATCACCCAAGTGTTTTATTGAACTCACATTTCCCATAAGTTGCTCTACTTTCATACATTCCTTTTGTTCTTCTCCATGACTGTAACACATTTCTAGCATAATTGATAATTAACCTGGCAAACAGCTCAGTCCTCTGGGGCTCTGACAGAGCTGGATTAATCAGACTTGCTATGGCTGTTTTTTTGCACTTCCTTTCTAATAACATCCTAATATCTATCAATTTTTTGGCTTTTATTCTGCCCATATGGGCAGCTCTGCCCCTCAACAGAGAGGTTTTGTTTTGTGCTGCATGAGCAGCAGATGAGCCTTAGCGTCTTCTGTGTATAAATTAGAATCATGTTGTTTGTAATCTGCCAGGCACCACCTCCAGAAAATGACCTTAAATTAACCTGTCAGTGGGACTCATGCTATCTGTTACTGCTCTGTACTGCTTGAATTCAGTAGGTTGAGTCTTCTGTCCTAAGTCCTACTGTGATTGCCTTAAAGCCAATCCAATTACACCATGGGGCTGGGGACAGAAGTCAGACCCAGTGAAGGAAGATGAGCATGTGTAAGTCAAATCATGAACACTACTTGGATAGGTAACTTGGGAAGAAATAGCTGGAAAGGGAGGATACCCTACTGTTGAACTTGATTTAGGGTCTTCAGTAAATCTTGCTTGCTAATCTTTTCCCCCATGGATGTCTGGATTGCTCCATAAGATGAGGATTTGCATCATCCTTATAGATACAGCCATGTCATCTTTCCTTTTGTGTGCACACTGTCAGTGAGCTTAGGGCACTGATGGGAAGAGGCTCAGTCTTCTACAGAGCATTTCCTCCAGGAATGTAGGAAATGAAGCCACTGGGTAGAGGTACCATTCCTTACAACAGTTGTCACACTTGCTCCAAGGAGAGTCTCCTGTGGTTGGCCGATGACTCACAGAGGCAAGTGCCTGCTGCCACTTGGAGCTAACTTTGTGTGTTCTGCTCCCCTTTGCAGCGAGTTTGTATCCTGGCTCACTGAGATTGGAGAGATAAGCAAACCAGAGGAAGGGGTCAACCTGGGACAGGCACTCTTGGAAAATGGAATCATTCATCATGGTGAGTGTGCCATATCATAAAAAGAAACAAGATTTCAGTAATGCCCTGGAAATAAGGGTAGAAAACTTACTGAAACTGTTCACATGATGTTGAAATACTTTTTGCTGCCATACCCATCAAATCCTCAAAATGTTTAGTGATTTTTGGGATTAATTTCCTGCCACCAGCATGCTTCTGCTTTTGGAGTCGCAGGGTTTTGGGCAACTTCAAAAATGGCTGTAAGTGCTGTGAAAGCTATTGTGGGAATTTGCAACACTTTTTTCAAAACTCATTGAGAAAGGTCAGATGTTCCCAATTCCCTTCACTAGGACTGTTTCCAAAGACTTACATGTAAACTGAATCTGATGTAAAATTTTAAAAATCCAATTTTTACCAACTGGCCTATAAAGAACATGGTGGGGACAAAAGACAATTTAAATTATCATGCTGATATTTTAGTTTCAGATAAGCACCAATTTAAGAATGAACAGGTGATGTACAGATTTCGCTATGACGATGGAACATACAAGCCAAGAAGTGAATTGGAAGACATCGTGTCCAAGGTTTGCTTTATCATTCTTAGTTAGAACTTTGTAATTTGCTCTCCCTCTGAATGTCATTGACCTGCTGTGTGGGAGATTGCCATTGCTGTTGATCTGTGTTGTTTTGAGCTGTCCATCCTAATGCCAGAGGAGACATTCACATTAGGGAGAGGAAGCAGAGTTTAGCAATGAGCACCATACAATTGTGACTGCACCCATGACTGCTGATTGCAATCCCAGTAGAGTAACAAAAGGGTTTAAAACAGTAGGTGGTAACATGTCTGTTGCAGATCTGGGCATTATGGTTCAGGGGGATGGAAGAGATCAATATTTAACTGTTCCTAATAACCGTTTGTCAAATGAGTTCTGTTGATGCCATTTGTCTGCATACCTTTTAATAAATTTGATTTTTTTCTTATGGACATTGGTTAATGGGTTAATTGTGAGGAAGGATTAATGGAGAAAATGTTGGAATGGAGGTGATTAGAGGTAAAAACAGATTTCTGGCTGTTGAAAGCCAGGAAGGAAGGAAGGATGTTTGACAGAGAGGCTAAAGGAACTGTTTTGAATATCAATATTAATAAATAAAAAATTCCAGCTGAGTAGAGACATCAGTGTCCAGGTTTTGTTAGCATTAGCCAGTCAGTGTTTCTTTGAAAAGGAAAAAGCTGCTAACACACTGCATCTTCCATTCCTCAGGGAGTGAGGCTGTACTGCCGACTGCACTGCCTGTATACTCCAGTGGTCAAGTAAGCTCCCTTTGTGATCCCTTTGTATTTATTATCTGGCTTTGTTGAAAAGATGACCTTACTATTGAAATCTTTATTGTTTCTTACTATAAGCAATAATTTTCTGAATTTTCTTGGCTCTTCTACTGCCCTTGATCTCCGCAGCTTAGACCTATAGTTGCAGTGCTGCTGCTAGAGGATGTTGGAACTGGGGATTCAGGGAGAGAGAGCAGCTGGGTATGGTTACAGTGGCTCTGGTTCAGGGCAGAGTGGTGCCCCATGTGGTGGGGATTGTAGTTACTGTAGCATTTGGGTTATAGAAAATGTCAACAGATGCTGAAATGATGTAAACAGATTCAAGTGTGGTGCTAGGATTCTGTCATTCAGAGCACCCTAAACAAGCAAAAGCCAGTCTGAAGCAGAATAAAAGCTGAAGCTGTAATTTGAAAGAAACCCTGAAAGTTTTGTGTGGAATCTTAAGAACTTGGCTCTGTATAAATAACTGCTGAATAATTGAGGCAGTCTGCAAATGCTAGGTAGCTCTTCCCAGAGCCCAGGAGATGATTTTCAGATGTTGTTTACCTTACTGTGACATCAGATGAACATTTCTGGCCTATACTGGAAACCACCCTGAACTCTGTAGTTGTTCTACAACTGCATGGAAGATTAGGCATTTTCACTTAGAAGAACTTAATTTTTTACAAATAAAAAACTTATGAGAAATAAAATACATCTAGTGGAGATGGCTGGATTCCCAAATTCAGCAAAACTGACCTCTTGTCCATGAGTTGTACAACTGAATTTTCACTGAGAGAGGCCACTGTCATGCTAAAAGGAGCTGCAATGATAGTTACAGTTTATAAGTCATAAATTTGCATCATTAGAACTCTGTTTTTTTCCCAGAATAACTGTTCTACAATGGCACAGATTCCACTTAGCCCAAAAGGTGTGGAGAGAGCAGGAAAGCATGATGCTGCCAGTGGCAGACAAAATGATTCTGTAGATGCACATGTGTATTTGCAAGAACACATTTCACCCCGAAGACAGCAATTCATATGCAGAGCAGAAATGATGGGATGTGAAGTTCAAAAAATGTCCCTGAACTCAGGGTACCCACAAACTGAAGTGGACCTACTCTAATGCTTTAGGGAATCAATAAGGACAAGATAACTCCCACAGGCCCATCTTGTGGTGTTTTATCAATGTGCTATTTTTGTAATAGCTTCCCAGCTGGAGAAGCTGTTAGGATAGCTTCTTATATCAGCATTGATCTGTGCCAGTGACATTGTGAACACAAACTCTGTATAATCAATGAAAGGTACCAGTTTTAGGATCCTTCTGAAGTTTTAGGATCCTTCTCTGAAGTTTTAGGATCCTTCCTGCCTTTTCTCTTTCTTATTCCTTCTTCCTTTTATAGCCATGTTAGAAAACCAAATCTCTCAGGCTGTCCTTGTTTTGTCTTCTTATCCTGACTCCTTGCCTCTGACAAGGCTCACCTTAGCCTAAGGAAGATAGCTTTTGCCAAGTTCGTTGCCATTGCTTTGTGCTGTGCCTTTGGATCACTGCTTTATCTGGCATCTTGGGACTGCTGATCCCTTCACTCGTGCTGCCTTTTCTGGTGCAACCTTCCTTCTAGAAAATTGGCAAAGCTGCTTGGAATAGCAGGTACATGTGCCACAGGGATCTGGAGGAATCATGAATTCAAAACTGTTTTATTGACAACCTTGAGATACAATTCTATTCAGTTTTATTCCCTGGAAGCCTTGGAGTTTCTAGTAGTCTTTGCCTTTATATTTTTCCTCAAGTTAAATCTTGACACCCTGTCACTATGACATGATGTACACCACTGGAAATAAATCATGCTACTCTGGGGATGGAAGTATAAGAAGTAAAACATTTTGAAAATCCTGAATGTATCTCTGATGTACTTCTGGGAAGTTGTGAGGTGAAAGAACGCATTCCCACTTATGTATGTGATGGACAATATGTCAGTGCATTGCTGGCTAGACCCTGTGAAGAATATTCTATTCCTCTAGTTTCTGTAAGGCAGCAAGGTTCTGCCAAAATTTCAATGGTTCCCACCTCTATATTTGGCTATTCACCTGAAGTTCATGGTTCTGGATAATGATCTGTCTTTCATGTTCTGCTCCTGTTCAGGGTAGATTGAAATGGGGAGAAAAGAGAGTGAGCTAAAGTTGATTCTGACCAACACTGACCTGCAAGCAGGGAAAGAGTGGGTCTTGGACCAAGATTGATGGCAGCAAATCTTATCAAAACTGTCAGCATCTCTAGGAAAGTTTTGAGAGTTACTTCTCGTCTGGAACTCCCTACTCATTAGTGCTCAATATTTTAATGTTTTCCTTTATTGTGCTGACATTTCAAAAGTACACTTTCCCAAGATGAGAGTGTGAGAGGGGAAATCTGCCCAGAAAACTCCTACAGATTTGTGCTGTGTTGAGCGCATTACTGAGAGACAAGTTGAAAACTGTGTGTAAGCACTACGAGGAAAGCTTTTTTTCCTGAGGACACATTACTGGAAATGCTGTCATGTTTTGTTGGTTTTTTCCCAAGCTCTCAAAGTCCCACTTTTCTTTCTAATTTCTCACACCCTGCATTCTGCAAACACCCAGACATTTCTGCTGCCTTTTTTTACAAAAGCCAGTCACAACATATTTGTATCTGTAGATAATTAGTAAAAGGAACGGGTTTGGGTAGGACAGGTTTTAGATGGTGTTTGGATATTCTATTTTTAGGAAAAAGGCAGATTCAGATAGTGTGGTGCTAATGAAAGAGGCTGATTTGACAGAACTGAAGAATAAAGTCATGTCTTGGCCTGCCTCATGGATCCATCCAGGCTGTAACACAGCCTCAGTGGCTGTGCTTCCTTCTACAGTCATGCCAGTTGAGCTCAAGCTTCAAATACAGGGACCACCCGAAGGCTGAGAGAGGAATTAATTCTTCATACCCATTCAGCATTTGGCCTCTCTACTGAGACTCTCAATGAGAGGGAGCCAATTAATGAAAATTAATTGTGGTAATGGCTTTTGTGATGTGGAACTAGGAGCTGTATCAAGACCATGAAACTTAGTTCACATGGGCCAGTAAACAGCCCTGAAATTGCTTTTATGATCTTCCAAACTGGATTAAATCCAGTGACCTTGGAGGTGAAAGGTGTTAAAGCCCAATGTCCTAAGCCACATCTGCCTCTTGTATTTGTATCAAAATTCTTTAGAAATACTTCACAAAAGGCTAAAACCATCAATGATCTCCATGTTTTTGAGAAGAGAAATGGTAGAAAAATGCAAAAAGCATCACGTTACAATAGGGTTGTAATCTGCAAGGGCCAGGTGTGAGCTGATGCCAGTTGTGTTACAAGAACGAAACTCTTCTTATTGACATGACTGAAATTATCTAATTCCATTGAAGGATACTGCACATTATATTTATGTCTGGCTATTATGTGTTATTTTACTAAAGGAAGTGAAATCTGAACGTGTGTGTAAAATCTCTCTTGACAAAATAGACTAAAAGCTGCCTCATTCCAGGAGCCTCGCAAAAAGGAGGCACAGAGGGAATGTGTAGAGTCCCTGTCTATGAATATATTAATAGGTAAATGCTAGAAAAGAATTATTGAAGCTTGTAGATGGGACTGGTACTGAGTCAAAAGATATAAGCTGGACATCAATGGATTTTGGATGATTTCCAGCCAGAAAAGTGTGATTTTTAGTGGGACTGCTGGTGGCAGTATTCTAACCTGAGTTACAGCAGCAGCTTAGAACATCTGTGAAAAGAATCTTCTGATTGCCTCTGGTGGGAATGTGAGCTCCCTGAAGATGGCTTGAAACAACATCTAGAGAAATTTTAAGTAACACTGCTTTGTGTTGATCTGAAGTATCTTCCTAATTCAAGCTGCTAGAGAAGTTTAAAACTTTCTACAGAGAAAAGATGGCTGGTTATTAGTAGTAGGTGACAATAGTATATATAGGTTTAGAGAGTAAAAGAACTGTGTACCTTCTTGTCCTGATTTTCCCTGAATTCTTTTTCTTAATTAGAGACCGTGACTACCACCTAAAGACATACAAGTCAGTAATCCCTGCAAGTAAACTAGTGGACTGGCTTATTGCACAGGTAAGAAAAGTTTTAAGATACTCTCTGCTAAGAAACACTTCATAATCCTAAAACTTTCCTTTTTCAATTTATCAGTGGAAAATTTAAAAGTGGTTTGGTAGCTGCTCTTACCTGTGTGCATCTGCTTTCTTTCCTCCTCCCAGGGAGCTATCAACAGGCTTGGTCTGAGACCATCTTAATTGCTGGGTTTACACATCCCAAAGCATGTCATCCACCATGATTAGGGCTTTAGACATCACATCATTACCAAAACTAGACAGAAGTAATAATAATTTAATGGTGGCAGTAATAATAAGAGTAATAGTAATGTGCTCTGGACATGCTTCTTCACTGTGGTACTGACTGTAAACTGTTCCTGTAATTCTGATGACTCAAGTGGAGAGACTGTATGGAATAAACCTAAGTTAGCACATCAAAACTAGTGTATCAAGTTTCACATCTAGTTTCTGTATGAAAAGGTCGAGACACATTTTGTCAAGATTGATCATTGTAAATGGCTCTGTTTTCTGGAGGTTTTCATTACTGCCTTTATTGTATTTGGATAAATACCTACATAACATTTAGAAGTACTTAGCGAGCTGAATAAATTAAAGTTGTATTTTCTAATTAGAGAATGCTATTTTGCTAGGGGAATGTTCTGAGGCCAAGCTGACTTCATAGGAGTAGCCAAGTCTAGTTTAGACCCTTCCTATGCAAAGATTTTGTTGCCTAGAACAAACATAGACTGCTAAAGGTTTAAGATGGTAATATTAGAAGGCATTTCTCCTCCAGTTTATTTACAGTTGAAATAATAAATTGGGATTTTTAAATCCCAGTCTCTGTAAAATAAACTATCCATTTATCCCATAAAATAACACAATGTGAGTGTTAAGCATCGTCTCATGACAGGATGTTGAAAATGAGAGAAGACTTGTGAAGACTTGAAATTAGTTCATAATAAAAGTTAAACTTTTGGTTTCTTAAAGCTATTTTCTTGTGTGATTACATGGTCATGCAGTTCTTTCAGAACTGCCTTGATGCCTTTTCTACCAAGACAACAGTATTTAGTTCTTAATTTGTAAATATTGTATCTTTTTTGCTCTCAGCCTCTTTAACAAGAGCTAGTGGTGCTGTGGATTGGCCAGAGCTGATCCTGTTCTATCCTGTCTTTAAATAATGCCGATACACCATAGTGATGCCAGCATTTGCTTGACAAATAACTACTGCTCTCTTTCGTGGCATTTGAAGTTGGACTGATGTGCTGCTGCCAAGATCAGAGTGTGCTTGAAACGCTTTGTTTTTGCTTAAAACCAAGTCAGTACTCTAGCCTGCAGCTGCTGTGAGAGCTTTTGGGTGTCTAGTTCTTCAGATGGAGGGGAGAAAAGGTGTAATACTGGTGTAGTATACAGCTTCTTGTTTAATAGGACTGAAAGTAACACACTGACATTGCTCCTGTTGCCAAAGGAGCAGGTGCCTCCCTGATGGAATGAGCTGAGCAGCTGCTCTCACTGACATAGCAGACGCCACATTCCCCGTGTCCCTTTGCTCATGTCGCATCGAGGAGCCAGTGTTAACAATCTTTGTAAGACCACTAGGGCCTTCTGATTTTTAGGAGCACTATTTAAAACTTACTTGTCTGCCTAAAAAGTACAACCATGTTTGTCAAGTCTTCACTTGTGGCTGCAAATTAGCAGATATATTGAGAAAACTAGGCATTTCTTGTGTTTAACTGACTTGTAGATATAAAGCTTAAGGCTGCTGTTTCAGAGAAGTCTGTAAATTTGCAAGTCACCCCTGGTACCTGTTTTGAATGACTCCGCTCAAGGCTTCAGGTAGTGAGAAACAGAAGCGTTTGTAATCTGCTATGTAAGCAAACTGCCACTGTAGTTTTAGCCTGTCCAACCTTTGGAGTTCACATACTTAGCCTTTTCTCCCCTGAGCTGAATATGGATAGGATCTCTCAGCTTCAAAGGAGGAGTTTTATTGTCTGTGATTAATGGGTCCTGAAGTCCAACACTCTGATTTCAAATGAAATGTCTTTACATTGAGGTAATACAGTATCTTTCCCCAGTGCTGGTCCTTGATCCCCTGGCTCCTGTAGGAGGGAGAGATGCTGTCTGGAGGAATGAAAATGTTTGGGCAATGGGATACCTGTTTTAATGGCTTGCTATTGTTCCCTACACAGATCATCCTGCTAATTTCAGAGCTGCAAGCTATGCGCTGGGGAAGGGGGAACAATTTGTCTTAGCAAATGGTCCGAGGTGTAACGTTATTCTCCTGTTTCTAGGGAGACTGTCAGACTCGGGAGGAAGCTGTCGCACTGGGTGTGGGACTCTGCAATAACGGCTTCATGCATCATGGTAATGAATCAATTTTGCTTTCCCCAGCAAATGAAATGAGCTCTTACTTCGGTCAGATTAGCTATTCCAGCCTGTGTCATACATGCTGTATACACAATTTGCAGGCATTACTGCAGGTCCTTCTAGAACACAGTCCTCAAGCTATTACATGGCTAAGCTTGGTGCCTTCCCAAGGGAAGCCACTTGCTGATAGTTATGGGAAGCACTGAAGGGATTAGACAAGCTAGAAGGAGCATGTTTTTTCACTGCATCTCTTCCAGAGCCATGTGAGCAATGCACAAGCCAAGTGCTGTTCTGAAATATCACCAAAAAATGTCAGCTAGTTCTTGCCTCTTAGATAACAAACACAATCAGTGCTGAGGCATCCAAATCTGAAGTGCCAAATTGCCAAGTTAGACATCATCCATCCTCAAACAGGGGAAGTAAACAAATCACATCTGTATCTGTATGAAATAGACCCTACAAGTGCTAGAGTAAACATAGTTTGTCAAATGAAACATTCAGTTTTAGTCATAGATAACATTTGCTCACTGTATTTTGAATAGTGTTTCTGAGAGCAGATTATTGTAAATAATTAAGAGACCTTCCATAGTAGTTAATAATAATGTAAGAATAGTTGAGGCCTTTTTTAAAGAATTTGGTCTGTTCTGAGCCCATGCAAACTTATGGCATTTATTACATTCTTTGTCTAGGAAGACCTTTGCATAAGTACATGTTGAATGTAGGAGTTGCTCATCACTTGCTGCTTTTATTTGAAGGCCCCAGGTCTCATATTTAAAAAACTGGTAAAGAACATTTTCATGCCTTCTAGAATTTTGTAGATCTCATTTCCCTCTCAATTATTTTTTTAAAGTTGAGCCTTAGTCTATGTGGACACCTTACGTTTTAAACCGCCCCTTTACCCGTCTTTGCTCCTTTTGTAGTTTTTTAATATTCATTTAGATGTGGGAAAGGAACATGAGGCTTTGAGTAGCATCTTCCTTCCAAGAGGTTCTTTAGCATTTTATATAAATTCTGCATGCCAGGGAGGTCGCATCATGTTATGAGCTACTATGCACTGTCAGGAAAATTCTGGTCCTAAACCACAGCATTGGCTTAAAAATACAGAGCTGAGGAACTGACTGATAGAGATGCATCAAGGTCTGTGTTTTGTAAAAATGGGGGAAATATTTAGAATTTCCTTTAACTTTATCCTCTGTTTCTCTCTTTTTTTCTCCATGTAAATGCATGTATGTATTTCATATATATAATTTCCAGTCCTGGAGAAAAGTGAATTTAAGGATGAATCCTTATATTTCCGCTTTTATGCTGATGAAGAGATGGAGGGCACCAGTTCCAAGAGCAAACAATTACGTAATGACTTCAAGCTTGTGGAAAACATCCTGGGAAAGAATCTTCTGGTAAGAAATATGGCAGCTGAAGTTAGGCATATCAAAGCCTCCAGGTTTTTAAATGTCTATTTCACAAAAGCTTTTAAAATTCAGCAGAAGAATCTGAATACTCCCTTCAAATGTAAAGTGCAAATTGGAGAGGAGAGGTAGTCCAGAAATTTTCCATTGAATCTCAAATATGAAGTGATAAATTGCATGTTGTGTTGGGCTGAAACTCATTCCACTTGCAACATTAAAAATCTAACCAGCAATTTAGCAATTTTCCAAAGTCCTTTGTTGAACAAGCACTACTAGCATTGTTTCTGAAAATACTTAAAAATAGCCAAAATTGGGAAACTTAACTTCCAGTCCTTTTACTTTCTTGTGCATCCTCTAATGTGAACATCACCTGATAAGGACTTTTCCCCAGAAATTTTGCTATACATTATTTTAACTTGACTGTATGGGTCCTGCAGGACAGAATTATTCTGGTTCTTGACTTTTTTTTCTCAAGGTGATTTCCCATAAAAAGACCTTTATAATCTGATGTAATTGACTTTAAAGGAAAAAGGACAGTATTTTAAAATAGTGCAAAAATCATCTGAAGCAAGGAAACAATTCTGAGTAATTTGTTTTCCTGCATGGCACGCTAGATTGAGTAGCTTTATTTTTCCTCTTAGATCAGTTCTCTTTTATCAGATGGTTCTTAAATACATAATGTTTACTCAAATGCAAGATATTTATCAGTTAGATTTTCCACTTGTCCATTTACCAGTAGCTAGGCTTGGTTTATTTTTCTGTAATAGGAAGTGAGTTGTTAAGCTTTTTACTTATTGTTAATAAACCACTAGAAAAGGATGAATGAAATGTATATTTGTCACGATTGATATGATTTTAAAGAATATGTATAAGGTGGGTCTGTGTGACCTCAGTGCAAACAAGAGGAAGCAGAAATTCAGAAGCAAGAATTATGAAGGCTTCTGTCTGCCATGTAAGGTACAAACTGAGCACCAGATATGGAGGTGGTGGTTTTCCCTTACACAAAACCTATGTGCCTGTCTCTAGAGGAAGGACTTCTGGATGTCAGCAGTTGTCCTCTAATTAGATAGAATTTTAGCCATCAGACTGCCATTGTGCTGTAGAATTATGTAGTGTGTAGTTAGATCTACAAAAGGTAGGCCTGAGATCTGCATTTTGTGTGAAACTGATAGCTGAGAAGCACTTAGATCATTCATTATCAGGTGGGTGGGATGTATTCTGAAAAATAAACAAATGACTGCACTCAATCTGTAGTACATTCACCAATGGAAAATACTGAATGATGATGAATTCCATAACCCAAAAATGAAAGATCTGTTGAAGGATGAAGGGCTAGGAGTTAAAATCAAATGCAGTTTCTAAAAGAAGAGTTGATTAACCATTGGAAAAAACTCGCAAGGGTGGGAATAGATTTTTCACTTCTTAAAGACTGCCGATCATACCTGAGTAACTCTGGAAAATCTGCTTTAATATATATTAAGGGATCTCTGCAGAAATAACTAAGATTAAATTTTATGGCTCATGTTTTGTAGGCAGTCAGACCAAATGATCTAGTAGTCCCTTTCCATCTTAAAACAGAAGTCCAGATCAGTTGTGGATTGTAATGAAAAGTCTAATTTCTCATCTCCAGTCTTCACCTTTTCTGTGAACTCCATATTTATGAAGCGTAAATTTGTGTAAATATTGTGCTCTGTTTAAGATTTTACCAGAAGAAGATGACTATGGATTTGACATAGAAGAAAAGAACAAAGCAATTGTGGTGAAGTCAGTTCGACGAGAGTCTTCTGCCGAGGTAGGAGCTCACATTCTTATTTTGGTATCTAAGAATGTTTCAATACTAAGAAAAGTTACAAACCATCCTTTTAAAATCTGTTTCCTTTAAAGGCAGCTAATAGAAGAGGGCTGTCTTCTACAATTCCTGGTAATAAGCTGTTTCTGTAAATTGATAAGTGTTTTGGCATTACTGTGGGACTTGAATTATTTGTGATAGGATGAGAGCAGTATCTGTGTGATGATAGCTTACCTCAGGTTCCTTAGCAACTTTCATTTAAGGAGGGAGGGAAAGTAACATTCTTTTGGGATAGCAAAGATGTTTAATGGGGAAACAGGTTTATTTGAATGGAAGCTGTATTTTTAGATATGTGTTTTTCCCTTAAAAAGCATGCAGTCATTTCTCTCCATGGTATTTTTTAGGAGTTCTACAGAATATATTTGCTTCATTTCTTTGAAGCACATAGATGGCCCAAATGTCCTAGGATCTGAGTATTTCTTAATCACCCATTTTGCCCTGCAGAATTCTTATGTGAAGCACAGAGTGTGATCTTCCATTTACCAAAATAAGGCACAGATACACTGCTGAAGATAAGAGAGGACTAAATGACTTGTCAAGGGTTTCACATTTGCACACAAGACAGAGCTTCTAATTAAAAGTCCTGGACTTTTAATTAACTATTAATTAACTTTTAATTAACTATTACAGAATTTTTCAATGTCAGCGTTAAAATTTTTTGGTTACTCCTTTGGACTTCAAATAACTCCTGGATTACTTGCTTAATGGAAATAGCTGAAGTGGATGGATTGGTTTTAGCAAGTTGAAAATGTCTCATGGGAAGGAATTTTGAACTGAAGTTGAGTGTTAGAATGAAATTATTTCAGTATTCCTGATTCTCGTTTCGTTTATGGTCACCAAAGAAACCAAACCTATGCTTTATCTAGTGCTCAAAATCAAGGTTGGCCAAAAATGTTATTAATCTAAACCTGTGCTGTGAACCATTGCCTGCCAGATAATCCTCTGCCCTTTTTTTGGCTGGAAGCTTGGGGAATAGCCTGCAGATCTATTGTGTTTGAGGAAAATGGCAGCACACCATTTTCTAAGGAATCTTTTTCTTGATCTTTCAAGATAATCTTTGAACCATGAGCCCATCTTTTGAATTTGATCTAATAATACTGGTCCAGCAAAGAACTAAATCTGCATCTTCCTGAGCCAGAGTCTCTGTGAGACTGGTGCTGTGTGGACCTCCTTTTCCAAGTCAATAAACTTGTCAGTGGATTCCAGGCAGAACACAAAAGGCTTTGCCACATGTAGAAGGAACCTCAACTGCTGAACCTTGAAATTATATAAAGTAATTATAATCTGGAAGGTTTAATAATTTTTTACTGCTTCCTTGATGCCTAACACCTAGTCCAAATGTTGCTATGTTACTTTTTAAATGGTAGACATCATCAGGGGGTATGTTTGAGGCTATTGTCCAGTGGGCACCATAGGGGATCTCAGTCTTGTCATTACATTTGTGACCATTGCCAAATAACTAAAGTTAGGTGCAAAACTTAGGGATTAAAGTCAAAATCGAATGGCTTTTTAAGCTAATGAAGAGCTAGTACTTCACTTAAAGCAGAGACAGTTCTTATCACCACTTCAAACCAGGTTACATTTACTGACTGGCTGTAGGTTGGTTTTGCAAGGCTGATGGCCGAAAACTGTCCACAGCTCCTGTGCCCAGGGTTTGGGAAGTCAGACTTCTGCGTCTCACTGGGTATCACAGCCACTCTATCGTGGGGCCCTAGCTTTCAATTGTGTCCCCCCACCCCTTGTTTTTTTATAGTCTCCTATTTTAATAGTCCGTTTAAAATTTGTAGCAGAAAAGTAGTAAGATGTATCCCTTGCAAACTAAGGTACATCTGTAAAGTGGCATATTTCTAAAGATACTGGCGAAATATCTTTTTCTTCTGTAAGTGCAGAAAACTTTAAGGGGGAGTAACAAATGACTTGATGAACCAATACTACTTATAGGGTATTCCATGTGAAAGGAATCCAAGAAATGTCCATAAGTAGGGAACAGTTGAACGTTAAGCCTGAGCTTTCAGAGTTGCTGCCAGTGATCCAAAGTGCTCTTGGTGTTTGTTCCCTTTGCAGATGGCTGGCCTGCAAGCAGGAAGAAAGATATATTCCATCAATGAGGATTTAGTATTCCTACGCCCATTTGCTGAAGTGGAAACAATCTTATCCCAGTCCTTCTGCTCACGAAGGCCACTTAGGCTTCTGGTAGCCACCAAAGCAAAGGAGTAAGTGCCAAGATGGGCAGAGAGAAAAGATTATTGGGAAATGTCAGTTACTAAGTAGTACTTCTACAGTTGTAGTGAAACCTGTGTAAACACTTCGCTGTGCAGAAGCCACTCAATAGGAAAGCATGACAGAAATGAGAGGTTCAGGAGTCACGGCTTGTTTTTAGTGATGACTCTTGGGCTGCTAGGAGAGGTTGGCATATGTTCTCTTTATACTACAGATGAAAACCAAAACTTTTGGTTTTCTTGTCTACAAACAAAGTTGAATTGCAAGGATTGACATTCTTTCTCAGGTGTGAAACGTCTCATACTCTATTATGTGCATGGGAAAACAATTTCCACTCACGGAAGCTTGGCTTATTTTTTGATGAGACTACTAATATCAGCCCTTACAGTTTCTCAGTCTATTATTGTTTCTTATAATGAGAGTTGGCCCTGTTGGTGTCTTATGTATTGTTAGAGTCTGTAATCCATAGAACTGAAACTCTCAGTGAACATCTGTTGCTGAATTCTAGTCCAGAATGTCTTGTCCAGTCTGTTTTCTTTTTTTAAAACTTTTTAGTGGGAAAAAATCCTCTGCTGGTATAGATCAGCAGAGCTGCACTGAAGTTTGCACAGAAATGGAAGTGAATATAAATCCCTTAGAAAGTTTCTGTCAAATGTTTATTCACTTAAAGATGTAATAAATTAAGAAGTGCCCAATTTTAATTAACAAATAGAATCTCATATCTGCCTTGGAGATTGAAGATGGAGTATATTTCTTCAGGTCTCTTTATTTGTTATTTATTTGTAAACACTGTGGATGCTTGCTTTCATCCAAACCCACTTGTGAATGCTAAGGAAAGATGCTATTAAGAACTGCCCAGAACTCTGGCAGCCTAAATTAAAACCATGCTTTCTCTTCTCCATTATTTATCTTCAGGATTATTAAAATCCCAGATTGTCCTGGAGCGCTTTGCTTTCAGATCCGGGGAGCGGCACCACCATACGTTCACGCAGTAGGAAGAGGTAAGTAGAAACTCTGTGATACAGTTAAGGAGGGAGTACAGCTGAATAGACAGATGTGTGTATATAAAGTGTGTGTGTGTGTGTGTGTGTATTTCAACAAAGATAGATCCAGGTTTCATTGTCTAGCTTGTTCTGTACAAATTCTGATACGTTAGTGACCATAGTGACAAGAACTTGTAACAGACAAGAATCACACTCACATAACCATAGAACAGATTTCCTGCCTCAAAAGTGATTTCCTGCCTCAAACTGCTTATCACCTAAATAGATTCTAAGACAAATGGTATCATTCTTTTGAACTGAGTGTTGGGTCTCTAATCCCATCAACACAATACAAGGAATAATTTAATTCCACAGTGGAAGAAACTTGAATGCTGCAATGCACAGTACCACGGACTCTTTAGAAGGCACTATCACTTTAGCTCTTGCAAGCTAGAAATGGACTTGCTTAGTGACCCTTCCCTTGTTTCTTCTGAGACTACTAAGGTAAAGCTTAACAGCCACAGGGGAAAAAAACCCGTTAAACTGAGATGGTTGAGAAAAAGTTGAAGGGTCATGCTGTCTGTGGCTTCCTCAATGTTTTTACCTGTAGTCATCCACAATTTGGGTCTGGGTTCTGAAGGTGCTGTAGGATCAGCAGGTTGGTATACAAGCCGTAACACAATCTGGACATCACAAAGTATGACATAAGACTTGGAGACTACTTCTCCCTTACACAGGAGATATTGCTACAAATTTCCAGTATAAGAGGCAAAAGGCTCACCTTGATCTTTTTAAAAGGAGAAAATACAATTTGACAGAGATATTTACTACTTCTGTGCCTGACATATTTACCTTTAGCTACAAGCAAAGCACAGCACAGCTTTAACCTTCATGTTGAGCAGATGCAGAAAATACAACCTTTTAGACATACACCAGTTCCTTCCTTCAGAACAAATGTGTGTCTCCAGCTGAGTGCAGTTAGCTTAGGCAGGGCCCACAGATGGTGTTCCCAGGGTCACACATTTATAACACCATTTTATAGCAGCACCTGCAACCACTTTTTCACTGTTTGGAGTGCAAGCTGGAAGTTGCAGCTAGGAAGATTGTTCTTTTTCTGGATTTTACCTGGAAAAGAATAGTTACATTTGACATCATAGTCTTTTTCTGTAGCAAACTGTGTAACATGCAAGTGTTCTGTCTTCCAGGTGCAAGAGGCTGGAACAAATACAACAGTTTGTACTTAAGCAAGACCACAGCTAATGTAACCATAAGGCTAAAAGAGACCCAAATAAGAATCCCAAACAATTTCCTACAGAAATGTAAATTTCTAGCATGAATACATTTAGACCTAGGAGATGGCTGTTTTTGCCAGCACTGCTGAAAACATGAAGGATAGACACATGATGTTATCCTTACACAACAAAGCTCTCTGAATTGTAGCAAAGGCATGACAGGACTGACCCAGCTCTTCTTACTTTTTCTAACCAGAAAGCTTTTGCAAACCTTCCAGTATTCTCATCCATAGGCAAATGGCATTTCTGTTTAACTTCTCTCCTGTTATTTTTCAGGTTCTGAGGCTGCAGCCGTAGGCCTTCATCCAGGGCAGTGTATTTTGAAAGTTAATGGGAATAATGCAACACATGGAAATTACAAGGAAGTTCTGGAGCACTTCACAGCCTATAGGACCAGGCAGCAGGAAGCACTGGTATGAACGCACAACCTCAAAGGAAGTACATTAATTCCCACCTTTCTTCTCCCTCCTCTATTCCTGTGTTTTTATGCTCACTAAATATTCAGAAAAAGAACATCTACATGTTTGTTTTGACTGATTTGCTTTTATGCCAGGGTCCTGCTATCACTGAGGGGGCTTGATTCCATTTTCCCATAGTTGCAAAACACCTACAAATAATATGAAAGCCATTTCATGCGTACAGTACTGAAAATTATTAACTGTTACTAACCATGGAAGTTTACCCAGCTATTGATCTAAATTTTATATTCTCTGAAGTTCAGAGAAAACCTGGGGTAATGTTGATTTTTCAGCCTACTTAGAAGACATAGAATTGATGGCTAGATTCACCTCTGTGGTCCAAATATTTGGAGATTGGGCATTTTGAGGTCCTAGCTGAAGCCTATATCTCTTGAAAGGGGTTGTACCAGTGGGTGTACAGAACACATGAAGATGCTGAAGAGGACAGAGCTCAGCAAGCAGCATCCCCTGCATGTTTGAATGGCAGTCGCCTGGGCTCCAGCAGAGACAACTCTGCACTAGAAGGACATGCAGAACTGGAACCCCTTCAAAGCAGCCAACAGGAATCAGGTAAAGATTCTCATGGGGGAAGAAAACCTAGGGACAATTCAGGAGCTTTCAGAAGGAAAACCACAGTAGAAATATAAAGTATAATTATTATTGTAGAATATCTCTTGTATTGGCAAAGCTTTGTAATTGAATGAGGTCTGCCAGAGGACATATTTCTTTGCTGCAGTTTATTCAGGGGAAGAAAAAATTGAGATGCACATAGAAATCATGCACCTTTGACTCTCTCTTCTCTACAAGACAGCCGGTTATGGGAATGAAGATACTCAGCATTTTTAGAATCTAGCCCCTGCAAACCATGCATTTATGAGCAGTAGCTGATGGAGAGGGAACATCTGCAAGTAACTACACTTAGAATACTCTGCATTTTCTGTTTTTTTTGATTAAAAAGTAGGATGTTAAATTACTTTGATCTGGAGTAAGTCTTCAAGGCATGTTGCCACTGTTTCAGGAAAAGGTATGGGTGAATTTCCTCCAACCTTCAAAAGCATAGCTCAGAAAACAGGTCTGCTTTCATGTTGAGGGCTTATTCAGAAAAGTAGATGTTAAGGGAGACTACTAAAGCAAAATGTAGTCCAAAGGACTGAGCCTGGACTCTCTGAATGCCATTGGCAACTTCTCTGTGAACAGATGCAGGTGTGTGTGGATCCCGTGCAAGGTCTGGTGATGCTGGTAATTTCACTGTCACAGAGTGTTCCAGCAGTGGAACAGCTGGAGCAGTGCCCTGGTAGAAGTGTGTGAGCAGCTCCCTGGCAAATCTCAATTTCACTGGAACTTGAATCTGGTCTCTGGTGACAATAGAACTGGTTTGTGTAAAAAATGTTTTCTCCTCACGACATCCGTGCCTCACATCTCAGTCTTCCAGAGAGTTACTGCAGACAACAGGACTCAGAGATTAACATAGTTCCCTTCCCTTATAAGCTTCTGCTAGGATCCGTGAACAGAACTAGAAGTAGTGTCCTGAGCGTGGATATGTGGACGCATACATGGAAGAACATCAGAATGGGGATTGGAGCATATGTATTATCTAAAATTTTGTCACTGTTTCCATTAATGGCCAACAGTGAATGTCTTCCTAAGAATATTCTCTCAGTCTCCAGCAGCACATAGCTCAAGACATTCTTTGAGCCAAAGGTTGTGTTTCTGCATTCAATATTCTTCTCAGCAGGTTTCTCTTGCCTGGGCAGGCCTGTGTTCAGTGTGCTGCCAGACGCCTCTAATGACTTACTTTGGTTCCAGCCCAGACACCACAGACTGTAATTTCTCCACTGGTCATTGGTGAAGAAACCCCGCTCATCAGCCTGACTGTGGATAACACCCACCTGGAGCACGGGGTGGTATATGAATATGTTAGCAGTGCAGGAATCAAATCCTTTGTCCTGGAGAAAATTGTGGAACCAAAAGGTTGCTTCATTCTCACCGCGAAGGTACCGAAAACCACACATGGTCAGCTTTTGCCTAAACAGAATGGGAAACCAATAATATAGCTTATTATAGGCCTCTGTGGGCTTGGCTCTTCAGTTGAGGTTGACATTGGTCTTCTCAGCCCTGCCTAGAGTTTTATTCATTAGAATGAGTTACAATAGCTTGTTTGGTATGAGTAATCAGCAAGTGCTTCCAGGACTTCAGCTGTTGAGGCAGATGGAGGGGAGCCCTCAGCTGTGGAATTCTTGCTTTTATCTGCCTGGTAGCATACACTCTTCTGATATTTAAGATTAATCTTTTCAGGTAGGAATTTGCTTTACCTTGCAAGAAAATCAAGCAACTTTTTCCCACCTGAGAAGCTGGATGGGTTGCTACAGGAATTGGGTAGAGCTGCTGCTACTGGAAAGCAGCAGAGAGTGCTGAGGGGCTTGGTCATCTCTGACAAAAACGAGCTAATAGTGAATGTTTGTCACATCCCAGTAATGTTATTGTTATGTCCCATGGAAGCATGCTAGAGCAGGTAACTTGGGCAGTGGATATTTTGATCCACTTCCCTGATTCTAAATATTTTTAAGGAATGGTAGATGACTCTGACTATTAGACACATTAGTGGTTCTCAGGCAGTAATAAAGGCAGCTTATTCTGGAGGCCGCTTTATTCAACCATGGGGCTTTGCCTCCCACTGAGTGGAAGAGAACTGTATTTTCCCTCCCTGCCAGGACTCATACCATTGGCATCCTGTCTTTTTGTTTAGATTTTAGAGGCCTTTGCCGCAGAGGACAGTCATTTCGTAAGGAACTGCGAAAGACTCATATCCCTAAGCAGTGCTGTGGCCACCATGCCCCAGTATGAATTCCGGCAAATCTGTGACACTAAGCTGGAGAGCATTAGCAGGAGACTCATAAGCTACCAAGAGGTACAACACTACTAGTTATTGGTGAAGTCTTCAAACAATACTTCATTGTGTTAAGTGGGTCTTAGTATTCTTTATTAATGAGTCCAAACTGTTTCTGTGGTGGGTATCCTGGAGGCATGAGAACAGTTCTGCAAGTTACTGAAATTGCAAGTTTTGAGTGAAAATACCTTGTCTGTAAATCACTCCTTTCTGCTTGTCAGAGCTGTGAGTTAAGACATATTATTGCAGGTTAATTTCCACTGTATTAATGAATAAATATCAGAACAGATTGATGAATGTCTTATTTAACATGAATGTAACTACAGTGTATCATGATGTAAACAAACAAAGTGTTTGTGCTTTTTTCGTGCAGTTACCTGAGCTGCTTGAAAAGAGAGTGCTAGGAGGTATAGCCAATTGCTTTCCTTTGTTGTTTTATGAGCTTTTTTTTAATGTGTTATTCCAGCTGCAGCAGAAATCTGAATTCCTGGATTTCTGGAGTAGGCGGCAGGAAGAGAAAAGAATTGTCTGTATTGCTTCAAATTTTTTTGAAGGTGCAGTAGCACACACCTACTTTATTTCTCCCAGTTTGCAGATGAATTGAAAACAAAGGTGAGCCCAGCCTTCAAACAAGCCGTTATGGAACCTCATTCCCTCAACAGCATGGATTTCTGCCCCACCAACTGCCATATTAACCTCATGGAGGTATCATACCCCAAAAGCACTACCTCAGCAGGGAGATCGTTCAGTATTCGCATTGGACGGAAACCTTCTATTATTGGTCTTGATCCAGAGCAAGGTGATAATTAACTTCCAAGTCGTGCTGATTTCATCTGTTGAAAAGGCTGTGTGTTTCCACTGCTCAGCAAGGTCAAATACAAGTTCCAAGGAAACATAGTCTTGCCAGTAACCTTTCTTCTTAAAATTTTATAGTTAAATGGCAGCCTTCTTGTGTTGTGAAGAAGTAATGGCTTCAAGCATAGAGGGGCTTCAGGTGCCATTTTTTTGCTAGATGAACTGTTTGGACACGATCTCATGGTAGTTACGTGGCCAGGGTGCTGTTGCCCTTAGTAGAGGTGACTTGCTGACTAAAAGTGAGCAGGGGCTGATGGCAATGCTAGTGCTTCATTCAGGGGAAAGCTGAAGCCAATCACATTGTAGTGCTGCTTTCTACTCTCATTACTAAGTAAATTCCATGCCATGGAGTTGAAAGTCTCTACTGTGTTAGGGGATCTATTATCTGATAAATTGTTGCTATGCAGCATTTCTCCTACAGTCTGGTTATTTATATCCAGCATTTTTTTTATCATGATCTGACCTAACATGCTTCTGATTCATTGCCTTGTGACGGTCAGAGTGCAGGAATGTTTGGAAGAGGGAACTATAGACTAACCAACTTTCTGAACAATGGCATTGACTATTCAAATTGAGGTTTGTAAAGGACCCCTGCTTGCTTGAGCAGTAGAATTTTTAATATGAGCTCAGGTAGGGAGCAAAGAACTGCACCAAAACTGTCAGCAATTCTAAATGAAAAATAATTAATTTCTCTTCTGTAAGGACAGAATCCTACTCCTTTATATGTATGTGTGTGTGTAAGTGTAAATGTCTGTAGAGCTTGAATAATAGCATAGACTGATTCCTGAGAACCCAAATTCATTAACTTTTCAACAAATGCTTTTAGAGAGCTTCTAAGTTTTCTGTATGAGTATACATGTGAACATAGGTCTTTACTGCCATAATCTAGCCAGTTTCTGAACTGTAGGAAATTCAAAATATCTAGTTAGCATGACAGGAAAAAAAAGCCCAACCTCTTTGGGTATTTTTCCAGAATGATTTTGTTATACAATGTGATTATATAAAACAGTTCAGTGAAATTTTAGTTTTTCCTGTCAGAACTCCGCTTATCCTAAATTATCATCACTAGGATAGAGTGGAGAAAGTCGTGAGAGCCATACTAACTAGATCCTTTAATGTTTAGTAGGTACCTTAAATCCAGTCTCATATACTCAGCATTGTATCACCACTATGGCTGCACCATCTTGGAGATGTCCAGCCCCAGAAGATGGAGATCCTGATGGTAGCTTTGGCCAGCAGAATGGAGGAACAATTTGGGAAGAAAGGGGACTCAGTTTTCTGCTGAAACAGGAAGATTGGGAGATGCAGGACTCCTACTTGCATCTTTTTAACAAACTAGACATTGCAGTGAAGGAAATGAAGCAGTATGTCATTCAGATAAATAAGTGAGTACAAAATCCTATATGCACTGGGGAAAGAAATCCTTATAATATTGAGGCAGTAATCTCCAAAAGCACATTGTGCTGTCTGCCTCTGCAGACCTGCCCTTGTATGACAAGTCCTTGCTGTTTGTTTCTACTCCTAGGCAGATCCACTAGTGTTTGTATTATTGTATTTTGCTTCTAGAAGTCTATCTGAATTTGACACCACTGTTTTGCTTACTGTATATTCCAAAATAAGAATCTATGTGTTGTCAAGGGCCTTTGAGATTTTGTCTGTCATAAGGCAGAAATAAGGGTTGAAATGAAGACAATTCAACAGCTGAAGCAAAAGGTGCATGCAAACAAAGCAAAACCAGGGATTCATTCACTGCTTCCCGTGGGCAGGGAGGTGTTTGGCCACCTTCAGGAGAGTAGGGTCCCATCCTGTGCAGTGGTGACCTGGAAAGACAAACACCATCACTCCAAATAGCCCTTCTTTCCTCCTTTCCCACCCACTTTATATGCTGAGCATGGTGTCACACGATCTGGATATCCCTTGGGTCAGCTGGGGTCACCTGTCCTGGCTGTGTCTCCTCCCAGTCTTCCCACACACCCCAGTCCCCTCCCCAGTGTGGCTCTACGAGGGGCAGAAAAGGCCTTGGTTCTGTGTTAGCTCAGCAGTTGCAAGACCATCTCTGTATTATCAGCTTTGTGTTCAGCACAAATCCACGGCAGTCCCATACCAGCCAATGGAAAAAAATTAACTGTATCCCTGCCAAAAATAGCACATGACCAAAACTTCACCTAAGTGGAAAGCACATGGACCCTTGGTTTCAACAGGTATACAGAAGGGTGGTGGCTGCTGGGTAGAGCCAGTGAGCTGAGGAGGAGCAATCCAGTGCCTTGGAGGAAGAAAGTGAGGACTTTCAGGCCACCATGGTTACAGTGATTATGTTACACCTTATAGAAGTAGAGTACCTTTGGAAACAGGACCTTCTGGGAACTGGGATTCATGGGAATCTCCTGAGGTTTAGCAAGACCAAGTGCAAGGTGCTGCACCTAGTGGGAACAGGCTGGAGAATAAAGGGACTGAAAGCAGATGTGCCCAGAAGAACTCAGCAGGGCTGGTGGCTGAAGGCTGGACATAAGCCATCAGTGTGCACTGACAGCAGCCGTTCAGTCCTGGGCCAGCTGTGTCCTGGGCCCAGCCCCACCGTGTGGGCAGCAGGTGATGCTGGGGACAATCTGCCCCTTTGCAGAGCAGCTCTGATATGGGAAAAGGCTGAGAGAATTGGGATTCTTCGGCTGGAGAAGAGGCTTTGGGGTGACCTAATTGCAGTCTTCCAATACCTAATGGGAGCCTGGAAGAAAGATGAAGAGAGACTCTTTACAAGGGCATGGAGTGACAGAACAAGTGGGAATGGCCTCAAAGTGAGAGCATGTTCAGGTCAGATGTTGTGTAGTAGTCTATGTAAAGTGCTCACAAAGGTAGCTCTGATTTCACATAGCTGCATTTAGCCTTAGTTGTGACAGTTCATTTGTGGGACTGAGAGCTCTGTGTTGTGCTTCTGCAGACTTTTGTCCACCATAACAGAACCTACAGAAGCTGGTGCCTGTGAGCCACCATCTACTGAGGACACATCCTCACCTTCCCTGGGAACAGAAGAAAGTGATCCTGACAAAGCTGAGCATGGTGGAATCAAGAAGGTCTGTTTCAAAGTTTCTGAGGAGGACCAGGAAGACTCTGGACATGACACAATGAGTTTCAGAGACTCTTACAGGTCAGTCTGAAGATTGTGCCACTTGTACCTTACTAGTACTGTGTTTCAAAGTTCTCATTCCAGTATGGATTCAACAAACAGGTTGTTTTCCAGTCAGTCAGTTATGTAGTATTCACTTAGTACAGTATTCACTTCACTGATGTATTCATTATATTTATTGCCCTGGAGACATACACAGCAAAAATACTTCCCCCAAAATAATGCCATAATACTAAGGTATCTAGAAAAGTGAATAAAATTAAATAATTAGGTCTAGTGTGACTTTCTGTGTCCTGTAGCCAGAAACTACAGAAGTCCAGTAGAATTCTCAGACTGCTTGGTCTTACAATAGCTGGTATTAACACTTGGCCCTGCAGCCAATTTTCCTAGAAGTCTAAGACATGGAGGAACAGAAGTGGACGTTGAGTTTTTTATTTTTAATGGCCCTTTGATACCCCAAACAGAAATGTTTATTCAGGTGTCTCAAAATCTTTTTGGGACATGATTGACTCCTAGTTCTCCAGGAATATTTGCTACCAAAGGAAATCTCACTCCCAATTCTCTCTATTTTGGGGGGAAACATTTGGAGACTCAGCTTCAGAATAGGTGGGGTAACAAATTGTGGCCATGTCTGATCGCTGCAATTTAACATCCTTAATAGGCCATTTTTACATTTCTAGTAAGACCATAGAGCTGGGAGGATTCCAGCTCTGAATGAATGACCTGTCTCTGGAATGTTACCATGAATGAATGACCTGTCTCTGGAATGTTCCTGCTGCAGTCCTCATGCTTCACTTGCTGTTGTTGGGCACTTGTACCAGTAGCAATAGGTGCCACTGGTGCAGGACTCCAGAAGGGGAACAGTTTGTGTTGGAAGGGGTCTCTGGAGTCTGCACAGTCCAGTCCCTTGCTCAGGACAGGGCCAGTAAGATTGGTTGCTTGGGGTCTTGTCTGGTTGAATATTGATCGCCTCAGAGGACAGCAAATATGAAGTCAATAAAGAAAAAGAACGAGTACTTGCAGTGCTGAGATCTGGGGCATCTCTGTTGTGTGAGATTTCAATCAGCACATGTGCTTTGGAGCTTTCTGAGTGAAATGTGCATCATTTCTTTCGCCGTTAATAGGGTATCCCAGTAGTTTAAATTCTGTAATTGAGGCTAATTTATTCTGGGTAACAAAGGGTCAGCACAGTCTCTCTGGGCTTGTCACTTGTTCCAGAATTCTACACATTTGTTTGAGAAATATTATTCTGTCTTATCTGTATTAGACAGAGGCAGAGAATTAAGCATATATTACAGATAGTAGTTACTTGATGGGGAATGTGTTTTTATGGGTTTTGATTTAAATGAGCATTGATTAGCTACAAACTCAAGCAAATTGTAGATAAGAAAATATCTTGTTTGCAATAGCCAACAAGGCTGTTTTCTGTGATCATTTTGGAGGTGTAATTCATAAGGATTTGTATTGCAGAGTAGTTGCCATAAGTATTAATCTTCCTGAGAAGAGAACAGATTTCTTTGATACTAGATTTAAAAAAGGACAGCAAGAATCCCAATTAGGGTTCTTTCAGTTGCTCTTGTATTTTTCTCTCATCTCAGTTAAAAATTACTTCAGAGGCAGAGACAGTGGAGAATTTTTAAAGCTTTGTTTTGGGCTTCTACCATTAAAACCACTGTCATTGTCACTTCATTGGAAGGGGACAGCCTGAGATCCATAGTCTTTTTGGTTATTTTCAGTAAGAACAGTTAAAGTGAACTTTAAAGAGAGGAGATTTGCTGTAGAATTTTCCAGATGTGCATGAGCCAAGTTTGGTGTGGAGCTGTTGTGACTCCTCCACTTCATTGTAGGATCTGCAGTGCCTGATTCTCCAGTGACTTAGATTGTCTAAATTTTCTCTCCCACCTCCAGTATTTGTGCTACTGCAGCCTCCCTGTATGCTGGATTTGGATGCTGTAATACCCTGAGAATTGGTAGCAAACGTTTAGTGGAGATGTCTGTTTTCATTATTTACAGAAGCAGGGTGATGTATTACGCATTCAGTGCTAACTGCAAACAGAAGAAGGCGTCCTGTGGCAGCCCAGCTCCAGAGTCCTTGTTCAATGGCTCTTGTGCATGTCATTACTTTCAGTCATTTCAGTTTCCCAGAGCTAGGCTGGGGAGGCAGTGCCAATAAAGCCCAACAGCAGCGTGGGTGCCGGGGTGTGGGGACAGCCTTTGTTCAGTGCCCTCTGTGCTCTCCTTTGCAGTGAGTGTAACAGTAACCGGGACTCCGTGCTGTCCTACACCAGCGTGCGCAGCAACAGCTCTTACCTGGGCAGCGATGAGATGGGGTCAGGTGAGTGTGTGCACGGGCCACAGGCATCCTGCTGGTGCCCGGCCACTCAGCGCTGCTGAGAAGTCTTTGCTGGTTACAAGCACCTGTATATTTAATTTGCACCGGTGGTCTCTTCAAAACTAATCCCAAGAACATAAGGATACAGATTTGCCTCTTTCTAGTAAACCACAGTAAATTTGGAACATGGGAGAGGTATCAGGCAGGGATAAGTTTCTTTAGTTATTGCACACTTTCATAATATGAAAATAATGAGTATTTTGGCCTAAGAATTGGAGATAAAGCAGCAATCATTATTTACTTCACACCAGTGTGAAGGTGTGCCCATGCCTCATCATATAGATCATGTTTGTAAGTTCAAAGCTTTTCATTTCTCCTGTATTAGGAGATGAGCTTCCCAATGATATGAGAATACCTTTAGACAAGCAAGACAAACTTCATGGCTGTCTGGAACACCTTTTTAACCAGGTATGTAAAGCATTATTCTTACACAGAATTGCTTTCTCTTTATCAATGTCAATCAAGAAATTTTAAGTACTAAATTGTGTTATGAAATAATATTTTGAGGAAGGCATACTATCAAGATTTTGGGGTACACGGTAAGCAAATATATCATAGGAGAGTTTGATGAATCACATTTATCTGTGTTATTAAAGTTGCCTTGTGATTTAAGCAAGGCCAACTTGCCCTACCTAAGGCTTAAGACTAAGGGAAAAAAAGCTCTCATTAAAAAAAGGACAAACTTCTAGTAATTTGATGAAAATGGATCACATTTGCAGATTTCATGAGGTTCTCACTAGTTTAGCATGCAGATGTGTTTATAATGTGTAACCACAGAGAGTTGTTTGCTATTCTCTTACCTCGTCAGCAGTAGATCATTATTGTGCAAAATGCTGTTGTTAAATGTTAATATTAAATTAAATGGCTCTTGAGGCTAGTTCATGGCTACCAAGTCTGACTGCTATGTGTCAGTCATTCCAAAGTACAGATAGTGTAAGGGCTGTGGCAGTTTCCAGCAGGAGTTCTGTTCAGATTTTCTTCTGCAGTCTTACTGACGCTGATCAATACTGTTCCAATTGTAGGTTGATGCAATCAATGCACTTCTGAAAGGACCAGGAATAAATAAGGCCTTCGAGGAAACCAAGCACTTTCCCATGGACCATAGTTTGCAAGGTAAAGAAATAGCTTGACTGTATTGAATAATGTGATTTCCAAGACTTCAGAGTTTACCATGAAAGCATATGTGCTATGGCCACACAGAGATCCTTAACTCTGCAGTCTACCCAGTCATGCCTTAGGCACGTACCATGTGTGACCACTGAAATTATTGAATCTCAAAGAAGTAATTTTTATGGGAAATCCTCCTGAAACACACAGAAGCCCCTTTTGTTACATTCTGCTCAATTCTTGCAGGCCTTTCTCAAGTTTCCAAATCCCCGCTTTGCTGTGAACGTATTTGAAAGGGTACAAAAAAGTAAGGATAGTCAGATTCAAGGTGAAGGAGCGCTGTGATAAGCTGATGAGGCGTTGACCACTGAACATCCAAGGCACCAAAGGTTCTACCTCAGTTTGCTTAATGATTTGCTCTGCTTTTCTTCAGTTGGATGATTGCCAGAGTAAATTCATCCTCACATAACACTTATTTTGAAAACTGATTCCCATAGAGAGCAAACAGATGATACCATATTTTCTTTTTCCTCAGGGAGTGTGATGACTTTTGTCTTGATGGTCTTTTAGGGCTCAGCATGTTTCTTTTCTGCCTGAAATACACAGCATTTTATTTTTGAAATATTTGCTGCATTTCCTTTCCCACTTGAAAGCTGAAATATTCCCTACTACTCCTGCTGTACCTCAGGTGCTGTAGGAGGTGAGAGCTCCAACCTCACACAGGCTCTAGTTTTTAGCTACAGTGGCAAGCTCCAGAACTAGAGATATTTTCCTGCTTTTTGTTTTTCTTTGACTCCAGAAATAACTCCTTTGGAGTTCTGTTACATGTACTCATCTCTATGAACACATTCACATTTGTGTAGACTTGAGGAGCATCTGTTGGCCTTTCCATTCACTGTTGGAATGAAGTGAAGAAATAACAGACGTTTCTTTTATTTTGCTTAAACAGAATCTCATTTATTAAAAGTAGATTAATTACGCTGAGAGAGTCTTTTAGTTAACTGATCACACTGAGGAGCAGACAAGCCCTGCCTACACTCAGCTGGAATCTTGGACCACAGTGTCTGTTTAATAGCTACCATAGCCACCTTTTTGTGATGGATGGACCTGGAATGCTCTTCTGGTCCTCTCCAGGATCAGTTATTTGGCATAATTTTTTTTGTTCTCTGTTTGCTTATGCACTTCATCACAAAAAATGAGGTTTTTGGCTTAACTACATAGCTAAGTCATGGAGAATAAATTTTCTACTCTATAATTAATAGTTAGCTTTCATTAGGTGAAAGAAAGCATTCTTCTCATTGTATTATGGGATGTGACAGTTGCAGCCAAAAAGTCGATCTTATTCTCTGGACCTACCCAGTACAGCTGCCTGCAGGTCATTAAAGACAGAGGAAGCAGGGCTTCCTTGTCTAGTGAGTGGGGCAGAGCTCCCTGCACTGTGCATGTCAGCCAGGCCCACAGTCCTGAAAGCACTGCAGGGAGACTGCTGATAATGGGACTATGGGAATAGTTTTTTGCCCTCTCTATTAGTTCTATTTAAGGATCTTTTGAAATCTCAGTTACTGCTATTGGTACTGCTTATCTGCTTTCATCTGTATTCACATTATAACTCCTAAGCCATTCTTAGTTATGTGGCATTTCTTAAATGGCTACCACACTCCATGTTTTCTAGAATTTAAACAGAAGGAAGAAACCACAGTTAGGTGCCGGAATAATATTCAAGCCAGCATTCAGGAAGATCCATGGAACCTTCCACTGCGCATCAAGAACCTCGTTGACATCATACAGAAACATGTGGAAGGTCTGTAAATAAGGAAACGTTTGTTACTAGCTTCAGGGAGAAGAGATCTTAATCAAATCTAGCAGTTGATTTCATAATTGTAACTCATTTTGTAATAAGGCTGTCCTAGGCTCTAGAGAGACCAGGTAGAGCAGATTATGGTTTGCAGAGTCCTGGTGCTTTATTGTAAAAATGCACCTGTGCAGCAATTCCAAAGATCTTTTCCCCCCTTACTTTATTTCATCAGCCCATTCAGATTGATGTCAGACTGATCTATCTTCCTGTGCGTTTTAAACCCTTTTAGAAATTGAAGAGAGAGATGTTTGGTATATTCCAAACTGTAAAGTGAATGCTAATCAGATATTACAACATCCTAAACCACTGCAGTCTGGTTGAACTGAAACAGGAGATGCAAGCTGATGTTTACAGATCAGTGTGAAGCACTGGATAGTAATCACCTCCTTAGGGTTTCATCTGCAAATGCAATTTGTTTCCAGTAATTCATGGTAGTTAACGGATCATGTAGCCAGTAAAATTCTTTGCTATGCACTTAGTTTTTTTCAGTCATGAACATGTCTGTGCAGGTGAGGGCTATCAGAGTAAATAGACATGGCCATGCAGGTGCCAGGGATTTTGGGGAATTAGGAAACTGTTAGCCAGCTGCAATCACATCTACCTTGGTATTATGTTGACTACAACATTTCTTTTCTTCACTGTTTCAGATGGGAAGAATCAGCTTCTTTTGGCCTTGTTAAAATGCACAGGTAAGGGGTTTTAATTTTTTATGAAACAACTTACCCAAGAAGTCCCTAAGACCGTGTTTTTTAACCAAAAAAACCTACCCAAGAATTCCCTAAGACGGGGTTTTTCTGTCTTCATTTTTTCCTTTGTACAACCCTCCTTCTCAGATGGAAGAGAATCCCTCCTTCCCTTTACTCTTCCTGCTGTGGTGAGACCATGCAGCAAAAATTAGATCTATTGCACAACTTTTTTGAGCCCATGGACTCTGTCATCATTCCAAACAGAGCACACACAAACCTACTTTGTTGGCAGTGAGAAGGAAGATGTGTGTATTCATGACTTCTTTATGCTTCTCTCCCCTTCTCTGACAGATACTGAGCTACAACTGAGACGTGATTCCATCTTTTGTCAGTCTCTTGTGGCTGCTGTTTGCACCTTTTCAGAGCAGTTACTGGCTGCTCTCAACTATCGTTACAACAACAATGGGGAGTATGAAGAGAGCAGCAGAGATGCTAGCAGAAAATGGCTGGAACAGATAGCAGCCACTGGAGTTTTACTGAACTACCAGTCTCTTCTCTCCCCCACTGTGGTAAGAATAAGAATTGTGGTATCCTCGAGTCTGCTTATGTTTGCCTGTGTGATTCTCTGCCACAGCCAGAGCTGTTGAACCTCTTACCTGCATTCCAGCAGCATATTCAGACTCTCACTACAGCAAACTCTGGAGATTTCCACAGCTGACAACCAAGTGCCATATTCCTTATCTAGCCATATTCACCTCTGCACAAATGCTGGACCCATTGTCACACTAGAACACTATAGAAAACAGTCAGCCTTCATATCTGGAGTAATGCTACTGCATTTAGAGAGCTTTTAGTGCCCAGCTGTTGATGGCGTGAGTGTCCTCTGCCATCCCCTGGTGAGGACACGCATCTCCCGAACGGGTGAGGAAGTTCTGAGTATTGCAGGAGTTCAGACAAACAGAGTTCAGTCTCTCTCTGTGGTGAGAAGTCTGTGGTGCTTGGGCTTGAGGCACCAGGTCTAAGGAGAGGAGCCATGCTTGCATGGTTAATTTCCACCTAATGAACAGATGAGCCACAGGAGATCAGCTGCTGAAACCCTAAAAATGCTAAGAAAAGAGACGCATAAGACAGACAAGTAGTCCTTATATTCTAGAGAAGGGAGGTTTTTTCCCTCTGCTTTGTAGACATTGTAGATTGAGTGTGGAGATTTTTTATAAAATGCAGTCCAAACTATCTATGTGTGTAACTGCTATTTGTTTGCATTGCATAGAAGGTATCAGTATTTATTTTGCAGTAACTGGTAAGCTGTTCTTCACATTTGTGAAGTTTGGAGAAAGAGATCCTTTCAAACTTACTCTGTTTTTAACCCTCTCTACTCTGTGAATCACATCAAATGACGTCTTAGCAAAGGGTGGTTAGAGTTGTATCCCAGAGTTAAAAAGCTGTTTGTAATTTCCTAGCTGGGATGGAGCTAATGGAAGGCTCTGCACTCTACTTTAAGTGTGTCCTGAACCGAAACATGCCCAAAACAACAGTACCTTCCTGTCACTCATCTTCTGGCAGATAATAACCTATTTGTATCTGTTGCCTTGCCCTACAGAAGGAGGAGCGCACCATGCTGGAAGACATCCAGGTTACTCTGGCTGAACTAGACAAAGTTGCCTTTTTTTTCAAGCAGCTGGATGAAAGTCTTGTAGCAAGTGAGTATTCCCTGTTTCTTTGAGGCACTTTTTTTTTTTTTTGGTATGTTCTATGAACTAATATCCTCTATGATTGTAAATCTAAGAGACCATATCACACCTGGAGAGCACTGGGCAGCTTCTCTGAGGCACTGCTGTATTCCCTCAGCTTCCCAGGCAAGCACAGAGCCCCTGAAGCAGGACTGACACGATGGAATGGTGGTGCATGTTCTGTGCTGTGTAGCTGTGGCCTGTGCCATTGTGCCTCATCTCTGTGATTCTGGGCAGGGGGAGGAGACATGACAGAGAATTAGCACCCGCTCGCTGGGTGAATTCCCAGCTTTTCAGTGTCCAGTGTCTTACCCTGCCAGATCTCTCTCTTCATGTCTACTGCATATGAAATGCCATGAAACAACATGGGATTCTAATTATTGACCATATTTACTGTATTTGGATCAAACATCATACTAGGTCACACTATGATCTTTTAAGTATAAGATTTCAGAGCCCGCATTCTCTCCATAAAGGCTCTCCCTTATTCACCTTATGGTGATGTGATGTGTCATTAGATAATTTAACAAACTCAAATAGCAATGGTTTCACAATTCTTCTGCTGTGGTAAATCAGCAGGTGTTTTGTCTTTATTTCTCCAGATACTCATGTCATCTACCACATCGAAGGAAGTCGTCAGGCCTTGAAGGTTATCTTTTATCTTGACAGCTACTACTTCTCCAAACTGCCTGCTCGGTTTCAGAATGGGGGAACCTTGAAACTGCACACAGTGCTCTTTACAAAAGGTGTCTATAAAAAGCTTTCTTGAGAAAAATAAGCTAACCTCTGATTTTGAAAGATGTCATTTAAAAAATGACCATGAAGCTTTTAAAAAAGCAGCTGAGACCTGCAGACTCACTTAGGAAGCAGATATTTCTATTTTAGGAAGCCCTGGGGGAGTGCTAGACTTTAGAATTAGATACAGTCATGAGAACCAGATGTGCTTGTTTGGGGTTTTTTAATGCCTCAGCCATAGAGACATTATACTGGACTACATGGATAGTTTGATCTAGTGTAGGATCAAGAGATGTGCCCAGGCTACAGAGAAGTGTTTTAAAAAGCGAACGCCGTGACAGAATCATCTGAGCTAGAAATCGACTCGATAAGCAAATATTCACACCAAAATACAGCACAGGAAATTTCTTTCAAGGGAGCACCAATGGGGAGTAATTGCTGTCAGACAGATCTGCTTCCTGTGAAACTCATCTCTGTGATGCTACCACTGTACTCCCATACTGGGAAAAGCATGAAATTTATAGACTGACAGAATCAGACTTGACATGATCCAACAGTCATCTGCTGAGCAATGAGGTGATACAGAGATAAATAAATGAATTTAAAAAAACACTAATAACATAGCTTTATTAAAGTGTTTTCTTCTTCAGCTCTGGAGAGTACAGAGGGGCAATCACAACCAGCTGGTTCATCTTTAGAAGAATTCCCACAGCAAATTAATGGTGTTTCACTCGAAAAAGTGCAGCAATACTACCGTAAACTCAGGTATTTTGTACTTCTGCTTTGCCTTAAAAGACATTGAAAATTGAAAGAGCACTCCTTATTAAGGGCCTTAAAATTTAATAAAAAAGATGTGCCATTCCAGATGAGGTTTTTGTACAAATAGGATTTTTGGAGATCCTCATTGTGTGGGAAACTTAGTAATTTTTTCCCAATAGATTAGCCCATTCAGAAGGAATGCAGATTTGACCTCAGAATTTTGTGCAGAGCTAGAATTATATTGTTCTTAATGGGGATTTGGAATATGTTAGCACAGGCTCTGTAAATTACTGCAATCTCAATGGTTCAATTAAGAAGCAGATCTTCAAGTGCAAGATTTTTAGCATAGCCTTATCAGCTGTTTTATACAAGATAGTATACATATATGTGCTTGAAGTGGGACAAACCCAACTAAGGTAGTACCTACTGGCCTTTTTGCAGGACATTTTACCTAGAAAGATCCAACTTGCCCACTGATTCCAATACTACTGCAGTGAAGATTGACCAGGTATTGTTTCTGCACTTATTTCTGCAACAAATTCTCTCATGGAAGTATTATTTCAACTTCTCTAAAATTCCAGTTGTGGGATACCTGTATGGCAGATCTATACAAACACAAACAGCATTTTAAAATATTCCCGACCTTGAAGGGGGGGATCTGAATTTCTCTGAAGCTTGGCCACAGTTCTTTTGTTGAGAAGAAAATGTTCAGAACCTGGGTAGACACAAACCCCCTTCACTGCAGCACTAAGGAGACTCTGTGTGGCCCTGCCTGCCCTTGCCAAACATGGTGTCTGATGCCAGACAGAATGGGCCCATTTTTCTATCCCACAGATGCATGAAAACGAACAAGTGTTCAATTTGCTATTTGTTACACTTTGTTCGCTATGTACACTTTGTTGCAGAGAAATCAAGAAAATGCTGCTGCCCAGCATCTCACATGTAGGCAGTCAGTCTGACGGGGGCAGGTGATGTGGATATATGCATGCAAAGCATTGAAATGCTACTGCAGGGAACATCTTTGCAATTGTAATACACATTGTAAACAATCTATGTGATTTGTGATATAAATTGCCCCAAGCATAAGTAATTTTATTTTGCCACTTCCAAAGTTCATAAATATTGTAAATAGTTGTTACTGTGAGGCAGTCACGCTTGTCTAGAATATTGTGCTTAGACAATAGTATAAAGACTTGTAAATGTCTCTATAGCTAGGTGTTAATATGCTGTGGATTGTTTTTGTATTGCTTTGTTTAGCTTATTCGCCCTATCAATGCAATGGACGAGCTTTGCAGGCTGCTGAAGTCTTTCATTAGTACTAAGCCAGTGCAGTCAGGATGTTCCAGCAATGCCTCGTCAGGAGCTGGCCTGCTGCCCATATCCTCTGAGCTCTGCTACCGGCTGGGGGCCTGTCAGATCACCATGTGCGCCACTGGCATGCACAGGTGGGTGAGGGTTAAGCCTGTGTGCTACTTCTGGGAGGGCAGCTCCTGTCCTTCCTAGAGATGCCATCCTATTCAAAGCAAAATAAGGAAAATTTTAAGAGAATGTAATAAGGATCTAAATCTGCTGCCATCTTTACTTAGGATGGGTTGTAACTTTTAATACTTTTGTTAGTAAGTAGTATTGCCACAAAATTTTGTGTTTCAGTGCCTCATCCAATGCAACTAACCAAGTGATCTCATTGCACAGAAGTTGTAGTCAGCATTGTCTTCAGTTGCACACTGAAAATGTAGGAAGTTGCTCAAAATAGCTTTAGAATCTTGGTGTGTGCACACGTTGATTTTGAAACACACCACTATTCTGCCAGTGTCTCAAAAGTAAAGATTAATTTGTGAATCCCTTTAAAATAAAGCAATTCAGAAGAGCAGTGACACACAGCCTTGTAGTAATGATGCTGGAGACTCAAATAGTTGCAATATTCAGGTGCAGCAAGACTGAGGTCATTTAATAGTTTTGTATGTTAAAAAATCTAAAAAAGTAAATAAAAGTAAATAGCTAATGGAAGCAATAGTTAACACGTAAGTGTTAGGCACATTTATACTTTCTAAGCCTATTTGTATTTTCTGAGCTGTGGTCTGTGGTTTCCTGACTCTCGTTCCCCTGTTCAGGAGCACCCTGAGCGTGTCCCTGGAGCAAGCAGCCATTCTGGCCCGCAGCCATGGACTCCTGCCCAAGTGCATCATGCAAGCCACAGACATCATGCGAAAGCAGGTGATGTTTGCACGTGTCTGCTGCGCGCCACCGCTGTCCAGTGATGGTGCAAGCACCAGGCTATTGTGCTGTGGCACTTTGTGCACTGCAAACCTACAGACTCCTACTAATGGCTCAATAGCTACACCTGTGTGTGAGAGAAACACGTTAACTTTTACATGTACAGCTTCTACAGCAATTCAAACCTATGCCTCAGTGTGTATTGTGTGTGCCTTTACAGAAAAGAGAGAATGTGCAGAGTATTTGAGACAATTTCTGTACAGAAAAAACCCAAGTCTCAATCATAGTGTTAAAACAGCAGAAATTACCTAGTGCTAGACAGCAGTGCTTGTAAAGTAGTTTGGGACTAATTTATCTTTTAGGTAAACATAGATGATAATTGTATCCACCCAACGGATTCCAAATATTTTAGAAGTAGTTAATGGATTCTCAAATAGGAACCACACTCCCATTATAATATTTTTTCCTAACGATCATTTGCTTTATCAATACTGTTGGTACCATAAATTCTCTGTTTCTACAGGGACCAAGGGTTGAAATCTCTGCCAAGAATCTGAAAGTGATGGACCAAATGCCACAGCATGCACCTCGGTAGGTTATTATGTATTATACATTTTCTTTGAGTGCTAATTTTGTTTCTGTAAAACTTGTGGAGTTCCTGCTATAACCAAAGATGATCTTAGTAGCAATACTGGAAAAAAAGAAAAAAAAAATTCTTTTTTCTCCCTGTACTAAACTAAGTACACTAAGTACACACTATAGATTAATCACCTTTGATGCTTACAATTTACAGATTATCAGATTCAAGGATTTCTGCATTTTCTGAATCAAACATAGCTGATCTTTTTTGGACTGTTTCTAGGAGTCGGCAAAGCTAGTGATGGTCAGTCGTCTCTGGAATGTTTAGAAAGAAAAATTCTTGAACAGCAAATTTAACTGCAGATATGCAAAGATAATACAGTAGTGTACTTAGAAGAATCTGGTGGTTTAGTTCTGGAAGAGCAGGTTCAAGAGCAAGCACTTCCAGACAGAGTAAGCACTCAGTAGTGCAGCCCTACGGAACCTCAGGTGCCCAGGGTTCTCTATGGGTTTGTCTAGAAGGCAGCTTTGAGAAGTGCTGTGCACTTGTGAATCCCACTGCATCTAATGGGGTGTTCACATTTCTCTACAAGAGAATAATAATTTACTTTTAAGTAAAGTATCTTTGGTCTGTTTCTTCCAATTTCACCTCTCAGAGAGAAAAGAATGTTCTTTAGTAACTGTAAGACAGCATTTTCCCACAATGGCAGTAACAATTTGTCATGGTTTAGATGACGATACATACAGAATCTGTCTGTACAAATACCAGAGAAACTTCTGTTTCTGCTGTTGTTCATGGCATTTTTTACATGAAGGCAAAACAATTCTGGCACCAGAAAAGGTCCAGCATCTGGCATCAGCATCAGAAAGGTCCAGCAAAGTCTGTGTCGTATCTTCAGACAGAACAAATGTGTTTGCTAGTGCCTGAGTCCTCCAAAGAGCACATTGGTTCAGTGTTAAGAAAACATCCTTAAACACTGATATCTTATCTTATTATCATTAAGACTTCTGAGTTAGTCTATATTAGCCCTTCTTTTAATTTTTCTTTTTTTCTCTCCTATCCACTCCTCAAAATGTTTATAGAAAATTATTTTAAACTTTAGAGACACTGGCGATGCTCCCTCTAACAGTCTTGGTTCATTAACTCAGAGACATTAAAAAGAGTAGAATTTTGCATTTAGAGCCTTATCCTTCTGTTAAATTTTAATCGCTATTTCAAAAATAAATAAAACAATGGTGTTGGCTCCTGTACATGGCCTGGGTGCCATCCATCAGTGTTTTGGCAGTGCAGTTATTTTGCCTATTAATGGCCACACATTACTTTGGCTCCATTGATATGGCCATAACCATATTGCCTTCAAAAAGAAACATTTTTAAAAACAAATCACAAGATCAGGCATTTTTTTCTTTTGAGTATGCTCTAAATCACAGTGAAAAATTCCAGAACTATTTACTTGGATTATTTCAGGGCAAAAAAGCTCAGATATGTGCGTTCCTACTGGGTTCCATCATAATGCAAAACAAAACTGAGCAAAGTTAAAAGGACATCTGGTGAATTAACTCCCAGGATTATATTACTTAGTACAAATCTGTAATAGCTGTCTTGAAAGAGAAGTTATAAAAGACTTGAGTTTATTCTGGTGTAAATAAGAAAAAGCCAAGTAAAAGCTCACAAAAACATACATGAATGACAAGTCAACATGTGCTTAGTGGTCAACACGTGTTTAACCACTATTCTCAATTTGTTAATCTTGTGAGTCAAAAATTTCTCTGAGAAGATGATTATTAATTTTAAGATTTGTTCAAGCATGTCAACAAGCAGATATGTTCTTTTATGTGTTTGGTATCCCAGCCTGTATGACAGGGAGAACTTTTTAGTTCAGGAAAAATGCTGAACTGGGTTTAAAATCAAAAGAAATAGAAAAAGAGAGAAGGGACTGTTGAAAAACCAAATTGAATCAAGATTAAGAGGAAGTGATGGAGAGTCTCAAATAATATTGTAAACAATGCTTGTAAATACTTTAGTTAACAAATGGTTAGTGGCACTTCTAAACTTGCAGTTAGTAGATTAACAATAGCAGTATGCCTGATACATCATTCCCACTAAAGCTGGCAGAGTAACAAAGAAGCTGCCGCCCTTGTATGTGAGTCCGGTAGCTCTGTCATTGTCCCCGTGATCTCTAATCCCTCCTCTTCCTCTGCACTAAAGGCTCTACAGGTTGTGCCAGCCGCCTGCCGAAGGGGATGTGTAGGAGCAAGCGGCCCCTCTGGGAAGGGAAGCAGCAGAGAGCGCTCGGCTCCGAGGAGCCCTGGCCCCGCCGGCGCTGCCGTGCTCGGGGGAGAGCAGCCGGAACCTGCTCTGAACTCCTGGGCCGTGCAGGATCCGTGCATTCCCTCGACTTCAAACTCTTGAAACAAACACCACAGACAAGAATGGATGCTGCTGCCATTCAGATGCCTGGAAAATGACCATTATGCTTCAAGAAAGCACAATTCTCCTGGTGACTTGTTTGTGCAACCACCAGAAAGTGGTGGACTTCAAGATACAGCCTGGTTCAGAAAATCCCACTGGACACCCCTCTCTCTCCCTGTACTGCCCCTGGCACCCCTTTGACTGCCAGCAGGTTTTGGTCAACGCCCTTTAGTGGTAGTTTCATAAACCCCACTTTTTCATCATCTGACCTGCACTTGAGCAAAGAATAACACAATCTATGGTTTATTCAAATAGGAACATAAAGGATTTCTTCTGGAGTAATTTTCTACTTCAGCCCAGTGAGATAATCTCTCTATGCTGCAGAGTATACATTCCGTAATACTTCTTATCATTACTTCATTTTACTTACTGTAGCTTTCAGGTTTTTTATTAACTCTTTTTACTAATGCCCTGTGATTATATACTCTGGAATCAGTGCTAATGAAGAGGAGGATAGGATTTTTACTAAAACTTTACAAAGAAAAAATACAGTCTGATAATCTGATTATTTCAACAGATGTAGTTTTTAAAACAGGTCAGAGGAACTATACTTATTTATGTGGAGTGGAATAATATGTGTTTTCAATCATGTTATTATATGTACAAGATGAAAATAAAAATTATATTGTTTAAAATGGGACCAATATAATGGCAGTTACACAGCTACTCCCAGTTTACTGAAAAAAATCTACATTATTTAAAATCTTCAATATTTAAGTAGTCTTTAATACAGTTATTAAGATGTATTAGGGGTGCTTTTAAGTTAAAAGAAAAAAGGAATCATGTATATAATGCTCTTTATTTTTACTTGTTGGAAAAATTGTTCTCCATTCTGTCAGTATTACCTTAAGCACTGTAGTTTTTTCCAAGTTACTGGCTGAAACTAATCAAAGCATGTCAGCAGTCTCAGGACAGAAATAATGTTCTTTTGGAGTGAGTGCCTTAACATGACCAGCCCTCCCTAACATGGCAGGTGTACAAGAAACTCCCCATTCCTGTTCCTCCACAGCCTCTTTTAAACCAGCTCCCAGTCAAGGAGCCCAGGAGCGCTTTGCAGTAATGTATATTTTAGAAAATAAAGGTTTGGGGGTTTTATTTGTGTTGTTTGTTTTTTAGTGGGCTTAATTTTATTTTGTTAACACCCAGAGCAACTCAAAAACTAATGGATGTTTTCATTTGGACATGAAGGCCTCTCTAATTTTTCTAATCTTCTCTTGAACACAAAACTGTTTATGGCAAATTAGGAGATACAGTTTGTTCTGAATTTCATTTCTTAATTTTTTAAATATGTGTTTTCTTCTCTCACAGACTGAAATTATTTTGGGGAAGGAACTTATTTTTTATTTTCTCTTTTTATTTTTTATTTCTCTTTTTATTTTTTATTTCTCTTTTCTTTATTTCTCTTTTTTTATTTCCTCTGATCTGCAGTAATGTGTGGCAGGGAACTAGGACAGCCTATGGCCTGCCAGCTTTGGCATACAGGTTTGGTACTGGGTGTCCATTCTGGACTGCAACCAGAGGAGCAGATCTCTGTTTCAATGCACTTTTTGTTAATTTTGGAAAAGTTACTCTTACTATTTTCTTTTTGAAGAAAAAATGGATGTTTCTTCTCTGAATCCAGAATTTCAAATGTACTTAGTACTGTAAGAACCATAGGAACCCCACCCCATGGGTTCTTTTTTACTTTGCCCCGAAGTAAAAAAGGACCCGTGGGGTGGGTCCTGCCTGGGTCCCCATCAGTTGTGCTCTGCAGAATGGCCTGGGCAAGATCCTGGCCCATGCCTGCAGCCTTTGCACCATGACAGATGCAGAGAAGGGTGTCCAAGGGCATTTACACTGTGCACTGGTTTACACTGAAATGTATGTGTTATTCTCACTTAAAACTTGAGAGACATTTTTATTATTAAAAGTATGTTTATATTATAAGGAAAGAAGGTTGATCTCATTTTCTGTTATACCTGTTAGTTCCTTTGCCTTGCATTCTGTTGAGCAGTTTTCAGTTCTGATATGCTTGTACGGCATGGGGGCAGTCAGAAGTTTAGTGATAAGGGGAAAGCTGGGTTTGATTTCAGCTCAAACTGACAGTGTAGAGCTGAACTCTTCCTGTCTGTGCAGTCCCCTAAAGCTGTGGGGGAGACCACAGACTCCTGTTAAGGTAGAAAATAAAAACTGGTTTGATGATGTAAAATTGTGGCGTTTGAACCAGTTCTGGGAACTAACAGGTTCAAGTGGAAAAAGAGGAGGGCAATGCAGGAACCAACTTGCAAGCAAAGAGAGATTAGGTCTGCAGAATTTCCAGGGCTAAAAGTGAAGAATCAGGCCTGGCACAACAGAACAAGTGCAGATTTTGTAGATTTGGAACATCTCATACAGTGGAAGTGTGGAAAATGTGGAAAACAGTCAAGATGGAGAACATGGGAGCTATGGCAGCTTGATGATGAGGTGGGTATGGTTGGGTGGAATTCCTTGTGAATGTGTCTCATAACTGAGTTTGCTGAACATTATCATTAGCCCCTGAAGCACATGTATTGGCAGGCTGGGGTGATGCTGATTTGAGAGACACTAATCTTGCAAAGGATCTCGGTACACATACACAACAACGCTGAAGGACTTTGAACAGACTGAAATTAGTGGGATTAGATTTTTCCACACAAATATTAGTTCATGCTGTTGAAGATTGAACAAAATATTTTGTTATATTTCTTGTTAATTGATAATAAAAGGACCATGTCATAGAGTTTGTCACAAGATGACACAGAGGCAATTTGATAGAATCATGAAAGCTCAAGCATGGACTAGGAAACAGGTGGTCAGTTATGATGGAGAAGTAGTCAGGCCTCTCTGCTTTGTTCAAATAATTAAGTGAAAATGCAGTAGCTAGGTATTGAAGAAAACAGATGGTTTATAAGAAAATAATAATGAGAAAGGTAAAGACAGTTCAAACTGAACATAAATACAGCCTTAAGGAGAAAAAGTGATCAGGGCTAGATATTGGCTGAAAGTTTTCCTTCCATCAGGCTTTGACAAAAAAAGAAATAACTTGTGCGAAGATGTTGTGAGGGCTGAAGCAGTGCCTAGTGCAGCAGAAGAGCGTGCAAGCTGTCTTCAGTTCTAAGATGGGTTCTCTGAGGAGCTGAAAGGTGAGAGAGGTGAAATTGGTAAGTGTAACACATGTAGGCTGACTGTATGTAGTCAACATGCAGCACACTCCCTTAGGTGAAGTCCTGGTCACCCTTGAGTTTACAGAGCATATGATTTGAGTGAGCAAAATTGAGCAATTGAATTAGCTGCAGAAAAAAGTAGTAAAACCCATGAGTAACATTAGTCACTTATTGCACATGATCCTTATAATAATCTCATTGGGGCTTAAGATCTACTATCAAAAAAATTACTGATATATTAAGGCAGCTTTTCTTAACATATCCTATAGAACCAGTCAGCCATTGGGTTTAATTCTTACAAGTTACATATCAAAAAGTTCGTTCTTTACCAAAGGAATTTACATCCAAAAATCTGTCCCGATTTTGGAGGGTGTTGTAACTCTCCCAGTTCCTAACAAGGGAAGTTAGCAGGTACAGAGGGTCTAGACAGAAAACCTCCAAAAACAACCAGCCCTACTGTTCTAAGGCTCTGGGTCCTGGATCAAATCCTGAACAGATTGCTCAGACTCTCTGTCCATTTCAAACTGGATTACAAAAAATGCAATAAACCTCCTGATTCTTACCCTTCTAAACTGCTCGAAAGTGTTCTCTCTCCTGTTCCAGCATGTCTCAATAAAGCTGTTTCTTTGCTTTAGGACACTTTCTTCAGCTCTCTCACCCACTGGCAGCAGTGAAAGCAGAGAGCAGAGCCTCTGGCTGGTGCAAAGAGAAGAGAGTTACCACAATTTTTCCAGTCATCCTGGAGAAGCCAAACTGCTGCTAAATAGAGTTGCTTCCACTGAGCTGCCAAAGCTCCCTTGGAGCTCTTAAACAGCCCTTTCTGGTTGTCATGATTCACTGTTTGAAAAATACTTCTCCTTGCCAAAATAATGACTCATTTTGTAAAATGTCAATTAATGCCTTGCAGAGTCTGCAAAAAAATAGGTGTGTTTTTAAATGAATTAGGATTAAATTGGTAATTAATGTTTGAATCAGTGATTATTATCTTGATCCTGCTTAAAATTAAATTTAGTTATAAGCACTTTGAAGGCAATGCAGAAAGATGCATTACTGTTTAACCAGCTTTAAATTACTTACATAATTACTTACATGAGTGACAGTCTCATCTTGAGATAATTAAAAATAATTAGTATGGCTTTATCACAGTTTTAATGTGCAAAAATGAAATTCATATTATTAGAGGTGCTTGAGTACTGGGGTTTTTCATGGAATTTATCTGCAAATTATCGCATGAAAGTTAATGTGGCCATCAGTTCTGTTTTATTTTTCAGGGAACTTATTATACTTTTTGGAAATAATAAGCAATTTTAGAGCTGGTACAACACATGGTGTGTCTTGCTGCAAGAAATGACAAACCTTGAGCCTTATTTCTTCTGCCTGCTTGGGTGAAGTTTCAATAAATTCAGTGGAATCAGTGTTATGGAGTTGATTGCAAACCAGCAACAACCAACAGGTTTGAACAGACAATGCAAATGCAACAGAAGTTTTCAACTTTTTAAGCAGTAGTTTAAAACTATGAAGTAGGGAGGTATTTCACCTCTGTATGGATGAGAAATGAGAACAAGATGTTATTCTAACTGAAATGACTGCATTAAAATTGCACTGAAATTCTTGAGTGACAAGAAACAAAGTAGTTTTCACTCTGGGTGGGTGTGATCTGCACTACGCTGCTCACATCTCTCTTGGGATTTGCCAGGACTTCTTCATCAATGATCTGACAAAAGGGATAAGTGGTGTGGTGAGAAAAAAAAATTATAAAATGTCATTTAGGATAACAAAATCCAAAGGCAATTGAAAAAAGCTGCAAAAGAATGTTGCAGTAATGAGTGTCTGAAATTATTTAATGGCAATAAAATGAACTATCAGCAACTGCAGAGTATGGGTCACACAAAATAAATCATTAGGCACTGGAGGTACAAAATCAGGTTTTAAATTTGATACTCAGGCTTTGAAAATCTTTCAGACCATTCCCTGGAATCTTTAGTTCAGCACTTTGTGACAACCTAAAAGCAATTAGAATTGTTAGGAATAGAAAAGAAACCATAGCTGAATACCTTATTAATTCCATGGTGCCTCTGAGTCTTAAACACTACGAGAATTATTATTGGTTTAGGCATGAAACACTTTTGAATCACCTTGGGAATCTGCACACAAGACTATGTCCATATTGTATGTCTTGTGCGTGCCACACAAGAAGGCTTTTAGCAGCACAGAAACAACTTCATATCATGGCAGTGTAGGCATTGGCTGACCTCTTAACAACCTGTACTTCAAATTTAGCAATTTTTCCTCCTAACGTTCCTCTCTGTGTGTACCCTAGAAAGGTTCTTGATGAGAAGCTCTGGATTTCTCCCTTCATCAAGTGAGTTTCCTTTAGTTTGGTTTTTTATAACCATTAAAAAATGTTGAGAATACTGTTTAGAATTTGCCTTAATAGCTGAGATCAGACTCATCCGAGTCTGGTCTCAAAGTGATGAAGAAAACCCATAGGAAACCACATATTAGTAGTTAAGTTTTATTCATGAATACTCATTAATTTGAGAAATACATTAAATCTCATGGAAATATCTGCGTAAGCAGCAGTAAGTAAAACCCCTGCTGGTTTCAACAGCCTTTTTCAGACATAAAATCAGGCAGGAGAAAAGATTTTATGACAAGTTGCCATGGTTTACAAAACCACAGTCCCATTTACTATGTCTCTATTTGATAAAGGCTCTAGGAAACTTTCCTATTTGCAATTAGTAATGTAATTAAAGCTACAGTTTTAGCATACCTGTGCATTAATAATCCATAGAAACTACCTCAGCTGTGCATTTACTGGCTGATAAACAGCCTTATCCCTCTGTGTGTGGAGAAATTAAACACAGAGAAGGTAAATTACCATGTCAAGATAGAAAAGGAGAGAATGAGAATCATCTTTTCCTCAGATGGAAACTTCTTCTGCTGGGCCAAGCCAGTCTTTCAGAAGGTTGCTTGTGATCAGCAGACAGTCAATGCAAGGCTTTTCTCCTCCCAGAATAACCAAATACTAGGTAATGATTAAAGTTGTATAAAGTGTTTACCACAGTCAGAAATCTGCTTCGGGATTCATGTTTAAGGAAAGAGTGCACTCTTCCAAATAATTAGATGTGCCCTCTTCCGTGTTAGATGTGAATCTGAAATTTCCATTGTCGGATTCTAAAAGATGGCAGGGGCTGCAGAATTAAAACTAAAAAATCCCTTTCAAACAAAGAAATCTCCACTATCACTTTACAATTATGCTGCCTGTATCTACAGTTGAAAGGACATTGAGAACAGTAGCCCAGGTTTGCAATGCTGCCTGGTGTAGTTGGATCCCCTAAAGGGAGAAAACAAGTTAATATTCAGTTAGCTCCCCTGGGGTAATTTGGATGTTTTTGTCAGCAGGACATTTCAAAACCCATCCAGGGATACACAGCCATAAAATAATGAGCTTTCCAAAAGATACATATAGCACTCAGCTGTGTATGTAAGGATTCATCAGCCCCTGTAGTGATGGCACAGATTAGTTGGGTGCATTGCCCTGAACTGGTTCTCCTGGTGCTGTCCTTTACTGCAGTCGAATGACACTCAAACAAGCAAAGTTGCTTCTTGCCCCTGAAAGCCAGAAGAAATGCAGGGAGTCACTCCTAGGCTGTCTCTTTCTCCAAATGAATTTTCCCACTTATTAATATAATAATGAGTAATAAGCAAATACAGCCTAAGCAGTATTGTTTTCAGAAAGCAATTTTTGATCAATACAACTGAATGAACACTATTAAGGGTGATTATTAAAAATTAATTTCACTGTTTATATCTTTTTCTTGTTATGTCCTTCCCATGATTTTTTGCATAATATGACTCCAGAAATATTACTCTGTTGTTCATCTGGACAGGACACAGGTGATGAACTGCTAGAGAGACTTCTCATAACTACCCTCAAAAGTGTTAAATCTCATCAGTTTTAGACAGACCATAAAAATCTTCAAACATATTAAGAGCTTTCATGTGTGTCCCAAAACTGATACACACAGTAAACTGCAATCTCTTTAAAACAAAACTCCTCAAGACAGATTTCAAAGACAGGACAACTTTCCCCTTTTTACACCAGTATGGCCTGAATATATTCAGAGTGCTATCACCTGTAGTGGAAGCTGCTTCTGGTAGTTGCTGAAAGAGGAAGTCTTTTCCATACACTTCAATTACATTAAAGTGGCAGGGGTTTGGGATTGTCTAACTATTCAGTTATTGACTAGGCTGTAGACAGGATTTGTTTCTCAATTTAACCTTATATTCCATTACATCCACTACAGTTAGCACTCAGATGGATTGCATTTTGGAAGATTAACTAAAAGTCAGATGGTAAGGCTATGTGCACAATTCTCTCTCTGAGCAATCTCTTACAGTTCATCAGCTCTTGTAATGAAAAAAACTGAGGAAGATAACATTCTCTGAAAGAGCAGATTGAGAAGGATTTTAATAATCTGATTTTTTTTCCTCTTTTCCACAAAACAGTGGAGAGCATGGGACAGCCAAAGGGAAGACTGAGATATTCTTTGTTTCATTTCCTGACTGAAAACACCTAAGAAATGATTGCTTCACAAAACCACGTCAGGATGCATTTTTTCCCCTGGCATTTAAGCCAGCTTCTTCACAGGAGGAATCATCACTTGATATTAAAATTAAAATCACCACTAAAAGATCAACAGCTAACCCTGCAGATGAATCTCATCAACAGGAACTAAGAAACTTTTAGCTAATTTTTTTAATAATACATCTCTATTGAAAGCAGTAGAAGTATAGGCAGTGTAAGGGGAAGGAGATTTTGTTTCCCTTTATTCAGATCACCCTATATACAGCTGGTACAGTCCTGCAATAAGCGCTACAGCATGATTTAATGGGGGATGCTATAGAACAAAGATGAAAATATGCCAGATCGTAAAAATAATAATTTATTTTCTTTTTTTTCTATTTATAGTTTCTTCTCAATGTTCTGTCTTAAATGGAAGATATTTTTTAATAAATTACTCTTTGCAGAGCCACAAAACTTCAGCAGTTTAGATATAGGACCCCCGTGCGATTGATACATCTGGCAACATGGAAAGCCTTCTCTCTTATTTAGTCTTTCCCTCGACAGAACTTCTACAGAAACCAACAGATTCCCCTTTAATTTAGTGCCCTGAAAATATCTTTCTTTTATTCTAGATGCTGCTTGGCACAGCAGTCACGTATACTTAACTGTAGGGTCAAACTGGGGGCTTGCCTGAGAGCGTGGCTGTACCCGGATCAGATTTGGGGCTGCCACTGAAGGGAAGGGCTCCGGCGCTGTAGCTCCGCTGTGTCCCGGGCCAGATCTGGCACTCATCCCACTTCTCTGTGAACTGCTTCAGCTTGCTAACTCAGCAGCAATCTCTTCATTCTTTTGGTGTCATGCTTTCTGCTCAGTTAGCAAGCTGAGTCAGCTCACAGCAGGGTCCAGCAAATCACCACAAGGTGCAGGAGCAAAGCAGGGAGTGCAGAGCAGGAGAAGCACTCTCTCCTCCTCTCAGTACTGTGTTCTTCATGGGTGGAACTTCACTCTGAGATACCTCAGGAAAACCCAGAACTCACCTTTCTGGAACTCTGGACACCGACATACACCTAAGTAAAAGTAAAGAGCTTCCTGATGGCCAGTTGAGGGCTAGAGCCACAAGCACTGTCATTACTGTGAAGGAGACTGCAGGCAGCCAGGCTGTGACCGTTGCCAGGGCTTATCACAATCCCTCCCTGGTGCAGCTCGGGACCCTCCAGCTGAACAAACAGCTCATGTCAGTACTCTCATCTGCTTCAGTGCAGATTTGGAGGGCTCCTTTTATCTCTCCCTCCTTGAATGCTGTTTGGTAAACACAGGCAGACTTTGTCACAAGCTGACAGCGAACAGACGGGGAACACACCCTGTCAGCCTGTCTGCACCTCCTCCAAAGGCATACTGAAAACTGCTGGTAACATCCGTTATCTTTTGCATAGTGATCACAGCCATCAGTTTTAAACCTCAGGGAGGGAAAGCTGAAAGGAGACAAGGAAATGAGGGGGTTCAGCTAGATGAAGGACCCTGTGAAAAGATGATAATGATTCCTTTATTTCAGCAGAAGGGAACACTTTGGAGCCTACTGCACATGATGGCTCTGTACTGTTAAGACATCTAGAAAAGTGTAGGCTTAACAGTAACCCTGGAGGTTTCTGGTTTTAAACATGAAAACTTAAGAGGAAAATCATTCCTAGTGTTCACTGGTTTCTGTCCTTTGGCTAAGAGCAGCAGGCATTGCAGGAGATAATAGGAAAACAGGTGCAATCTCTCACTGACTCACAGCTCAGCAAGATTGGGAAGTGTTTTTTTGAGGTGAGTTTAATGATCAGTTACCACTTTAGAAGTGAAATCTTTTGCAACTTCCATTATTGATAAGGCCAGAGAGAATTCCTTTGTTAGTGGTACTATATCAGATCAGAATACATTTTCAGATGCTATCAGTGAACCAGAAAGCAGCAAGAGGATTTCACAGGGAAAGAATAATCTTATGAGTCTCTGAAATGAGTGCCCTGCTGGCCTGCTGAATGTGGGTAAAATCCATGATTAAATCTGCCACCATTCCTACTTTGCTGTCTGCTGTTGTTGGACTTTATATCAAAGACAGGTCAAAGTCATAATCTGAATTCTTCTTGTATGTCTACTAAAGATAATTAAAAAGCCCCAAAACTTACCAGGGTCAGGTTTGATTTCTTCTGAATTATTTCCTGGTGAGAAGACTTTTACAATTATCTGTTCTGATGCATGGGGGTTTTTGGAACATTTGGCTAATACATATGATACAGACGTATGCATATTTGGGGCATAACAAAATGCTCAGATAATTTGTTTACTAGAAACAGTTAATGGGATAAGCGGAAGCCTACTGAGTATGAGAAAGAATGCCATAGAATAAGCTCTACTCTTTAAGAAGCAAAAAGATGAAAACCATTATGCACAAAATCCTTTATCCTGAATGTCCCACAGACTACATGGTGGGTAAAAAAAAACCTATTGTCCTTCATTGTATATATGAATTGGAACCAGGAATAAAAAAAAATGGATTAAAGGTTGCTCCTAATCTTGTTGAGAAGTGGTGTCAGCTTCTGGCCAAATTTTTTCTTCCATGCAGCCGACTGGGAAAGCTGTGGAATTAGAGCACAAAGGATGTGAACAAATACAATGAATCTAAATGTTAAATGGCTGCAAACCCCATGTCTCATTCTTTAAGAACATTCTTGTTCTTGTAATACACAAGCCAAAGTCTCAAAACACTGTACTGGTACTTCCCATCTCTACCCCCTTACCCATCAGTCTTTTCCAGACCCACAAGGTACAATGCATACTGACTTTCGAAGTGCAACCTTTCTATAGCAGTAGCTGGCAGATTCACTCTGAAGTGGCCATACTCAAGTGGGTTTTTTAATCTACTTCTGGCTAAGAACTCAGAGGTCACAATGAAGGCAAGTTATTAGAAGATAAAAATTAGGAAATGCTCAATCCAAACCAGTATTTGGGTTAATAAATATTTAAGCTGACTTAAATATAAGTTAGAATTTTCTGATGAAGAAAGATCACAGACAATGCAATCGTACTGAAGCTTATGTTTTTAAGGAGAGACATAAAGGTCTTATGGAAACAATTGTTCCTAATAAATTAAAGGAAATCGTTTTGTCTCTTCACATGCAGTCACGGCTATATTTCTATTTCTTAAATAGCCAGGAAAGCATAGGGCATTTATTGGCACTGTATGACTAATTAACAGGACTGATGGCATCCAGCTGTGCCTTTAGCCGTTCACTCCAACAGATTTTTATGCTCTTGACCTGTGCTGATATGGCCACTTTGGGAAGCAAAACTGAAAGTACAGACTGAATTTGTGTGGATCTGTAACAAAAAGGAGTGCTGTTGATCCATAAGGGTATTTTTAAAGAAGTCTAAGGCATTGTCTAAGGAAATAGCACTTAAATTGTCCCGCTTTTATAGCACAAATAATGGATTTATCTCCATTTACGTATTACACCAATGATGGAACAAATGTACAAATTTAAGTAGTCAGGACCTGTTGGACCAGACAGCCAACCTACAATGAATTAAGTGCTCCCTTTTCCTCTGAATGCTCAGATAAACAAATAACTGGTATAATAGTCATGGAATGACCTGCACCAAACCCATAGGGATCCCCACTGAAAATCTCTGCTTCCACAGAGTGGGACAATGGTACAGCTCATGAGTGGGTGGAAGGATTTTATTATTCTCTGTTACTTGACCAGGAGATGGCAGTGATTCCCTCTGCAGAAATAAGAAAGCTCCAAAAAAGACACAGAACTGCATTTAGGAGTAGCAGACAGGGAAAGACATGCAGAAAACAGCCTGCTTGACCTCAGAGAAAAAAATCACATTGCAGATAGCAGAGGGAATACAGCTAAGCTGCTTTTCTTGTTTCTGCAACCATCTTTACTATTTCTTTAGTGTCTAAAAGAAAGAAAAACTCTTGGAGACGCACAGCTCCCAGAGCTTTTGGTTTGGTATTAGTTTGAGCACTATATTTCAAGACAACCAGCAAATTTATAACTGTCAGTCAGCAGGTGTATGTTAATATTACTTGTATTTTACTATTATTTGTGCAAATATGCTCAGAAGCTTGTACATTAGAAAGAACCTGAAAAAGCAGGAGAGATGACCTTCCCCCCAGGCTCCTCCACAGAGAAACGCGGGTGCCAGTGCTGGGACTCAGAACCGGCAGCTTCTCAGCACTGCTCCCTGCCACTGCCCCTTTGTGCTGTGTCCATCTTCCCCCCTCGCACCTTCCTGGCTCCCACCATTGTCCCTAGAGCACATCCTGGGCATGTTCTGTAAACCCTCCCCGCCTCAGGCTTGGCCCACACTGACAGCATCACTCCTGAGCTGCCCAGGGAGGCTGTAGGTGCCCAGAGACCAGAAGTGCCCAAGGCCAGACTGGATGGGTTTTGGAGCAACCTGGGCTAGCAGAAGGTGTCCTTGCTCATGGCAGGGAGAGCGTTGGAAATGGACCCCTTACAACCCATAGCATTCTGTAGAAAAAAACCTTGCTTTCCTAAAGAAGTAGTAGGAATTGTGTGGCTGTGTAAACTCTTACTCTCTGGCCTGCAAAATGTCTATACACAAAAACAAATGCTTTTGAAACAGCTTATTTCCTTAATTTTGCTGAAGTTCTAGAAATACTCTACAGAGGGAATATCCAGGCCAGACTGCTGAAAAATATAGTGAATTTGGTGTGGTTCTTAAAAGATATTAATGCTAACCACATTTCAAAAGCATATTTATCCTGAAGTATGAAAGTTCTAAATTTATTAGATTACTATGACAGATCCAGTTGGGATTTGTGTGATGCTGCCTCATTAATCTCAATTCAAAAGAAATTTCCAGAGTTTAACCAAGAGTCTGGCAGAATAAGTGGAGTAATATAATTTGCCCATTCAAAGAGTTAACACTACAAAAGTCATGATGACATTCCTAGCAAACAGCTCACAGAAGCTCCCATGAGAGAATTTTTTTACATCAAATATTCATTACATCACTGTAAATATACACCACAAGTTAGTCCACAATGTTATGTCAATGAAAGAAAGGGCATGGGTCTTCCTGTAAATTATGTCATGTGGCTTTTAAAAGACTTCTGCAGGAAAAATTATGTAAGGGCTGTTGGAATAGGGCTTTCTCTGCATCTTTGTCATTTGCCTTTCAAAAGGTACGTGTGATGGTTTCTGTGGTCTGTCTGAACCACTTAACTGCTGTCATCTGCATCCCACAGAAAAAATATTTATCACCATCTCGTCAGTCTTAACTCTTTCTACCCAGCATTTAAGCTGGGTAGAAACTCCTCCTCAAGCTGTCTTTTTGCAGGCTGGCATTGACTACTTCCACATCATGCAACCCTCCATCCTCCAGGCAGATATAGTCCAGTCCCTTGGAGGTTATGAGTGTACTCTAGGCTCACACTGAAGCTCTGCAGACAGAACACTGCAAGTTCAATAGCTTTATGTTGGATCACACTGTGGCAAGAAGGCGTTTTGCAAATAAATGTAGGCATACTCTCTGTGGGATCTAAGCAAGCTGGCTAACTTTATTTCAAGCCAAGAAGCTGAAAAGTCACATTAACACAGCCTGGAGCATTTTGGAGCAAATTCACCTCACCCACAGGCTGGAGGACAGAGATTGCCTTTCAAGGAAAAATTCTTGTGCATCTACAAAAACTAGTCCAGTTTCAGCTAGGTGTGGATGCAGCCAGTCTCCACCGAGTCCATTGGCTTAAAAGAAATTGCACTTATGTTTTGGTAATTATTGTAGTCTATGCCTAAGGAGAGCAGCGACTTCTCTTTCAGATGTAATAGGTGAATGAAAAGCATCCTTTAGTCTCTTAGTGGCTAGAAAATATATGTCAACACCAGGTACCACAGTGTATGTCACTTGGATGGAAGCACACTGCCATGGCATGAAGGAAAACAACATGGAAGAGGTTAGCATTATTTCTCCATTAAGCTTTTACCATCCTGTCTCATAACAGTCCAAAGAGAGAAATGACAGACTTTGCATTAATATGTATGTGTTTTATAGTGTTCTGTCATATACATATGAAAAATTCTTACTTTTAAACATTACTGCACTATTTGAGCAAGAGAAAAGGTGAAGCTTTTTGTCCCACTAGCCAGTATTTATTCACAAAGTTTGCTTTTTAGTAAGTTTCTTTAAACTTACTAAAGTAAGTTTAGTAAGTTTCTTTAAACCAAACTGAATTAAATTGTGCTCTGGGCCTGTCATTTTCCAGTATTTTGTAATCTATTAGTTAACAGGCATAATCTCCTTTTTCGTTTGCCCTTTATAAAAGCTAGGCCTTTGCAATTTTGGCCAGATACTTGCTGTCTACTTCCTTGATCCTAGTTAGAAATCATATTTGCATCAGCTATATATTCTCAAAAGTTTAAGACAAATACGATCAAACCCCACTAGGGTCAGTGAGTCGGTTTCAAACCTACGTCAGGACATCTAGTCTTGAAAATGAACCTCTTATGTTATCCAGTAAAATGACATTCACTTCAATTCACCCAAAAATTATGGCCCACAGTGTACAATAGAGCATGGATTTCCTCACATCTGGAAATCAGAATCATACTCACACTCAACATCAATTTCCTTCCATCCTAACTTTCAGCTAATGTCATTCTGGCCTGAGTGCTGGTATCAGCAGATGTGCTGCCTTGCTTAGCCATTGCAGCTTTTTCCAAATGGCTTCTAATCTTGTTGGTTGTCAGGCTGCAGGGTAGGAAGAATCTGTCAATACACACAGCTCCAGCTTCCTAAATCCCTCTGTAATTCTCATTCCAGTCAATGTCAGAGCAATTGCAGTTTCGTATGATCAATGTCCTAGTCCAAGTACAGTTCCCTATCTTCATAAATATTTCCTGATTTGTCTTTTCATCCAGCCCTGGGAGATCTGTAATTGTTTTCTGTTATACTTGTTTTACCATTTCAGTCTTTAGCCTCAAGTTCAAGGTGTCTCTTAGCTGCCATTCATGTGAATGCTATTCTGTTTTCAGCATAATTTCCTTCCTCATTCAGACTGTCATATCTCCTCCTCTGTTCTCAGTGAAGGTTGCCTGTCCTTACACTCTGTCCTTATACTCTGTATCTGGATAATGTTATATTACAGCCTATTTCCTGAACAGGACACATTTCAGTTACACCAATTAAAGCAAATTTGTCTTCAAGCAGTGGATGTCCTTGGTCTCCCAGTCTTGTTTGCCATTTCTCTCCCTGCCTCATGCCCTCCAGCATGCAAAGTATTCAACTGCTGAACAGTAAGCAGAAGCTAGTTTGCCTCACTCAACATTTTTCATACCTGTCTAGTTGGAAGAGGGAGTTATGCAGTTATTACCTCTGTAAAATAAAAATCTAGGATCTTATATTGGATCAGGGTTAGCCCTTGTTTCAATAATAAAAGGTTCTCAGTATAAGCTCTAAGAGAGACAAGGCAAAACAGCATTACAGAGGAAAAGCTTTCCCATATTTTTAGCCCTTGTAAGCTCCCAGAGAATCAGTCAGCTGCAACAGCTCCTATATGACTTGTAAAAGAGCCCTGTCTCTGTTTCTGGACAGCAGTTGCTAAAAGCTAGAACAAACATCAAGGTGTCTGTGAAAAATAGGTTCAAAACTCATAGATGCCTCTGGAGATTTTGATTTCATTCAAGTATTTCTACATCTCAAAGTCAGGCTTTTGCCATTCACTTTGCAATGTAGGTTTTGCAATTTATTTCTAGAGATATCCGCATTAGTGAAAAGACTCTAATATGTCCTACAGCTGGAGCCATTGCAGTTCATCTCACTCTACTTCTTAGTGCCAAGGGGATAGGCATGTAGCCTGAAGACTTCTGATCATTTCAGGAACCCTGGCTGTACTAGTGCTACAACTTTCAACACCAGAGGCCTCTCCTCCTGCTCCAGGGAAACACAACTGAACACCCAAGTCACCTACCTTAGTCACAGAAATCACATAAGGTTTTCCCGCTCACACACTCACTGTGCACGTTATTTCATTTTTATTTTACTTGAATACATGAATTGCATATGCATTAGGCCAACTATGCCAGAAGCATCATCACAGAAACATGTTTAATTTGACAGCCCGCTGAAGTGGAACAGCAATGTTACTCATTACTTACTAGGCTGAAAGTCTACCAGAGCAGAGACTTCTAATGGAAGCTTTCCTCTCCTCTGTGACCTACCAAGAACAGAATTGCTATTCTCTGTCTCAGTTCTGAGCAGCAGATCACCATGGTGGATTCAAAGTGGATGTAGTCAGGATACAATAAGGACACTTTTGGATCTCAGAATATCCAAATAGGAGTAAAAATGTAATTGATAGTCTCCAAGTTCAGTAAAAACCAGCTATGCTGGCTGTGTACATTTACTCTCATCCTCATTTACTCTCATTACTTTCTGAGCTACCATGGCCTAATTTCTTATCTACCTCAATTGAAATTCTGGAGTAATTTCAAGACTTGCTTTCCCGCTCCAAATGAGCATCAGGACTGAAATAGTAGCAGTGGATTTGCAGAATCCTGACATGCCAAGCAATGAAGTAAGTCTTTTCCTTGCTCCTCACGGAAATGCAGTGGGATTAAAAGGATAATAATTAACCATGTTCTTATTAGGCTAGCAAGCATGAATCTCTGGAATGGGATCGGATCTTGGTTGTCAAGGTTTTAGTGAACCTGTACAATACTGCAAAGCTACACAGGCATCTCTGGGAAGAATAATGCAATACAAAACCGTTTTTCAAAACAAAAAAACAAACTTTAAAACCAGGATCTGATGTTATTTCGACAGGCTTGATAAAATTTGCCCTGTTAAATTAACAGTGAGTGGATTGCTCATTTTTAAACAGCTGTCATAATCTGAAGAACACATGGTCCATTGCTAGTTAATCCTAAAATTGTTAATACTGTGCAATTCATGCTAAAATTAAAATCTTGATTTGGCTAATGTATTCGGTTACATCATTATCACCCATTTCTGGAAGAATGGAAATTGTTTTTTAAAAAGCAATCTAGTTTCACATAAATCTAAACTGAACTTATTATTGCACAGGATTTCAGTCATATCCACTCATTCTCATTTCTAGCTAGATACAGCTAAACAGCTTCCATGCCCTCAACAGTGCTTTGGAATCCACAAAAACATTGAAGCAGCTTGTTAGCATAGTGATATAACATATTCATTATACGCCAGCTGAAGTATTGCCAAGTTTGGATCTGTTGTCATGAAGATAGATTGATACTACATAGGATTCATTACAATTTTACACCATTCTAGCCTGCATTGTCCCTGCTTTCAAGCTAAGTAAAGAGCTATTTCCCCAGCAACTACAGAATGATTCATTTCCATCCTTTCACAGTACACAACATCATTACCTCAGTGCCAAAACAACCTTCTGATGGAAAGCCCTTCTAAATGATAAATTATACATTCAAGAAGTATAGTTTAGAAAACTACTACATCCCAAAACTGTTCTCTCTTGTATTCCTAACTTGTATATGTCAGTGAGCTGAGGAGCTCCAATTTTAGTAACTATTTTACCACTGGATGTGCATGTCTGTTATGCAAATACTTTCAATAACAGCTCACAGAGAACTTGTACATTCAGCTACAATCAACTAATCAGGTGTTTGCATTCCCTATTTACATCCACCCACAGTCATGGGGAATGTACATACAACTTAAAATCATACTTTTATGCATGTATTTGCCATTTTAAAAAAATCATACTTTTATGCATGTATTTGCCAATTTTTTAAAACTGTGCAATCTATCATAATCAAAAAACTTGGCCAAACATACATATAGCTATACTTAAAAGCAGCACAAGCATTTCTGAACACCAGTTACTGCAATCAAACATTTATGCAGCTGCACACACAACTGAGGCTGTGCAAGTGCTGAGCACCATCCTTCTGATTAACTGCGCTCTCTGAGATTTCCTGAATACACATGCACCCCAGGACAAATTATCAAAATCTAATTTAAAAATTATATATCTCCCACTATTTAAGGCTGTCTATAAAGTCTACAAATTGTGATAAAATAGAGGTTCATTGACATTTTCATTAGGGATTATATTATTCAAATGTCTAAAATTAAGTAAACCCATAAAAAGTACTTTAGTTATTTGTTTGAATCTTTACTAGTCTCTAACATAAGAACACCATTCCACACATTTGGTTCCCTTGACACCCTGGCAGTCTTTTGAAAAAAGTAATAAAAGATAGTAATACCTAGTTCTTACACAGTGTTTTCACTACTAGACCTTAAAGTTCTTCACAAAAGAACTGTCTCTTTATAGTCTTTAGTTTTACCAAGTGAAAATCCAATCTACGAATGTTTATCCATATTTTGCATGTAAAAGAAGTGCATTAGCAATGCAAATTATTATTATTGTAGAGATAACTAAGTTGAAAAATACACCATCTCTGGTTTATTACACTTCTTAGAATTTGTTTCCTGAAGACTGGAAGAAATGGTGAATGTTTGAGTCTTTAAGGACTGCAAAAATGTACCACATGATGCATTCACATTCCCAAGGCTCATGAAAGTCAGTAAAAGTCATACATCTATTGCCAGATTATCATTTCATAGTGACAGGTAAGAAAACAACATCAGTCTCTCTTGTCTACAGAACAGAAATAATAATTAATCCTCTTTATTGGATTCATTGTTGCAAAATTTCAACACCTTTATAGTTCATAACTCTGACTTCTATACTCAGAGACCCTGAAAGTGAGATTTATTCATTAAACAAGAAATACAATCAGGACAGAACAAGATTTTTTGAAATGTGACCAGATTAACTTCATGGAATAAAAACCAAATGCTTCAAAGAGGACAAGATGTTCAGTAGTTGTCAAGCAGTATTTCAGCTTTTAAGAGAAAAAGCAAATGCACTTTGGGTCCTCGTCTATTTTTACTTATCTGTATGCTTGCCTTGTCTCATTCAAACATATTCACAGCTTGAAATACATCTCCATCTGCTGAGAACCACAGCATGTTGAAATGGTGCTGTGCTTTCATAATGATTGGATGAACTAATCCAGACCTCAGCTAAATACTGTCATAATTACACAGGAATGCCTAACTCCAAGATTCTTCAACCACATGTTAGACTGATGCAACTCCTCTGATTTAAGAGAAGATAGTCAATTGTGAAATTTTCCTTGTCTCAGATTAGGCTGAGGGTCACAGTGTATCAGCCATGTCTGATATACAGCTGTACTTTCCTCCACAACAACAATTTTGACAATAGAAAAGCCCTTCCTGCACGTAACAAATTATTAATTAGTGGAGAGCAAACATGTCTTACAAATAGTGAAAAATGCAAGACACACTTGGCTTTCCTCTAGTGCTTACCAGTACCAGTGCAGGGGGATGACCAATTCCCACAGAAACATCCTGAGCCTATCTTCCATGACGTGAACTGTGCAGTGATGCCCACGACACTACCTGATGTTTGACATCTGTTTTTCTTCTTAAGAACACAAACTATTTTCCATCCTTAAAATCCCTTCTTTCTTGGCTAAAGGCCTTGAAAAACATGCACACATATGGCTGCCTTATAAGGAAGGCATTTGTTACATCTGAAGCCTTTTTCTTCATGAATCCAGTGCAAGGTGTTGAACAGTGATATTCTGTTCATGAAGTTCTCATGCAGGTTGTGGCTCCCTACTCATACCATGGCTGCAGTCAAGCGACTTATGTTCCCTACTTTGAGATAACTCTGTACTTCTGCCATCTCTAACCATGTTCCCTTCCCTTACAGTATCTACTACTTCTCTTGTCCTCAGAAACTCCCAACCAATCCTATAATGTCCTACCATCACTCACACTGCTGCCCCCTCAGTTTTAGAATAGCAAAGACCAAACTTTTTTGTCTTTCCCCTCTTTTGTTGTACTTCCTTGTCAATTTATTTTTGCTTGCGCCCTCTTTTCAATTACCCTTTCCTCACCAGTGTCCCAAAATGCAGCAAAGGCCCTATCACACATGAGATGACTTAGGCAGGTAAAAGGCAGCACAGGCTGTTTGGCCCATTGGGGTTGATCCCTTCCACTGAGCAGCTGTTCTGTGAGAGATGATGGACACCTCAGCTGCTTGGTGACCAAGGTGGTAAGTCAGCAAGAGCCTGTGTCCTGCATGGCCAGAAATTTCGTTGTACTCTTTCCTGTCAGGCCTCAGAGGCAGCAAATCATGCAGGCTGCCACTCAATTGTTATGCCAAAGAAATTGTCCTGCAAAGCACATGATGCACAAGTCTTTCCCAGAGCTTCTCACACAGTAACTAGGTGACATATCAATATTTCTAGGTTTTCACACAGCCTCTTCTGTGGCGTTCATAATGTTATTGCATTTCAGCTCCCCTTCTGCCACAATCATATGTGACATGTTATGTTTTATTTTAAAATATGCACGTCTTAACTTTACTTGAGAATTTTAAATAGGATCTTTGCACAGCTACAGAACATATGTTTGCTTCTACTAATTGATATAAACTGTTTTACTTTTTATAGAGCTCTGTTCAAAATAATTGGATCTAAAGCAGAAAATAAACTGTTTCAAAGTGGAATGGATGACAACAATGTGCTGATTGATCGGCCCATCACTGAGGTGGGATCCCAAGGGAATCTAATGGTATCAGTTCTGCTCTGTGAAAATGTGACTCTAAAAGCATGATGCTTAGTTCCCCTGCCTGCACAAACAGCAATGTGTACCTACCTGTTCCAAAGGCTTGTCCTCAGATTGTAGCATTTTTGTATAGGTGATGAAAATTATGAGTCCACATTCAAAGGGTTAAAAAGCTTAAAAAGAGTAAGATTATGCTATGAAGAAATGTTAACACAGAAAAATATGGATGAAAATTGAATTGCACAGATAAATATGCTTACAGACAGTTAAATAACACTGCATGGCATGGCTGGAAAGCACAGGCCACCAAATGCAGCAGCAATACTGAATGAATACATAGCTAGAAGAAGGGAACAAAAGCTTGGTAAATTGTGAAAATCTCCACTTGAAACAGACGACATGTTCTTTTATGCAATAAGTCCTTGTAAACCAAGTACTTATTAAATTATTCCTCCGTTCCCATGCCTGCAGCCTCATCCCATTTTCTAAAGCAGGAGCAGCAGCGGCACGGACAGTGGAATCAGACACGCAGGGCTGTGCCACATACCCCTGTGCCTCAGTTCCCAGGCAAGCACCTGAATGACCAAAAGGGCCATATGGACTTGCCATAACAAAACAAAACTTCAGGAGAATGGAAGGATATACAAGTCATTGGCAATTTCCAACCAAGCCCCCAGAATGAAATGAAGAGTACTTCTCCATAACAGATATGTTCTTGAAAATGGGATAATCTTTCCTGGGGTAAAACATACAAGGGTCCCTGTAGTACTTCTGTGGTGCCACCCAAATCTTGACAAGAGGCCACTGTGCTGTATAGCAGTTGCAGTCATTAAGGCTGATAGAGACCCTGTCTCACAGCGGGAGTTATAAGAAACTTTAGAGATGTATGATATATTAACAAATGGTTTTTCAGCTTGGGTTCCAGAAGAAATGGTTACAGCACAAGCAGTAACATGGTAATGAAATGGACTCACAGAAACAAACATTTTACACATCTGTTGGTTTGATACAACTAAAATACCATTATAATCAGAGAGTAGATTTTAAAAATGAAAAAGCCTGAAAAAATATTCCTGAAAGGTGACACAGATTCCTGGAGTATAAAGTACTTTGGTATGTTGTGGCCACAAGTCAGTTTCAGCTTCCTTGTAAATCAGTAGGATTTACCTAGACTAGAAGAAGAACAGGATCATAACCCTAAGATAAAAAATACATACTAGTAACTAGTACCCACCCACTCCCCAGATTTCAGAGAGCTCAAAATTCAAAAGACATTTTAATTAAAGCCCAAAACAAAACAGAAAAGAGATGGCAAAACCAAATCAGTGCACCTGATTTGTTTTCTCCAATGCTATCATTTTGCTCCCTCCTTACTCAGATGGTACAAATACCAGGATTTGAGAATTTGTTTTACGCTCAATATGTACACCCACTCCAAACCCAAGGATTAAGCCAGGAGTAGGAATTATCTGTGCAGAATCTTTCATTACCATGAGAATCAGTCAGTCCTGTTTTTTCAGTACAGGAAAACACCGTAGTCTGAGCAACAGTACAGTACAGATCAAGGACATGTAATGAGCTGAGAAAATTCTGAAAGCAAAGTAAAAGCCAAAGGTATTCCCAAGAATGCTTCAGGAAATTTAATGGACCCAAACATCAAGAAGTTCTGCCACAAGTTTCTGTACAACAGACAGGTGCCTTCTGTTGGTTTCCTGTTTTCATTTGATCCTTGTAGGAGCCATTCAGGGCCTGTAATTGAATGTAAAAAGCAATTCTAAGCACGAAACTTTGACTAAATGAGCAGATGGTGACCTTATCCCTGATTGTTAGTTCACCAGGCCTTATGCGTCTGCCTTTCCCATTAAAATTTAATCAAGATGACCATACAGATGTAGAACAAAGTGGTTTCAAGCTACCACAAAGCAAACAAGGAATGTGTCTAAACTGGGCAGCTTTGAATGGCTGAAAACAAAATAGCTTGTGACTTGTTCTTAATAGGCTTGTTCAAATGTCAGAACTAAAAAAAAATTCTCTTTAGCAGTTTGTTATATATAACAGTAGCAGTATCACATTCTCCGTTTATAGAAACATACATTTCTTCTTATTCACTCTGCCATTCTTCAAATAATAGTATTAAGATTTGTATTGATACACCCCGCAAATCCTGAAGACAATAAAATTGTCAATCTTTAGCTTTTAAGAATTAATCTTTTGACAAAACAATCAAATCAAATTTAAAAGAGAAAAATGGCTACCTGGCCATAAGGTCTGCTAGTCTGGCAAGAGCCCTACACACCTTACGAGATCAGATCAGTCTGAGTACAGAGAAGTGCAGTCAGTCTACAACAGAGTTCACTAAAATGCACAATTCTTGGCTGGTCCAGTGCTACATTACACATGGCACCTCTGCAAAATCTTAATCTTCCATGAGAAACAAATTCATATCCTCCATCCTATTTATCAGAACACACACACATGCATACACATTTCCAGTGTGGGAGTTCCAAGAGAGGAGCAGGTGGAACCCAGATCTGCTTCCTTGCCAAACACCAGAAACAGACAAGTAGGTCTTTCCAGCAAAAGCATTGCATGGTGTATGATTATCCATCAGCAAGTACCTTCATATTCTGATCACAGACAGGATGGCAATGCAAAAAAATCTTGCAAAAGTGGAGAAATAATTAAGAACAGCAGTGGAAATTAAATGGATGATAGCTATGTATGACATGTAGGTCAAATTAACGGTACAAAAGAGCCCCATAAATCAGCTAACGTATTTTAAAAATGTCACACTTTTGCAAAAATGTGCAACCATACTTCTGGTTTTCCTAAAGGCTAATACTACCTGCAGGACAGGCAAAAGAATTATTCCGGGCTCTTTAACACTGCTAAAACCTCAGCTGGAATGCAATATCAACTCCATCCAAAAAAAAATCAAGAAGCACAAGAAGAACATGGAGAGAATGGAGAGGAGAACAAGAACGACCAGAAAAAGGACCTATTACAAAAGAGACTGAAATTAATTTTCTTCAGTCTTAGGAGGTCAAAGGGAAACATGGTAACAGCTTTTAAATCTGTGTGGGGAATGGATGGGCCTATTCTAACAGCAATCAAAGTGAAACAAGGGGATAGGTTAC